>NW_024412396.1:49796943-49832950 GCF_014898765.1 Herpailurus yagouaroundi | reverse complement strand
AAAGAAAGAAAGAAAGAAAGAAAGAAAGAAAGAAAGAAAGAAAGAAAGAAAGAAAGAAAGAAAAGGCATCCAGGTTGGAAAGAAGAAGTGAAATTAGTGTGGTATGTTACATTGATTGACTTTTGTATGTTGAACCATCCTTGTATTCCTGAGAGAAATCCCACTTGGTCACGGTATAGTCCTTTTAATATGCTGTTTGATTTGCTTTGCTGGTATTCTGTTGAGGATATTTGCATGTGTATTCATAAGGGATTTTGACTGTAGTTTTGTTTTCTTGTGATGTCTTATTCTGGATTTGGTATCAGAGTAATGCTGGCCTCATATAATGAGCTCCTTCCTCTTCCTTGGAAGAGTTTGAGAAGGATTGGTGGTGTTGATTCTTTAAATGTTTGATAGAATTCACTAGTGAATCCATCTAGCAGAAGAATTTGGGAATTGTGTATCTGATAAGGGTCTAGTATCTAGAATGTTTAAGAACTCATAACTCAACAACAAAAAGTCGAGCAACCCAAATCAAAAATAGGCAAAGGCTTTGAATAGACGTTTCTCTAAAGAAGATATACAAATGGCCAAGAAGCACATGAAAAGATGCTCAATGTCATTAGTCATTAGGGATATAAAAATCAAAACCTCAGTAAGATACCACTTCACCCCCACTAATACAGCTATCATCTAAAAAACAGAAAATAACAATTGTCAGTGAGGATGTGGAGAAAATGGAACCCTCCTACATCGCTGATGCAGAATTGTGTAGACACTATGGAATCTCCTTTGGCAGTTCTTTAAGAAGTGAAACATAGAATTACCATAAGATCTAGCAATTCCATTCCTAGCTATAGACCCAGAAGAATTGAAAACAGGTGTCCAAACAAAAACTCATACATGAATCTTCAGAGCAGCACTGTTCACAATAGCCAAAAGGTGGAAACAACCACCAACTGATCCATCAACTGATGAATGGATAAACAAAATATGGCATTTCATGAAAAGGAATGAAGTACGGATACATGCTCAACATGGATGAACCTTAAAAACACTACACTAAGTGAAAAAAGCCAGACACAGAAGACTACATCCTGTCTGAGTGGATTTGTACGAAATGTGCGGAACAGGCAAATCGCTAGAGACAGAAAGCAGATGAGCAGTTACTAGCTGCTGGGGTAAGGGGTAATAGGGAGTGACTGCTTAATGGATACAGGGTTTACTTTAGGATGATGAAAAATGTTCTGGAACTAGATCGTGGTGAGGGTTGTACAATAGTGTGACTGTACTAAACGCCACTGAATTGTACACTCTGAAATGGTCAGAAGGGTACATTTTGTTTTGTATATTTTACCACAAAGAATAACAATAACGCACATACGCATAATTCTGAAGACAAAATTCAAAGAAGAAAAGCAACTTAAAATGCAGAAAATTTAAGAAATTACAAATAATCCTTTCGGGCATAAAAAAAAAAAAAAAGCTATATCTTTCTTGTGGCCAAGGCCCTTTTCCTACTTACATGTGATATCAACTTCTGCAAGACAAGGGTACAGGGGCCATGCCCAGCCCTGCCCTCTGTGGGGGGACGTCATACCTACCGCCAATGACTCGAATATTGTTGTCCTTTGTCAGAATAGCCTCAGCATGGAATACCAAAACTGGAATTCTCCTGCAGCCTCCGGTCCACATGATACACGGATGATCCCTACAGCCGTAACAAAAGGTTTTCATTAACTGACAGCTCAAAGTCTGAATTAACCACTGACGCAGATCGCCGTGGTTTGCTGCTTAGCAACTTTCCCTCTGCCTGGAACAAGAACCCCAAATGCCCTATGGGAAACCATTCATCTCCCATTCTTAGCCATGTGCTCTATTTACGATTAACTCCCTCCCTGCTCCAGGGACGGGCTTTGATTGGCCTCAGCCATTCAGGGCCTTCACCCCTCAGTTCTAGTTACTGGATCGGGGATGAGCACATAAACCCACTGGAGCCAGTGAGTGTCAGAAGATATGTTGTGAGACCCTCTAGAAGAAAGCTGCTTCCTTTCTCTTCTAGAGCAGCTGCAGGAGAGATGGCTTCTTCCCCTTGACGGTGTAAGAGAATGAGGTCTCCAAGTACAACTGTCATTTTGTGTCCTTGAGGGAAGAGCCTGGAGCTGTCAGTAAAGGAGGAAGTCAGTGAAAACCTCATTCGAAGAATGAGAGACACGAAATCCTGAGAAGCAAACGTGCAGCTGCAGAATCAAGTCTTTCCTGAATATGGGTTAATAAATTCCCTTTATGGGGGATAGCGGGAAAAAAATTTTTTTAATAAAAAAATGAATTCCCTTTATCATTTAAGACAATTTATGTTTTAATCCCCAGCATACATAAAGAATCCTAACTAATATACAGCATTCACAATAACTTATATACCCTTTTATACTCTACAGTCCCTTTTTAAGCCAATTTGATGACGCATCCGAAGATTCTGAGCCAGGAACCCAAAATTAATACAAGCGCTCCAATTAAAATCCCGTATTTTAAAGCAAGCCTATACAAAATGGAGTAATATTTCTCTCCAGAAAAGGATCTCTGACTTTACTCTCTTCCTCTATCCTCAGGAAATCTCTGTTTAATCAATCTCAGACAGATGTACATTTACTCAAAGATTAGGAAAATCTTCAACCTCCTTTGTGCAAGGAGTTAGGAGGGAAAGAAGTGACCGAGTCCCTACTATGTGCCAGGAATAAGAGCTTTCATATGCTATCTCACTTAATCCTCTTACCCACACTAGGAACTGGGGGGAAAAAAAGGGTGTCTCAGAGAGGGTAAGTGATTTGCTGAAGGCCACACAGCTGGTTAAGTAAGGGAAGACGTACCTGAACCCAAGTGTCTGCCTGGGCTCCTTCCCTGTTTCCATCTCCCTAATCACATTTCAGTGATGTTTCGTTTATGGAACAACTTAAACCCAACAGTTTGGGAACCTAAACTAATCAATTCCTTAAACAGAATAAGATCCATATAGCCAAAATTTGGGCCGCTCTCAAAAACTTACATGACCACACCTCTTTAAGAAAGGTCACACTACAAATCTCAGAGCCAAGTCAGACCCTCCCAGCCCATGTTTAAAAAGATGCCCATTTTGAATGCACAGGCTGCCAGGCAGACTTGGGACTTTGGATGAGCTGCCAAAGTGTTTTAGCAAAAAAGCAAAGAACACCATACCTAGTTCATTTCCTGTTTTCTAGAAATGGAATGTGGATGCTTACTGCTCCTACTTTTTGACTTGGGTGCCAGTGCCCATTTGTAAGAAAAGGTATTTATCAGGGGCACTTTTTAGCAAGAAGGATTTTTTTGTGGTTTGCTTGCTTTTTAATCTTAAACACCTGTAAAAGGTGGGCACGGGGCCAGATGATTCCTAGGATCTCTTCCAACTGTAATTTTTCTACTATATTTCTAAGTCGGAGGATAGAGAAAAACTAGGCAGCCTAAACAGCAAAGTCTTGGACAGAAAGTCTGGAAATGATGCAAAGTTCCTCGTGAATCTAGCACTAGCTACAAACTGGCACCACTCTGCCTTCCCGCTTATAAACAATGGATCACTGCTCCAAGTTAAAACGCGTGACAAGAGTCAGGAACTCAAGAAACACATACAAGGCTAAGAACAGCCAACGCCCTAACTATGCTATTTGTGGAAAACCAAATCCCTGATGGAGAAATCCTTCCACTTACAACCTATGAAAAGATAAAAGAGGTGGCAGACATGTAATGAATTCAGCAGGTCAACTAAAACACACTTAAGGCAGACGCTATGTCATCTTTAAAAGCATGCTCCCGCCAGGTGGTGCTAAAGGCAAAAGATTCAAAACGGTCAGGAAACTGAAAATCGGGACTTTAAATTTTCATTCACACCAGAAAAAGGTCTACATTAAGAAAATACGCTCTTAGAGACATGAACGAACACAAGACTTGGATGACTACCGAAGCAGAAGGTTTGAAGGTTCACTTTACTGAAAGCTTAACAACGTCTTGGTTCTTAAAAAACAATTTCATGAGGCATATATATTATTTACTCCTGGGATCTGGCCTACATAATTCAAAGCTTCTATGCCTTATTCATACCAGTGCCCCTGCTGGAAATGCCTTCGTCATTTCTGTTCATTTAGCCCTACCCTTAAGGCCCAGTTCATCTCACCATCTCCATAAAGCCTTTCCCACCTCCTCCAGCCCACAGTGATGCCTTCTTTCTCGGAATTCCTATAGTACTCACTGTAGAATCATCTGTCGATGATCTTTTTTTCCCCATGTGTATGTCAACGAACTGATATAAAGCTGGCTTTTATGATAGGAATTAAATTATTTTTTTAGTGCCTTAAGAAACCTTGTATCTAATCCTTTCACATCTACAGATAAATCTAGCAAATACAGAAAAAGAGCCCCTTTAAATTCACTATTTGAAATAATGCCATGCAAAATAAGGACTGCCTGGACAGTTTCTAGCCCTGAAGTCCAGGACTGCCAGGCATGAACTCTTTAACACAGCCTTGGGATCTGAGCAGATTGACGATATGACCATGGAGATACATCTTAGAATTAAATCAACGCCCTTAGATGATTTATGGCCTTATAACTTCCAAAACTTTAAAAATGAAAGCGTATCACTCCAAGTGTGAACAAGACTGGCTTAAGATTCCTAAAGTATAAAACGTCTGATAGATAAGACATGAGCTGCTGGAACATTAACAGTCAAAAGTCAACAGGAGTTTGAAAGGAAGAAGAGCAAAAAATCCATGAAATTGGATTGGGATGGGGAATGACACCTGTATTTTCACTACCTTCTACTAGAAACTTAACCTTTCTCAACTATGAAGGTGGGCAACCTAGCCCAGTGGTATGAGCGTCATCTGTGCCTTTGAGTCTGTCTGAAATTAGAGACTTTTTCTACCATATCACACAGGGGTTGCAGATACCTAAAAATATCATTTACATTTATCACTTAGAGTAGTTATTAACCTTGCCACGAGATCACCTGTGGTCAGTCTTCCTCATCCGACATGAAGCTGGACAACAATTTGGTAGGTCCCACAAAGCAATCAGTCAGCTGCCAAATGGTGACACAGCACAGTGGTGGTCCAGACAACCAAGATGCTTCCCAATATTCCCCACTTATAAATGCTAACAAAGACTACCCGACAGAGTGATGAGCTCGTGCAAACTGAGCAAAAACAGTCTTCACGCTGCGGTCTTTGGAAAATGGAATTTAACTTACCCACGTTTCAGATGAATAATCTTGTTATTTAATGCATCAGTGAAAAAGCACTTATCACTACACTGTGTCACAAGTTTGGGTTTTTTAATCTTAATAACTGCCTTCAATGTAATTGGTACTATTTTTAATGATATATATTTTAAGCACCTAAAAATATTATTCTGATAAGGGATACATGGCATAGAAAAAAGTTAAGAACCCCTGATCCAAGGTGATCTAAAGAATAAAGTCTCCACTTATTCCTTCATTCAGTCACTCAGTCAACAAGTATTTACTGAGTACCTACTATAATATTAGGTTGAACCATCTGAAACTGTCAATATTTTACTGTTTTTGACCTATCAAAACAGCAATTTCATAGAGTTCAATCTAATACTCATCAGGCCCAACCCTTAAGCCCACTAATAAAAGAAATAGTCATGAAGTAAAAGAATGATCTTGAGGGGTGCCTGGGTGGCTCAGTCGGTTGAGCATCCGACTTCGGCTCAGGTCATGATCTCACGGTTTGTGGGTTCGAGCCCCGTATCCAGCTCTGTGCTAAGAGCTCAGAGCCTGGAGCCTGTTTCAGATTCTGTGTCTCCCTCTCTGCCCCTCCCCCACTCGCACTCTGTCTCATTCTGTCTCTCAAAAATAAATAAATGTAAAAACAAAATTTTTTTATATGATCTTGAAATCAGAAAGACTGATGCTTGCAGCAAAAGTTAAATTTTGTGAAACAGGTAAGCAACAGCACACAGAAAGCAAAAAGTCACAAGAAGCTAAAGTGACTAGAGGGAATTATCCATTTAATTATCCTGAATAAGACTGACCCAAATATAATGTTAAATCTCTATTTTTTCTATGACCTAACAGTGATGAGAAGCCTCTCTCCAAAGCTTTATGAATGCTTCAGTAATTTTTTGTAGTCATATTAAATAATGTAACCTTCTACTTTATAGTAAGAAATCCACTTTAAATTCAATATTAAAGCCAGTACGAATAATGCCTTAACATTTGTATGGCACTTTATCATTTATAAAGTAGTTTCCTACATATCATTCTATCTGATTCTAATCATACCTCTACAAAATAGCCTGGGAGATATTATCCCCACCTTCCAGGTTACATAGCATACAAGTACCCAAGGAGACTCACAGAGAATCTTTAAAAACGAATCTTAACTTCGAGTCGCACTCTCTCTTTGTCCTCTGTGCCAAATAATAATGTTAAAGGAGGCAAAACAGCAAAGTGCCTCAAAATCCTGGAAAACTGGGTCTGAATCTCAATCCATCACTTACTCCCCCTGAATCCCTGAAAAAGTTCTTTGATATTTGCATGGCTGAGCTTCATCAAGTGGGAATAATAACGTGTTCAGATTAAATGAGATACATCAGTTAAAGCCCTTACCGTCATCTATGCTAAATGATAAGCTGCACTTATCACCGTCGTTCATTATTATTATTATGAGAATCCAGCAGTCAAAAAACTTGACTCTTACCCAAAAGAACTCAGGAAAGCAGTGTGGTTCAATGGACACAGCACAGGTTACAGAATTCTAATGTACTGCCCCACAGTTACTCTGGTAAGTTACTTGACCTCTCTATATACTATCATTCTATGGTTGTAAAAGCTTTTGAGAAAATAATATAACCTATCTCACAGAGTTTGGAGGCCTACTTTGCTTTAATGTCTACAAATATCAAAATCTCCTATGTTACAAGCTCCAATCAAGAGTATACAAAGAGCAACATCTAGAGCCAATGTTCACTCCTGAGCCCAGAAACAAAGCCTTATCTCATTTCAGATAGCTAAGGGTAACCAACTAATAAAATCTCGAATTAGATTATGGTTAGAATAAGAGACTCTTAAATACAAAGGACAAACTGAGGGTTGATGGGGGGGGAGGGGGGAGAGAGGGGAAAATGGGTGATGGGCATTGAGGAGGGCACTTGTTGGGAAGAGCACCGGGTGTTGTATGTAAGCGATGAACCATGAGAATCTACACCCAAAACCAAGAGCACACTGTCTCCTGTATGTTAGCCAATGGGACAATAAGTTATAAAAAAAAAAAAAAAGGAAAAAAAATCGTGGTCAGAAACTAAAACCAGAGTCAGGCTATACCGAAGAAGGACTAGGTAAAAGAAGGTATAAGTAAAAGAGAATTCTTTTCCACCCTAAAGGCAAAGGGTCAAAAGCAAGCTTGCTCTTACTTACTCTTGGCTTACCACCTCCTCATCCTCTGAGGATGATGCTGTCTCCTCCAGGTCCCGGGCCATCACGACTGGCATTTCCTTTAGGGTTTGTCATGCAGTCAGCAGACGGGGGGCCTCAGAGACCTTTCCTTGCAGATTCACTGGATCAAACAATTTAGGTGGCACTGATTCCTGCAAGAAAGCCAAATGATTCAAAACACAACAGGGTTGTCTATTTGTTGGTTATTGCTATTAATCTTCCAAGTCTAAAAAAACGAATATTTACCTAAATGGTGCCCAACCTCTGGAAGCTTACCTTCTCTCACAGTGCCCCACTAATGCCACAAAAATCAAAATTTTTTTCCAAACATACTGTCTGCCCTCTGTGCATTTAGAGAGCTGCTATTAAAAAATAATAATAAAATAAAATAAAGAGCTCTTATTAAGTTTGAGCTTCTCATTTTTCTTTTACATACTAAATCTAATAAGACTTAGCTCTTAGAAAAGTCTGAGATAGGTGGTCGATTGCCTAAAACATAGACTCCTTGCTTAGAAAAACCTGATCTGGGTTAAAAATAAAAACTCAAGATTTACGATCCTTGAAATTATTTCTTTAGACTCTATGACAAGCACACAGGTAAAATGCCCTCATGTTTCCACTAAAACAAACTCAACCACTAAACTAAAAGATTAATATATTCTCCTGAATCAAGGTCATAAATAGCTGAAAAAAAAAAAAAAACAACACTGTCCTTTCAAACGCTCAAAAATTATTCTCCCTTACTAAAAATCACAAACTATGATCTGAATCTCGCAAAGGCATTAAAATTAGGACATTTCTAACTTAAAATATGTTTTCATAGTAAAAAGTACGTTTGTTGGGTGTTTAGGGCTGAAATGGAAATTACAGATATAGAAAATGAAAATGTTTAAATGACCATAACCCTATCACTCAGAGGTAATCATCTGATGTCGATCTTTGCAAATCTTATTTTTCTATGCATTCATATACACATATAAGATCGTAAACAGGACAAAAACCCGTGGATCCCGATAATCCCTACAGATCTTCAGCGGAACGGGCACGATCTAATAACTTCAAAGGCGTTCTTCGGGGGATTCCCAACGGGATTTCTCGATCTTTCCCAAAATGTTGGGAAGTCCTTTAAATTAAAACGAAACAAACAAGACCTCCAAGCGAGAAACGGATGCCAAACCTGTCGCAGGCTGCCAGCAGAGTGGAGAGAGACACGGAGATCGGAAGAAGATTAAGGACAACTCGCTCAAGAAGCGTCCTCGCCCTAAAGGGATCAGCCCCTCAGCCCCACCCCCGGCTCACCCCAATCCCAGGTAGGTCCTCAGATGCTCCCCACGGAAAGGACAGGGGCGATTCCGCCGCAGCGATTCAGCCCAGCGCGCCCGGAAGCCAACAGCTGCTCCCAGACTTCAAGAGGGAAGTGCAGCAGCTGGCGCCCGCCCAGACCCGGGAGCTCACCTCCCTCCGGTAGGGAAGCGCGCCGGCGCAGGCGTTTACCTGTCTCATCTTCCCATGGCTCGGAGCCGGCGGGCGGGGACCGCGCTCTGCGCCTACCACCCTCTCCTCCTTCCCCAGCCGGGCTCACGGCCGCCGCCGACGGCTGCTTCCCCCGTTACTACAACAACCAACAAGCAACCGCCCGCTGGGAGCCACTGCGCAGGCGCCCGCCACCCCGCGCTGAAAACGCTCGACTTCGGGCGCGAAGGAATTTCGTCACCGCGGCGCAGCGCGGGCGCAGCGCTTTGCCCTCAACAGAAGTCTTGAGTTGTTTTTTCCGCTCTTTTCCCCTCCACGCCTAAGGGGTTGACTCAGCCGCGAAGTTCTTCCGCCACGCTCAAGAAGAGGGCTCACTGCGTGAGCAGCGGTACAGAGGGGCGGGGGCGGGGGGGGGAGGTGCCTTGAGAAGCGGCACCCGCTGATTGGCAGTAAAGGGGTTCACGCCCCATCTCCTGCTCGAGCAAAGCCGGAGCAGCCAATCAGAGCGAGGACTGACGGAAACGACCCAATCCTGGTGCCGGGCTGTGGGCGGGGGCGAGGACAAATGGCTCAGGTGGACTCCTCGCTGGAGCTGTTTTGGATCTTTGCTGCTGCTGCTCTTCCTGCTGCTACCGCTGCTCAGCTGGGGGTCCGGTCACCAGGTAGGCTCAAAATGGGGAGAAAAGAGAGGGAGGCATTTTTGTGCCATCTGATTGAGAGGATCCGGAGAGTCTGGAAAAATAGAGGTGGGGTGGAAGGAAGATCCCTGGGAGGCAACCTTCTGGGGGACAAGGGGTTCGGGAGACCTTGAGAAGGAGGAGCTAGACTATGAAGAGGAGGAAGGCATGGTAGGTTCAGGAAACCAATGAAGGAATGAGCAGGCACTATGAGCCTAGCCCAGGGCAAGGACCCTTCACTTTCTCATGTAATTCTCACAATAACCCTTGCGATAGGTATTTTTTAAGCTCCATTTTGCAGATTTCTCACCCAGGGTCACACAGGTGCTGAATGATCGGGGCAGGATAGGAACCTCTCTCTCTCTCCTGACTAGTTTTAACACCACACCTTTGCCGGGCCGGGCCAGGAGAAAATTTGAGAATAGATGCTGGATACTTTAGGAGGCCCTAAAGCTTTAGGGAATTTGGGGGAGAGCGATTGGTGGAGCAGTTCGGAAGAGTGCTGAGGTTCTGCACTCATCATCAGCTATCGTGGGGACTTCTGAGAGCTTCCGTGAGATAGGCATAAGTTCTGTCAAAGATGGGGCCTTCCATCAGGCTTTTCTGACCCTGGGAGGTGAAATCGCGAGTCTCCTACTGAGGAATGGTGAGAAAATAAGGAGGCGGGGAGGGGGGGCAGGGGGGGAGGGTGATATCTTGAAAGATGAGGGAATCTTGGCCCATGCTGTGACGCCTGTGATCTCCAGTAAAGCTCTCTTCTCTCTGGACTTCAACTAGGTCCACTGTTGTGATCTACCATTCCCTGAGGGATTCGTGCTTCGTCCTCTAGAGCTTTTCTTTTTTCTTTTCTTTTCTTTTCTTTTCAGTGCTTCACACTGTCAGGCCATTGCTGACTTTAATATCTATTTCAACTGTGTAGCTTAAGACACTGAAACTTCTGCCAGAGTGACAAAAAAAAAAGCCTGATAATTTATCACTTCAGGCCCAAGAAGTTAACCTGACAAAAGATAAACCGTGGGGAAAGCAAAAAAGCAGCCAAAAACAAAACAAAACAAAACAAAACCACAGTGAAGATGAGAAGTAGTTCTATTACTAAATTCTTAAAAATTTTTTTTCAACGTTTATTTATTTTTGGGACAGAGAGAGACAGAGCACGAACGGGGGAGGGGCAGAGAGAGAGGGAGACACAGAATCGGAAACAGGCTCCGGGCTCCGAGCCATCAGCCCAGAGCCCGACGCGGGGCTCGAACTCACGGACCGCGAGATCGTGACCTGGCTGAAGTCGGACGTTTAACCGACTGCGCCACCCAGGCGCCCCTCTATTACTAAATTCTTAACGGGAGTTTTATTTAAACCAAGTAGATTGAAATCGTTGCTCCTCAAGGGTTCATTTTTTTTTTAAACAAAAAGTATACCATGTAAGTACTTTGTATACAACTTTGAGACAGAAGTGGATATAGTGTGTTTGTCTCCCTTAAAAATGGAAATTTCATTAAAAAAAAAAAAACAACTTCATCAAACTATTCTCAGGGAGGCAGTATTGCAGTGTGAGTCCAACAGATCATGGTTTGTATCTCCACTCTGCCATATATTAGCTGTGGAACCAAGCAAATCCCTTAATGTCTCTGTGCCAGCCCTCATCTGTAAAATGGAAATAGGAATAGTGCCTACCCACCTTGTTTAAGGATTGATTAAATGAGATAATGTACGTTAGGTGTTTGGCAAAGTGCACGGCCTATCCAAGTGCCCAATAACTGTTAGCTGTTAACTCTTTCTCTTACAATCCAACACCAACATTGCTGTTTCGTTCTCTGTGTAATTTTCCTGCTAGTTCTCAAGTCACGGCAGCTTATTTATTTTTAACTTTTACATCATTTAGCTTATGGAGCCTGATGTACCTGAGAACCAGAGTAGGAAAAAATCTGAGAGTGTAAATATTGCCCGTACTCCACAGGTTCCACGCTAATATATAAGGCTTGGAAGGATCTGTCATCAATAGCCCGGCAGGTAACCATTGGTAGATTTACAGTCACCTTTGAGCCACTTGCCTTAAAAAGAATGACGTAAAAAAACTAGGCTAGGAGTAAAGATAGCAGAAGACTGATTCCAACCAAGAGAAAAGGCTAACATTGTGGAGAAGTTGCTTAGACAAAAATAAGTACTGTGTCACTTATTGCAAAGTATACTGTTGATTCACCACTATTAGTGTAACTAAATATTGAGACCAGTTTCTAGAAGTCTTACTCAGAAGTCCATTTTATCACTGGGCATATGGGTGGCTCAGTTGGCTAAGCATCCGACTCTTGATTTCCACTCAGGTCATGATCTCACAGTGTGTGAGACCAAGCCCCAAGTTCATGAGATTCTCTCTCTCTCTCCCTCCCTCTCTAAATAAATAAACTTGAAAGAAAAAAGAGACCATTTTATTAATTTATAGTAAAATTTGTACACCTCCTTTTCATCCGTTCCCTTTTTCTCCCCCCCCCTTTTTTTTTTTTTTTTTTTTTTTTTTTTTTTTGGTTAGGTTTACCATTTCCAGCCCCGGGCATTATTTAGCCTTTTTCACTCTAGGTAAAGGTTAGCACCCTTTGGTTTGGGGTGAAGTAACAATAATATGTCAAGATAACTGAGGGTAGATGAGCCTCAGAGACTTAGAAAGCAATTCACAAAGTGATTGCCCAGATAAACTTAGTACAGCCTTCATGAGTGGGATACAGGTTAACTACACAAGTCAGAGAGCTCATGGTTGAAGTAGACTAATTGTCTCACGTTTTTTGCCTTTGTTTCCAAGGCAAAGAGCCCTCTCAGGTTGGCCGGAAGTCATGAGCCGTTTCTTGAACGTGTTACGAAGCTGGCTCGTGATGGTGTCCATCATAGCCATGGGAAACACGCTGCAGAGCTTCCGAGACCACACCTTTCTCTATGAAAAGCTCTACACCGGCAAGCCAGACCTCGGTAAGAAGTCAGAGAATTGCCTCCTTTGCGGGAGCTGCCTAAATTGTGGTTCCTAGGCCAGGCCGTCCATGAGAACCACCTAGGAAATTTAAAAACGAACAAACAGCACAGCTGCCCGTTTTCTTCTCCAAACTTATTTCCTGAAACTTTCGCCCCACCCCTGAATGGGACCCAAGGGTGTAGTTTTTCCTAACTTTCCAGGTGATTCTGATGCTGGCTAACCTAACCTTTGGCGGCCAGTGGAACAATAGACTTTGTGGATAGCACTTGGCCCTCTTCCCCCCAAGCTTGTCTGAATACCTTTTCATTCATTTTATACTGCCCTATACGTTTTACAGGCAATACAAAAAGTATTACAAGGGCAAGTGAGGAAATGGAATTATTTGGTGACTCTGGGATTCCCCACTAGAAAGCTATAAAGAAGCTTTTCATATTATCTCAGCCCTCTTCAGAAACTAGGTTGTGCCCCAAATGGTTTATATTCTGTGTTGCAAATGGCAAGTTATAAAACCAAAGTCTTCCCAAACCGTGAAGAGCCCCTGAGATGATACCCGACATTCCTCTGAGCTGGTCTCCCAAAGTGAAGCTTAGAAGGCCTCTGGTGGCCTGTCCCAGCTTCCTGAGCCTCTCTGCTGAGACCATTTTCACATTTCAGCTTGCGCTTCCTTGCACCGATGTGTGGGGTAGTGGTGTTTGAGCTGCAGGATCATTTCACGCAGCTGACAATTCTGTGTCACATTTATAGCTAACCCAGATTTGGGCCCTGACCTAGCTCATTTTGTCTGCAACATCTCCACATAAAGTGAATCTAAGTAGGCTAAGGCTCATTTTGAACAAAACTCAAGTACAATAGGAGTAAAGAACCTGGAAGAGTGGGTGGGACAGTTCAATTTTCACCCTCAAACACTGCCTTCTGATGACTGTAGATGCACAGGATTGCAGAAATTACCTGGTCTGGTCCTTTTTTTTTTTTTTTATTTTTTTTTTGAGAGAGAGAGAGAGAGAGAGAGAGAGAGCACGTACAAGTGGGGCAGAGGGAGAGGGAGGGAAAGAATCTTAAGCAGCTCCACACTCAGCACAGAGCCCGACGTGGGACCGTGAGATCATGACCTGAGCCAAAATCAAGAGTCAGACACTTAACCAACTGAGTCACCCAGGCACCCTTGGTCTGATCCTTTAAATTTAAAGTTGAGGGGCGCCTGAGTGGTTCAGTCGGTTGAGCGGCCGACTTCGGCTCGGGTCATGATCTCGCGGTCCATGGGTTCGGGCCCCGCGTCGGGCTCTGTGCTGACAGCTCAGAGCCTGGAGCCTGTTTCGGATTCTGTGTCTCCCTCTCTCTCTGACCCTCCCCCGTTCATGCTCTGTCTCTCTCTGTCTCAAAAATAAATAAACATTAAGCAACATAAATTTGTAGGAAAAAAAAATTTAAAGTTGAGAGAGAAAAATCTAGGGGTCATGTGATTCACTCAAGGGCATATAGCTGTGCAAAAGAACTGTGGGTGGGTAGGTGGGTGTCTTATCTCCAGCCCAGAAGCAGAGACTGTCTTCCCCACCTCCTAATCTGGGGGCTGTCATGGTACTCTGCTGATAACCACAGTATTCTGGAGCATCCCGTAGAATGTCACTTGGTGCCTAGTGTGGTTAGGGCTGGTGAGATACTCCACTTTTGTATCTCACTAACTAGAGATATTTCCTCAATCTTTTCATCAGAAAGGCTATCAAACTGGTTTATAAAAATCACAGCTTTCCAGGGCCGCCCACTAGATATTTGGCATTTGGAATTTTGTCCCACCTTACTACCACGTAAAGGCCTTCAGGGTTATGAAATTGGTATCACTGTCTGGTTTTCCAAAGGATGGAAAATCCTTAAAGCCCAAATAAACATTAATAGACCTTTCAGGTATCAGTCTTGTCCCTTACAATTTCTCTTGCTCAGTAGACCAGCAAAGGAAAACTTTCACTGTTGTGGCATTCCTGGCCACAGGATGCCGTAGATAAATGGCTGTACATTGCAGTCAACCCAGAGAGAGATTTTTAGAAAATACTTCATGCCCAGGGCCTACCTTCAGAGAATATGATATAATTGGTCTGGTTCCCAAGTCTTGGGAAATGGATAAAGCTTCTGTAGTTGACTCTAATAAACACCCAGGGTCAAGAACCGCTGCTATGGAGGACTATGATTAATACTTTCAGGACAAGATACTTAGTACAGCGGTATCAGAACAAAGCCACCAAGAGCAGGGTGGCCACAGCAAACACCAAACAAGCAGTGTTTTGTTCCAGTACAAAGTGCACAGGATTTCTGAGTCCTCTCCTGCCTCAGCCTTGAAAGCTTACACCGCCTAGACATCTTGTATTGACAGACCACTATGTGCAACATTCCCCCAAACATGCGCTGACCCACGCTTGCTGGACTTCACCAGCACCTGAGTGGCTTCCAGGGCAGAGGCATAAACTTCTGCATTCAGGAGTTATTGCCTAAGTGGGCCCTTCGTTGGGTTTCTCCTCTTGAAATTCCCCCACCCAACTGTAGACATGTGAAGAGGAGCTAAGCCGTTCTCATTCTGGAATTCCTTCCATTCCTTCTAGTTCCCATGTGTAGCACCAGAGCCTCCCCTCTGCCCAGCCAAAGAGAGTTCAGGCTTAGCAGCCTGCCTCCCATGAACCACCAGTGAGGTGAGAGGAGTTTGGAGGGAACCTCACCCCCCACCCTCTCAACACTCTTGCTTTTCCCTACTATACAGTGAATGGCCTCCAAGCTCGGACCTTTGGCATCTGGACCCTACTCTCATCAGTGATTCGCTGCCTCTGTGCCATCGACATCCACAACAAGACGTATGTAAGGGAAGAAAGAGCTTAAGCATCCCTTGTTGGAAATCAGGTGCCAGGCATATCCAGTGTGCCCCTCCCCTTGGAGACCTGCTAATGTTCATACATTAGCCTAGAACATGGATAATAAAACGTTAATGGGTTCTATTCTTTCCAAGCCAAAAAAACATAATAGGCCTAACAGGTCTTTGAAGTTTGAAAATTCTTTGGAAGTCGGTAGCAACTGGCTATTACCATTGACCCAGTGGCCTGCAGCACATCCCTCCACTCCTTTACTAAAGAATCAGCCTTTCTCTGCTCCAGAAGTAGAGTAGTGTGCTCTTTTTAGAGCAGCCACCCACATATACCTCGTTCTCACATTCCTCAAGAAGTAGGAATGACCAAAAATCACAATCCATGCGAAAAGGAACCCACAAGTAAACTGCTGTGCGCCTATGCAGAGTCCATATGTGAGGGTGAAAGAGAACCCAGGACTCCTAACATTCTGCCTCTAGGGTCGTCACACTGCCGCGGACCATTCGCAGAGGGTCATAGCCTCCTGTCTACATAATGCTGTAACCGGTGCTGACCACTGGAGGGGGCT
Source organism: Herpailurus yagouaroundi (assembly GCF_014898765.1). Classification (NCBI taxonomy): domain Eukaryota; kingdom Metazoa; phylum Chordata; class Mammalia; order Carnivora; family Felidae; genus Herpailurus; species Herpailurus yagouaroundi. Next base: position 49,816,986 of record NW_024412396.1, on the reverse strand, counting down.
CGAGCTTCCTTTCCAACCGTCCTTACCACAACCAAAGTGGAAAGTTTGCTCCAGTCAGTGGCTAAGGCCATCAAAATACCAACCTCACACTAAAATGTTTTTCTGTCATATCCAAGCTCTCAGCATTTGGGAAAAGAGGAGGTGATGATATTTACCGAACACCTCTGATTATGCCAGGAGCTTTTATCCACATGACCTTGATTAAGTCTCCTAGCAGCCCTGGGAGATAATGGTTTTCATTCCTGATTTTGCAGATCTACATATTAGAGACCCAATTAATTTGAACTGAGGAAGGCCAACTCAAGTGGGATTTGAAGCAATGCTATTAACCCTGCGATCTCTCCCAACTTTTTAAATTTTTTTTTATTTTTATTTTTTGGAACTTGAAACTATAGTTTGACTTGTTCTAGATTGACATGTATTTTTGGAAGCAGTGTGGTTTAGTGGAAACAGCCTGGGGCCCAAGAATGAAAACAAGAAAATGGGCTCTTGTCTCAGTTCTCCTGGTAACTATTTTTGTAGCTGCAAGTTCATTATACGGTTGACCCTTGAACAACATGGGGATTAGGAACAGTGGCTCCCTATAGTTGAAAATCCACATATAACTTTTGACGCCCCCCAGAACTTAACTACTAATGGCCTACTACTGACCAGAAGCCTTACTGATAAGAAAGTCGATTAATACATATTTTGTACATTATCTGTGTTATATATTGTATTCTTACAATAAAATAAGCCAGAGAAAAGGTTCTTAAGAAAATCATAAGGAAGAAAAAATACAGTACTGTACTGTATTTATCTTTAAAAATCCACATGTAGGGGCGCATGGGTCACTCGGTCAGTTAAGCATCCAACTCTTGATTTCAGCTCAGGTCAAGATCTCACAGTTGGTGAGATGAGCCCCCTACTGGGCCCTGGGCTAACAGGGCAGAGCCTGCTTAGGATTCTGTCTCCCTGTCTCTGCCCTTCCCCTGCTTTCTCTCTCTGTCTCTCTCGAAATAAATATTTAAAAATCCACATATCACATAAAAGTGGACCCTTGCCGCTCAAACCCATTTTGTTCAAGGACCAGTTGTTCACTTTCTCGGCATCTTGGTCTCTTTATGTATAAGATGAAACCAGTATATCTGTTGTACCTCTCAAGGTGACTGGGAGGGAGTAAGAACTGACTAATTCCTTTAAAGACCTTTACGTGATAAAGAATTGCCAATAGGTATAAGAGGTGTATCTTTCATTTGCTGTGCTTTTGGAATGAGACTTACCTTATCATCACCCATTCCTTTCCCCTTCTTCCAACACAGGATAGCCACAAATGCCGACTTCTGTTTCTAGCCTTTTTTAGCCTGGGACGCTGGTCCGTGTTCTTCTGATCTACACTGGGATTCTATTTCCTTCCTAACCAGAAATTCAAATTCAGCACCCAAACATACGTATTTACTGACTGTATAAAAACATACACAGGAATGATAAAAATCAAATTTAACATATCAGTTCCTTCTGGGGAGGGAGGGAGGGGGGCTTGGGAAGGGGGTCCAGGTGGGATCCAGGGTCCCAGGGTCCAGGATACACAGAATGCTTTAACTGATTACCTGTAATATTTTGTTTCTTAGTAAAAGTATCTGAAGCAAAAATGTCAAAACATCCAGATTTGCTGGAGCAGGGTATTGGTTGCATACAGGTTAATTAGAATATTCTCTTATCAACAATGTTTTGTATGTTTAAGGTATTTCGTAATTTTAAAATTTTCATAGTTAAAAAAAGATATCTCCAATCCATGTGGTCAGTCGTCCTATAACCTCTTTTCCACCTCTTGGTCAAAACGGAGGAAAGAGTTCTCTTCCCATGAGATTACCACTGTGTCCTCCACCATTTTCCTAGGCTAAGATACTAAATAACCAGCCCACGTTGCAAGAGCGTCTAAAAGCCCCACAGAGGTCCTTGCTGCTCATGCCCCATTCAGGCCCTTCACTCTGTGGCATCCCTCGTATATACCTGCCAGGTGGGTGTGGACTACAGAGCCAAGTGAGTAGAATATGTAAGCGTGATTGATCTGAAACTGTCTATACTGCTAGGATTGCCGTAACCCAGACTCGCTTTGCTGTAGCTGGCTTCACCACCTTGCCACAACTCAGAGACCCACTCTGGATGCCTGAACCGCACTCTCAGTCTAGCAGTGGAAACATTCCGTTTTGCCCTAGTAGAGGATAAATCGATGTGGCCGAGCAGATAGGTCTTTCTCTGGCCCAAGTCTCCTCTCCCTTTAGCCATAATCGCCTCCCTGGGTTGGCTTCTGTGTATGCAGAGCCAGACCTCTACTCTTCCTCCGCGCCCCACAAGCATCGCCTCTGTTCTCATGTCTGTCTGCTCCCTTGTAGGCTGTACCACATCACACTCTGGACCTTCCTCCTCGCCCTGGGCCACTTCCTCTCCGAGCTGTTTGTCTTTGGGACCGCAGCTCCCACGATTGGCGTCCTGGCACCCCTGATGGTGGCAAGTAAGCATCCGAGCACCCCAGACCTCCCGCAGGAACTGCACCCTCGGGCTGGGGCAGAGGGCAGACACACAAGGGTGTAAGAAAGTGCCGTGCCTGTGTCAGCCACGAACCTTTTCTCTGTGTTGAAGGTTTCTCGATCCTGGGTATGCTAGTTGGGCTTCGGTACCTAGAAGTAGAACCAGTATCCAGACAGAAGAAGAGAAACTGAGGCCAACGTTACCAGCTCCAAGACTCCATCCTCCACCTTTGCTGTCCCCTACCTTTATCCTCCCTCCTCTTTTAGTTCTTCTTTTCTGCACCATCCTGAGCCCTCTGACCCCCTGCTAGCCTTTTACGTTTGGGGTTTTTCTTTAATAATGTTTACGATACCGTATAACTTTCATATGATGTGTACGAACAATTTAAAGAATCATTTTAAGGTGGATACCCCATACCTTCCCCCAGACCAAGAAATTGCCAGCACCTTCGAAACCCACTGTGTGCCCTTCCTTCACCAGCAGCCTCTTCTTCCAGGACCCTTTTCCAGCCTTCTGCTTTTTTCCTTTTATTTTCATCCCTTCATCTGACTTGCGTGGTGGGAACACGTGAACTGTGAAACTTACAGCTGCTGCCTTGCCCAGAGCAGCAGCCTCCAAGGGCTGCTTCGGGGTTGCCCTCCCAGGTCGGGCTCCTCTCTGCTGCTGGACCCGAGACTCTGAACCATCCGAGAAATGGGCAGTTCTTCTAAGAAGGGCTCCCCTGTGAGTGAGCATGGCTCATATCCTTGTGTCTACAAGTGGATCGGGGTTGGAAGAGTCTGGGCTGTTTTTAGACCTTCTGGTCAGCTGTATTTGTGTAACGAATTTTGTAGTAAATAGAAAAACCCTGTGCTTGGATCAGTCCTTGTACTTTGACCTTCCCTAAGCCAGGAGCACTCCTGCCCTCCTCTGAGCTGTAGCAGAGGAGAATCGCAGCATTTTGTGGATCAAATACACCATAATGAGTAGGACAGCTCAAGGACCCAGGCACACCTGGCTGCCGCTGGTGCGTCTGGTCACTTGTTCATTTCTCCTGAAGTCCAGTCTGCCTCTCCTTCCCCACCTTCAAGATTCTGTGTTCACAATTGAACGGTCAGGAGGACCCTTTCTTGTTTTCTTTCTAAGGAAGAAACAGTTTCTTGAGAAAGCAGAGTCAGAAAATAGCATGGAAGGAACAGCTGCCTAACCATGGAAAGGAGAGCTTGAAACCCCAATGATAATGGGCTGGAGCAGGTAGTTGCCCTCCAAACAGAATTCTGAGGGGCTCCTCACTGGCGGGGCCCACACGCAGTGTGTAGACTCAAGAACCCATTCATTACATCAACAAAGTATTTATTGAACATTTAACTCCAGGCCAGACACTTGAGAAAGAGAAATGATGTCCCAGGCAATGTCCCTGTTCCTGTGGCCCTTGCAGTGAAGTCAAGGTAATGGATAATCAATAAAGTAACACACGAAAACAACTTCAGACGCTAAGAACTCTAGAATACAACGTTTTAGGGCGCTGGGTGGCTCAGTCGGTTAAGCGGCCGAGTTCAGCTCAGGTCATGATCTCACAGTTTGTGGGTTCGAGCCCCACATCGGGCTCTGTGCTGACAGCTCAGAGCCTGGAGCCTGCTTCCAATTCTGTGTTTTCCTCTCTCTCTCTGCCCCTCCCCAGCTCGCACTCTGTCTCTGTCTCTCTCAAAAATAAAATAAACGTCAAAAAAAAAAATTTAGAATACAAAGTTTTATGATCAAGAAGGTAGGGGGTGCACAGTTCAGATTATCAGGAAAGGACTCCCTGAGGGGATGGGATTTGAGCTGAGCCTTGAATGCCCAGGCATTAGATGTCTTCATATAGGAGGCAGACATTTAGGGCAGAGGGAACAGCATCTGGAAGGTAGGAACCATCTTGTTGAAGGAGTAAAAACCAAGTAGAGAAGTTGGGAAGAGAAAGGTGAGCGCTCAGGGAGGCAGGGGACTTGCAAAGGCAGGATAGGAAGCTTAAAGTTAAATACTTTAAGCTTAATAAATACTTAAATGCACTGGGAATTCTCTATCAGTTAAGGCTTTTTAGGTGAAAAGAACAAAACTGTCTTAAACTAGCTTAAACAATAAAGATAACATTGGCTCACAAAATTGAAAAGTTCAGTGGATTATAGGCTTCAGGAATGGTTTGATCTGACTCCACTCTGCCCTCCTGTGTTGGTTTCATCCTCAGGCTGGCTTCCTTTATGGTGCCAAAAGCGGTTGCAGCAATACCAGGCCTCACATGCCAACACTACGTCTAGAAAAATAGTTCAGGGATACAGACTATCCCTCCCTCACCAACTACTGTTAAGGAGGTAGTAAAAGCAATGATTTTGCAGAGTTTGCATGTAAGTGTAGATCCACATGGAGCCCACCTAAGAAAGTGAATTGAAAACATGCATGAGTTGGATGCGGATCCTCTGAGCATACGTCATAGAAATGTGATTCCAGATGAGCAAAGACAAGATCCCAACGGATCCAAAGAGACGATTTAGAGTAGTTGGAAGATATTCTGAATATTCTATTTCTTTAACCGCCCGTCTTGGCTCCCTTCCGAGATGATTTAAAGTAGAATCCGTAATGTCTCTCCAGCTAAGAACTGCTAACAGATAATGGTCCCAGAATGCCACAGACACAGTGCAATTTCCAGGAAAGAAATGCACAGAAAGCCAATAGCAGCATGTCCAGATCACAGTACGGGGTGAACGCACCTGGGAAGGGAGAAGTGGTAGTTGGCCGGACAGATCAGAAGAAAAGTGCAGCACCACAGCAGATGCCGAAAGCGTGGACTCTGACCAGGGCAGGATGGTACAGTCCTAGAACAAATACTTCGGCCACGCTTTGAGGCAGAGCCAGAAACCACAGTGGGCTCTGTATCAGTGGTTACCCCGAGTGGACCGTCTGCAAATATACACAGCACAGAAGGCGGTCAGGGTCACGTGCTGGGCGCCGGGTTGCCAGGCACCACGTGGGCCAACGTTCACTTTTACTGCCTCGTCTTTAAAAAGTAACCCACTGGGATGGTAACATCTGCGTAAACAGAGGACCCACCTCTGCAGAAGGCCACAGGAGCTGCTCCTCTAGCCCCAGCCCCTCCCGCACCGGAAATGGGCAAGACTCTCGTTTTTGTGCCAAAAGGCACCTCCACCCCCACCTGATGACAAGGCAGACCACTCGGAGAATCTTTTATTGCCTTAAAACATCTGGCATTACAAACAGAAAATACAAATTATGTTCTTAAAATAAAGGAACGAATGGATCTGGTAAACATTCTGTTAAAGAGTTTGAAGAAGCTGAAGAGTAAGCACCTTTCTCCTTATCAAAAGTAAGACACGCTTTCTCTCCACTTCGCTTCCACCCCCAGTCACTCCCCCCACCAGAAGTGTGAACTTCTTCTATTACCCAGAACGTACACACACACACACACACACACACACACACCTACCTGGCTCCCCTCAGGCAGTGGCCCGGGCACCCCGGCACTGCTGCCAACCGACCCAGGCTGCTCCCGTTTGCCAAGGCTGGGGCAGTGGCCACAGCGAAAGAGCACCATGGTCATGATCACAGCTGTTCACCATGCAGGAGAAATTACTGAAATGTCTTATTTTCAGGGGACACCACCCAAGGCCATGAGTAGAGCCAGACAGCAGGCTGGAGAGGCAGGAGAGGAAGTCACCTTGGGTTGGTTTAAAGGGACTCCCTTTAAATTCACAATATCTGGGGGCGCCTGGGTGGCGCAGTCGGTTAAGCGTCCGGCTTCAGCCAGGTCACGATCTCGCGGTCCGTGAGTTCGAGCCCCGCGTCAGGCTCTGGGCTGATGGCTCGGAGCCTGGAGCCTGCTTCCGATTCTGTGTCTCCCTCTCTCTCTGCCCCTCCCCCGTTCATGCTCTGTCTCTCTCTGTCCCAAAAATAAATAAAAATGTTGAAAAAAAATTAAAAAAAAAATAAATTCACAATATCTGATTTAAAAAAAGATTACTGCTGGAAGAGGGCAGGAAGAGGGGGTGGGTGTAAGAATACTGTCCCCTCCGGAGGCAGGTGCACTTAATTCAAGCAGACTCACTTCCCATTTCAAGGGCCAGCTTTCCTTCTGCCCCTTTCCTCTCATCTCGCAGAAGCAGCTGTGGATTTCTCAGTGTGGGATGAATCAAGGTTAGCTCTCAGTAAAGGTTACAGGAAGTTGGCTGGGATTTCCCTCCCTTCAGAGAAAGCAAGTGCAGAGGCTGATGGAGTTTCTCAAGGTAGTGTCCACATGAAGGCATCAGAGGTGACTGTGACCCACACGGAAGTCCCTGGGCAGAGACTCTGTAGAAAAGAACTTAGTCCCAAATCAAGCTACCACGGTCCCCAACTGCCTTCACAGGTGCCCTCACACACCTAGGCAGCTCACTCTCCCAAATGGGTTTCTCCTTCATGGCCACAGCAAAATTTCTGTCAAGTTTATTGATGTTTGCTTTGATCAGCTCTTAGGAAAGGGTTTGGAAGCAGACCCCAACCTCAGGCCAGGAGAAAGAAGGCCGAGTCCTGACGGCTTCGTTCTGATGCAGTTTTTTTCTTATGGTGCTTTTTCCCACAGAACATCAGCAGCTGGGCCGGTGACCCCCAAATTCCCCTCATCCGGAGCAGCTGCCTCTCCTTAGGACTGGGCTTCTAAGGGTCTTAAGACACTAGAAAAAGTTAGTATCCTGAATAAGCTTCCTTTCCACGCTAATTTCGCAGGCTCTCTCTTTGCAGGATGGAGGGGAAGGGGGAAGACAGGGCAGCACCGTTCTCCACCAGCCTCTCTCAACACCAGCTCCCATAACCCACGAGGGGGAGGGGGCGGGAATGGGGTGTGCATTTGGTGAAAGGTGCCATCGTCCCCAACCAGACCATGCAAGCTCTTGAATGGGTTCCAGGAGGCAGAGGCACCGCCATCCAAGCCACAGATATTCCAGCCGGTTCCCTCCAAAAGCTGCTCCGGTGAAGACCTGTGTGCTGGCAGTGAATGCTGACCGAAGAGGCGGGGGGGGGGGGGGGCGGGGGGCGGTGCTGTCGGTGTTCCCTGAGTCGCCACCACCTTCTTCTCTCAGAAGTGCTCCTCAGACACAATGGTGGGTACTTTGTTGGCATTGTTCTCCTCCTCCTCCTCCTCCCCCTCCTCCTGGAGTTTCTGCAAGGCAAAACAAGCAGGCAACCCTGTGGGTGAAGAGGGGCAAGACTCCACCTGGGCCGGAGCGACTGCCTGTTAGTGACCATAATCAGTGGCAAAGTGGGAAAACCAAGAGCCAGAGGCCCCTCGGCGGCCCCAAGAGTAAACAAAGGGAAGAAAAGCAACCAGTCCTTGCCAGCGTGCCCTTTAAACACACACCATCACAGCATCCTCAAAGAAAAAAGCCAAGAAAGCCATCTCTCTCTGATGCCACAGCGACCACAAACCATCCTGGTCCAAGTGCCATTCCAGGCTCCCTCTCAGGAATGAAATAGCAGAGCCCGCTCTCCTCCCCATTCTGACAGCCTAAAACTCATCTGGACTGGCCACCAAGGAGCTATCCAAAGTGCAGGGTCTGCAACTCCCACGGAATTTCTGACTACCTTCCTTTGGAGGCAGCCCCCAGGACGAGGAGTATTAGGATAATGTGCAGGGGATGGATGCATCGAAGAGAATCTGTATAAAGGCAGGATGCATATAAACTCACTGGCTAAAAATATCTCTATGCCCTTTATACCTAGAGAAGAAGACTTGGGGTCAGTGCGGCTTTGACTTTCTCGGGGAAAGGATGTGAGGTGGGGTTGGAACTAAGTATGGCCTGGAAGTCACCTGTGGGGTCCCTAAGTCCATGCGGTGCCTTGCTTCTTACCTCGAGTGTGCATCCAGTTAGGGAGAAGACCTTGGCACAGGCCCAGCCCTGCCCCACCACCATTCAAGAGCCAGAGGAACATCTACAGGCCCAGCTAGAGTCCAGTGCCAACTGGACAAATGGTGCTTCTCCCCCAGGGACCGTCTTGAGGCTAACGTACCGTCAACAGCTGTAGAAACCCAACGTCCCCATTCTCACTTGCTAATTTTTGGGCCCCAGGTCAACCTCAGCCATGAGTAGCCTTCGTTCAGGCAACCAGCAGCCTGCTTAAGTCAACCAGGCAGCCTCTCTCCTCTCGCGGACACACACGTGTGTGCCCACACATGCCTGCCCTCTCCAAAGCTGGCACTTTGAAATCACAACCAGAAACCCAGCTTAGTGGGGACAGAAGTACAGCCACCGTCTGTTGGCTGAGAACTACCAACTGGAAGAAAAATGGAAACCCAAACCAAGATTTTCATCATCGAGGTTAGTCATTAGCCCCAAGCCAGTTCTGTCTCTTTTTTCCAAAACTGTACATCTCATAGGTTAGAAAGAGCAGCTCTGGCCACATCTGCTGGGCGCCCTGTCTTTTTACCTGGCTCTGATGATGAATTCATGTGGCGGTGGCCGGGTCTCACTTACACTGACTGCCGTTGGGTTTTAGTGTTGGGCTCCAGTGGAGGGATGCTCTGTAACAGCCCTGGCTTCCCTGGGTGTCAGCCCACCATGACTCTGACCTTCCCATACCAATAAGCCTCCTCAGGTGCAAGTGAGGTCCAAAGATGCATGGTGAGTTATCCAGGGACACAGACGGTTAAGCACGATCCCCAGATTTGTCTCCTCTTCCTACTCAGTGCTATTTCCAATACCCCATCCAGAAGGTGAGTAAGCCAACAACTCCAACCTCGATTAACAAACCTGGTCTATGTGCACCAAGATGCCACTGCAAGAATAATGAAATAGTGGAACAACCTAAGTATTAAACAAGAGGAAAGGGAAATAGAGAGTTGTAGGATGTAACTGGGGGAAAGTTGACAAGCTAACATTAAGTAAACAATCAGTTTGGGAAACCAATATGCACAAGCAAACCCAAAGAAAACAACTTTAACAACGGACTATAATGTTACTAGGTTATCTCCGGGTGCTAGGATTAACAGGTGACCTTTTCTTTCCTCATGTTTGCCCATGTCTGCCAACATAAACACAGATTACGGAGGAAACAAAATCTCTTATCACTTGACACAATATGTCACATTCCAAATTAAAACCTTCTCCCAAGAAATCTCTCCTGTTTTGTTACCGGCTCTCCTTTTTTATTACCCAGGCTCACTATATATTCACCAAAATGTTCCAAACCATCGTTTCCTTTACATGGGCAGAGGTGAAAGCCCATCTCTGCCGTGGCAATGCCACAGCCCTCACGCCAGTCTGGAGAATGGCATTTCTGCTCCAAGTCTTTCCCTGCCTCCCCGCTGAATTTACTGCTCCCTGCTGCAGCCTGCCAACTCTACAGCGTGATATCAGAAGACAAATAATAGAGAACTAAAGGTTATCATCTATCTGCCAGCACATATCCTTACAACGCTAACTATACCTCTTTCAGATACCATTTTTTGCTTTGAAAAATTGGCAAAGTTTTCCAAAACGATATATCCTCAACATTGGTACTCATACACTGCTATAGCAATACAAATTGACAGTTTTGATAGTACCTTTCTAGACACCAGTTTGGCAACACGTATCGAGGTCTTTAAAATGTGCGTGACCATGGATCCATTTCTCAAGGAAACACTGTGCTTAAGAACACGCGCAAAGATTCAGCCTCCGGGACGTTACTCACGATATTGTTTATAACAATGATTGGAAACAACCTTGATGTCTACAGACAGGAAAACTGTTAAATCATGGTTTACCCATGTGCGCTCATTTAAACACTGTGCAGTCATTTAAAGCATGTTATAGGGGCGCCTGGCTGGCTCAGTCGATCGAGCGTCTGACTCTTGGTTTTGGTTCAGGTCATGACCTCACAGTTAGTGAGTCTGAGCCCTGTGTCGGGCTCTGCGCTGACAACATGGGCCCTGCTTGGGATTCTCTGTCTCCCTCTCTCTCTGCCCCTTCCCTGCTTGGGCACGCACTCTCTTTCAAAAATAAACATTAAAGAAAAAGAAACTTGAAGACAAAAAAAAAGTGTATTGTAAAAGAATAATGACCAGATAAAGTGTTCACAAGTAAAAAAAAGCGATAGAAGATTCCATTTTTCTTTTAAAAATATTCACATATCCATATATAAATATAAAATATATACACATACATATTCTACGTAGATATAAACATTTAAGTAATTGTAAAACAACCAGCATTTCATCTCTAGGTGATAATACAGGATGATTTTTAAATTTTGTATGCGTTTCTGTATTTTTTAGTTTTTCTACTAAGAACATGTATTACTTCTGTAATAGATTTTGGATGTTTATTTGTTTTTTAAGTAATATCCCACTTTTACTCCTCAGATTTGAAATCGCTTTCATCCTGGCTCAGATCTGATACCTAACATTTTGGTTAAAATAGTTCCCAGCTGGGGCGCCTGGGTGGCTCAGTCGGTTAAGCATCCGACTTCAGCTCAGGTCACGATCTCACAGTCTGTGAGTTCGAGCCCCGCGTCGGGCTCTGGGCTGATGGCTCAGAGCCTGGAGCCTGCTTCCGATTCTGTGTCTCCCTCTCTCTCTGCCCCTCCCCCATTCATGCTCTGTCTCTCTCGGTCTCAAAAATAAATAAAAACGTTAAAAAAAAAAAAAAATAGTTCCCAGCTGATTAAAGCAGTTGGGAAACCCTCTTCTGTTCTAGATCATACTCACTCCTCCCCCTATATCACCATCAGCTCTTGCTTCCTGACTTCTCCTGTTAGAGCCTGACTGCAAGTCCACTGGTGCAGGTCCCTTCATCCCCATGGCACTGCCTAAGGGGCTGTAGCCTGCCGGAAGAGCCACTGATTTGAGTCCACCACCACTGTGGTCGAGGTAGGCTCCCACCTTTCCTCTCCAGCCACTGACCCCAAGGCTGAAAGCAGTGGAGCCAGGGTCTCAGGACTTGTCTCAGGATCCAAGGAGTGGGCGCTGCTCAGTGGACTGTGACAACAGTGACGTGCTCTGGGGACCACAGCAGGGAGGCCAGGAGAAGGGAAGGAAGCAGAAGAAGAGTCCGGGAAAGAACAGCACAAAAACCGTGCTGAAACACCCACCAAGGAAACTCTTGGGCACCATGTTTATGCGAACTGAGCTGATCTCACAGCATCCAGAGAACCAGCCCACTCTGGGAGCCCCCTGGGCCCACCCATGCTGCCACATCCTCAAACAAAGCTTGGGACCCAGCTCTCAGCAAAGCAAGCTCCCACATACTCACATTCTCAGGAGTTTCTCTGTTTGCTTTCTGCCTCCGGAGATCTGCCCTAATGAATGCTGAGGTCAAGGGATTGAAAAAGAACAACAACAGAGACACAAGAGTTATTAAAGAGACCAATGGTCAAGTTCACCCAAGAAAGGGAGCCCTCCTTTTCCTAAGGGTCACCTACTTCAGATATTCCAGGGAAATGGGGGTTCCACCTGCCAACTTGATAAAGCCTGGGGATCACTGATGTCCCTGACAGGCAGAAGCCAATGATGAAATTGGCCTTCATTTATAGATCACTAATATTTGCCAGGGAGTTTGCACACATTGCTCTAATCTTCACAACAACCCCCATTTTATAGATTAGGAAAGTGAGCCTTCCAGAAGTTCGTCCACTTGCCCACGGTCAAACAGCTATGGAGGTCAGTGTCATAGTCTGGGATGCAAACAAGGGTCTTTTGGTACCAAAACCCAGGCTCATTCCACTAAAAACAGGCCTCTCAAACATATTTCCTAACAAGCCTTCCCTTCTGCCCCTCTGCATGTGTATCCCCCAATCTGTATGATCAGTCAAAACACTGAGGTCTCAAATTGCCAACAGCCTAAGCCCATGAGCAGCCCGAGCATCATCCTGTTCTGAGGCCCCAACTCACCAGTGAGGACTGCTCCAAGGGTGAGGAACACACACAGAAAGATGTTCCCGGGCATGGTTCCATAGTTGTCAATAATTTGACCCTGGGAGATGGTGAAGATGATCCCGAATACCTGGAAAGGCACCAAGAAGACTGGAAACAAGGGCCCAGCCAACTAGCCCACAGAAGAACTGAGCCGCCATGATGCAATGCCTGTGACAGCCAAGTCAGGTAGGGAACAAAGAGCCACTGCTTTGGGGCCGCCACCAAATAAGAGCCTTACCTGGGCAGACACGTTAAGGAGGCCAGACGACATGCCTTCTGATTCTGGGTATGTCAGTTCCACAGCAAACTCAAATCCCAGGGGGAGGTAGCCGGTCATGAAGAAGCTGAAAGCCGATCACAGAAACAAGGTGATGGAGAACTTCAAGGACAAGGAGGAGAAGAAGCCCACCTCCCTTAGAACTCCTTTTCCTGTTTCATTTCTTGCCATCAAGACTTTTCAGGCCTTTGAATAATCAGGCCATCCCCCAGATGGTCATACCAAGGAAAGAGATACCCCTGTAGGTCAGGAAGAAGTTCATATGTAGGCTTCATGCTCCTGAGGCTCCTGGAGTCCCCTGCTTCCTCTAGTTCCAGCCATCAGTTAAAGACAAGGTCAATGTTTACAGAAGGGATGGGGATGCCTGCAGTGTTCAGCCCTCAGCTGAGAAATTCTGTGTCAAAGGTCCATAAGCCCTGTGCTGGGAGTGGGAAGTCCCTGGACACTGAACAGCATCTCCATGGCTCTTGAGACCTAGAAGGAGGAGCTCAGAATCCTCCTTTATCCCTCTGGAGAGTCGCCTGCTGAGAAAGACTGGGTGTCTGTCTCTGTCACCATCTCTCTCTCTCTCTCTCTCTCTCTCTCTCTCTCTCACACACACACACACACACACACACACACACACACACACACACACAGGAAAATATCTGGGATGTGAGGCTAAGCAGAGATCCCTGTGGAAGGTGTGCTGTTTCCTAGGCTTCCTCATATAACAGGTCTGGAAAATTCCAATTCTAATTTCTTACACCTGCACCACACTTCATGCTGCTTTCACATCTATTTCTCTCTCGCTCCTTGCAACAACTCTACAAGACAGGCCACTCTCATCTTCTTTTAAAGATGCAGAAACTGAGGCTCAGAGCAGTTCAGTGATGTACCTGTCATCAGTCAGCGGCAGAATTGAGACAAGGCCCCGGCTTTCTGATCCCTAGCCCTGTGTACTTTCTATGACTCCACATTGTCCCAGGCAGAGCTAAAAGAGACTCCGAACATTTCCTAGCCTCTGTGAGGTCTGTGAAGGACAAACTCCATCCCAATAGCATGGAAGCCCTATTAGACAGCCTTTTGCAGTACTACACATTAACAAGGCCTCTGGGCAAGATTTCCACATCTCCAGAGGTCAATGAGAAGTCAGCAAAGAGATCAGTGTTGCTTCCAGGATGTCGGCACCTCTAGGAGCCATGGGATGCTGCTTCCCAGTTAAACAGTTTAGAGGTGAAACTTACCCCATTGTGCCAGCAGTGATGAACAAGACCCACAGGTGTCCCAGGTTCAAGGTCAATGTGTACACCACCATGCCAACCACAGTCATGATGTAGACCACCAGGGTTGTCTCCCTACAAGCAGAGGCAAAGAAATGGAGTCATACACTTCTGACCTTAACAGGATCATTCATTCATTCATTTACTCATTGTATAAGTAGCAACTGGGGACCTGCTGTGTGTCAAGCCCTCTGCTGTGTGCTGGGACATCTGCTCTCGCAGAACTTTCTGTCCATGAGGTTGATGGGCACTGAACCGGTGATCACACAAATAGTCACTTAATTACACCATGGCCACTGCTACAAAGGGTAAGACCAGAAGAGTATGAAGCCACCTTGCTGCATGTGTGTTCTCCGCCTGCAGAACCCGCTCAACAAGATCAAGCTGCCCCACAAGCAAGAAGGACACAACCCTTTCCTTTCCTCATCCTTCACCAAAACTACGGAACAAACATCAGCGGTGGTCAGGCAGCAGTGGCGTGCAGCACTATCCCCAGAAGCTACCCAACTCTGCTTATCCGCTTTGCCCCAAGACCCCATCACAATGCTGGGCAGCGATCTGCCGTTTAGAGTCTGTCTGTCATCTCGAAGTTCTTCCTGTTGCCACTCGCTTGTCTGAACTAAGTGCTTGTCTCCAAAGTCAGAGTGAGAAAGCTCTGCCCACTCCCCATTTCCCTTTGTCAGCCCCCCCCAGAAGGACCATTGGCAACCTGCTGCTGCTTCTTTAGGGCTCACCCTGCTTGTGTCCCTCCCACGCTTTTTCTCCCATGATGCCCACTCATGACTCTAGCAGCCCTGACTCCTGCAGCTGGCCCCGCGTTCCTCTCCCTGTCCTGCTTCTGCACATCCCTCTGCCTCCTGCCACGAAAATGAGGACTCAAGACAATGAAAGCTTACAGCCTTCACTCGTCTCCCCTGAAGCCAGAAACACGGTGGGGATGCCAGCAGATGTATGCTACAGTCATACCAAACTAATGCTGCATTTATTGGGTGCCAGGAATTCTGCTCAGCACTTCACCTGCATTTATTATTTCACTCAAGCCTTACAGAAGCCCTGCAGGAAATGTAGGACTATCCCTAATTTTACAAATAAGGACACTGACGCTCCGACCAGTTAAGTTACTTATTCGAAGTCACCCCCTGAGTAAATGCAGAGCTGGCATTTGGACCCAGCACTTGGAATTGAAACCTATGCCCTCTCTACTGAAAGAAACTATTACGCAAATACACTCGAATACACCACAGGGTTACCTCTTGGGAAAACCTCAAGGCCAGAGGGTGCAAAGGACACCCCTCCTACTTGGGGCTTCAAAGCACCCACCGAGGGGGCGCCTGGGTGGCTCAGTTGGTTAAGCGTCCGACTTTGGCTCAGGTCATGATCTCGCAATTTGTGGGTTCAAGCCCCACATCAGGCTCTGTGCTGACAGCTTGCTCAGAGCCTGGAGGCTGCTCCAGATTCTGTCTCCCTTTCTCTCTGCCCCTCCCCCACTCACACTCTGTCTCCGTCTCTCAGAAATAAACATTAAAAAAAAAAAAAAAGCGGGGCGCCTGGGTGGCTCAGTCGGTTGAGCGTCCGACTTCAGCTCAGGTCACCATCTCACGGTCCGTGAGTTTGAGCCCCGCATTGAGCTCTGGGCTGATGGCTCAGAGCCTGGAGCCTGCTTCCAATTCTGTGTCTCCCTCTCTCTCTGCCCCTCCCCCATTCATGCTCTGTCTCTCTCGGTCTCAAAACTAAATAAACGTTAAAAAAAAAAAAAAAAAAAAGCAGCCGCTGAGGACAGAGGAGCTGCCTCGTCCTCCACCCTGCACCCTCATCTAGTCCCCCCCACTCCCCACCCCGCACAAGGCAACTTCATGGATACCAGTTTAGCTCCTCTTCTGCCATATTTGCTTAACTATAGCTTCGTTTTAAAGCACTGACCCCTTTAGAAAACCTGTATGTAGTCCCAGCCTGAAATAAAGGGATCTGACCACCCAATTTCCAGCCTCCAAACCAAATGGGACAAATCCGGGCGCCTCAGGGAGAAGAGAACTGGCACCAAAAGGAGCAGGTCACAGAGCTCCCATCCCTTCTCTGCCCGGGTCAGAGCGCAGGGGGAGAATGTGTCCCACTGACTGCAGGAGTCAGACATCAGCGACCCTAGGCAAGGGTGGTGGCGTCTGCGCCCTGAAGTGTTCCCCCAGCCCTTCCACTGTATTTTCTAGTTCTTCTCAATCATCTGGCTGCCCACATTCCAGCCCAGCTGACGCTCCACTCCCTCCCCTCTCCTGCCACAGAGCAAGCCCTGGATAAAGGGACACTGCTGTTCGCCGGTTCGCGGGAGGGCCAGACCTCACTGCTCTCATGTCTGGTCGAAGCAAGCAATTGACAGATGGCAGAGACGAGGTGGCGGCCAAGCTCCACCAGCAGTCATTAAGCCAAGCCAGGCTCCACGTCGTGTCCAGCCAGGCGGCCACATCCCCAGGGATGGCCTCAACTGGCCTTTGTGTAGGGCAGCCAGAGTGAGACCTGGTCTGACCAGAGCCTCACAGAAGCGGGTTTGTGTGGCAGAGAACAGGTCTGCCACCGTCTGTCGCCTCCAGGCACTGGGGACTTTGGAGGCCTCAACACAGCAGCTGCCCTGCCCCAGTGCGGGACAACCCTGGCCGCTAAGCAGCCGACCAGCACCCAGTGGGTGCAGAGCACTGGACAGAAGCACCAAGAAGGGAAGGACGTTGGGTCTCCTGTTCTCCACAGCCTTTTCTCCAAGCCCGGCTGTGGCATTGAGGCACCAGGGTGGGTTGCTTTTTACAAATGCAGATTCCCCTACTGAATTGGCATCCACGAGGGCGGGGCCCAGGAATCTATTTTTAATAAGTGTCCTGGATTAGCCTGGCATACACTAAAATCTTAGAAACACTGTTCTGGGCTCCTGGAAACACACTGGGCATTCAGGCCGAAAGCACATCACAGAATTTACCAAGGAGGTATAAGCAATCTCAAGACGACACAGTGTAAATCAGAGGAAGCTCAGATGCCCTGCTTTACCCCCTGGGATCCGCCAGGGAGCCAAGGGAACGGGCAGTGGCACCACCTCCTCGTCATCGCTCTTTGGGGCTTCCATAAACTTTCCAGCTGCTGGCATCTTTTCACGTTCCTTTTCATTTCTCCCTCATCTGCCCCTTTTGCAAACCACATGGAGGGATAGGGAAAAGTACCGTGGGAGGCCTCACGTCCATCTCTAACCTTGCCAAGATCCCCATGGAATGGGGACTGTTTCCCTCATTTTATAAATGAGGAAACTGAGGCTCAGAGAAGATAAATGTGAACCACTTGACCACTGAGCCCCCCCCCGGTTGCTGCACCCAAACCTTTGGAGCCACGTGGCTGATGAATGTGTCATTTCGAAACACGGGCCCCCAATTCTCAGTCCAAGAGGAGGTCACTTACTTGTAGGTTTTGGACCTATCCAGCCAGATGCCTGAGATCACAGCCCCAAGCATTCCTGCAATGACGATGGTCAGGCCGATTCTTCCAGCATTCACTTCTTCCCCCTGGGAAAACCACAGCCCCAACAATCACCCAGCAATGGGATGAGACATCAGACAGAGCACAGTCACCATGAGGTGAAGGGGCAAGGGCAAGCAACTCTCTCAGCAGGGTGAGATGGCCTTTAAGAAGCTGCCGGTGGGGAGAGAATCCCAGAATAGTTGCTCCTTCCAACCGAATATAACCCTGCATGTGTGTGCATGATCCTGGATGCTGAGGTGAACCAAACTGTCCTTACACCTACTTTGCAGCAGATTTTTAACCATTTAATCCTTACAGCAATCCTTTTATCTTATTTATCATTATTCCCATTTCACAGATGGGGACACTAAAATACATATATATTCAAATATTCCATACTTAGTTTTTTTGAGCCCTCAGTGCCAAAAGGAATAGGAAGATAGCAGTTATATAATCTCATTTACTTCTGAAAATTCCCACCATAACGTTAGGAATCACTATTCCCCACTTTACAGATGAAAAAAGCCAAGGCACAGTGAGATTCACCTACTTAGTCCAAGGTCATGAGACATTTATTAAGTGCAGAGCTAGGATCTGAATTCAGACCTGTCAGACCCCAAAACAGGAACACTTTAGCCACAGTGGCCTCCCACGTCTGCAAGTGTGAGGCCTTTGTCCTTTCAAAAGAGGGCTGGGCTCTAGGACACTCTATCCCATTCCCAGGATCCAGCCCTTGCTTTTTCTGGCAACATTTAGGAAATGATTTCAGATGAGCAACTCCCAATTTTACAAATTAAATATTTCATATGTGATCTATATGTATGTATGTTTACCTACTATATTGCCAGGCACCATGCCATGTGCTTTACATACATATAATAGATATGAACGTATATATGAACACACACACACGTGCGCGCGCGCACGCGGTATTATTTACTTTCTAATCCTACAAATACTCTTTCAATAAGCGATTATGTTTCTTTTGTAGAGAGGAGAAGGAGAGCTCAGAGAGGCTAACCAGCTTGTCACACAATTTAGTGCCACCACAGCGAGGGATGAGACCCAGGGCTGTCTCTCTCCAAATCCCATAAGCATACCACCGTACCATGCTGCCTGGAACTGGGGGAAACTCGGGTTAACCACCGCCCCAGCTCCTGCCGAGCCGGACAGAAATCTCACTCTCTACAGATCCAGCATACTGAGGGAACTCCCTTACCGGGTAGTGCAAGATCACCATGCGATTCAGCAGAGTTGACAAGGCATAAAAAGCACCAGCATTCAGACCTGAAAGAGGGAGGGAGAAACAATATTAGGGACAGCCTTCCGCCGGGGCCGGGGCTAACTTCTCCCTCCAGCAGTTAAGGAGGTCAGAAATTCTTACCCCTGTTGCCTTTGTGACTGGTATCCTCAGAAAGTATAAGGCTACTCTGCAGTTTCTGTCAAAGAAATACTCCAAAGCAACCAAAAGTAACCATTTAGACCATTTCTTAGCCACACGCCACTGCCCTCGGATCCTTTTAACCCTGGCCTGGAGACACAGGCTCTAGAAAGCATTACTCCCAAGCCAGAGCAGAATACATTCCTCTTAAGCACTGACCTATTGACCTGTGGGATCATCAGAACCACTGGACATCTTCATCTCTCTTGATGACCTGTCCCGTCTCCAGATTGCTCCAGACCTTTGATCCCTGACGCCACTCTTTCCGCAGGTGCTTTCTCTCTTTCCCCATTCCTCCTTCAACTTTCTTCTTGGATTCAACGTCACACAAAATCTTATGTTTGAAACCAGAAAGGGCCCTACAGAGCACTTAGCTGACTCTCCTAATTCATCGATTCACCCAACAAATAAATGAAACACCTGGAATATAATGTAAGAATCCGTGTCCTTGAAGCATGAGGCCGTTTGTCCAAATCTATACAATGAGTTAGTAGCTAAGAAGCGACTGGAACTGACCCAAAGGAGAAAGGGCCTCCTGCCCTCCCTTCATATAACAACAATGACGGTGATGACGACGGTGACGAGGACGGTGAGGAGGACGGTGAGGATGGTGATGGGAGGAGGAGAAGGATGGTGAGGAGACAGTGAGGAGGAGAATGGCAGGAGCACACCATTCTCAATACCTTACAATCCTCATGCCAAGGTAGGTAATGTTCTCATCCCCATTTTATAGATGAGAAAAATGCACACAGAGTTTCAAAACAAATACGGAAATCACTTTATAATACCCACCAGGAATCTTTTTAATTGTAACTACTTCTGAGGCTCACAAGACTCTCACACTTAACATAAGATACACTTAGAAGAGTGGAAGTAACAGGACACAGCTCATGGGGAGGGGGCAGCCTCAGGAGGTTCCTCTTCAATGGAACCAGTCTATAGAACACCAGACCATGGAGCCGTCCATAAGCATACCTTCTAGGGCCCCACAGAGGACAGGCCAGTGGCAAGAGTCACCATGCTCAGAGTGGCACAAAGAAGGCCTCCGATCAAATATGACTACCTCCAGATAGTCATTTTTTAAATGTTTATTTACTTTTTTTTTTTAATTTTTTTTTTCAACGTTTATTTATTTTTGGGACAGAGAGAGACAGAGCATGAACGGGGG
>NW_024412396.1:49728853-49796843 GCF_014898765.1 Herpailurus yagouaroundi | reverse complement strand
GGTTTCAGGAGTACCAGATGGTCATTTTTATCACAGGAGGTTATTTTTATCATACGCGATGTTGCCTAAATGTAGTTGACTGACTCTCTTTATCAGGTTCCCAGAGGAAGGAGACACAAAGTTAAGTGAAGGTCAAGTTCACATGCAAAATGAGAAAAGGAGTTTGTCTGCCATTCCCACATTCACACAGGTAGTAAGAGGAGAGGAGGAGGAGTCTGGATGTGAACCAGACTCTGTGGCTCCAGGGTCACCAGTCTTAATCATTCTATTTTCCATCCTCACAAAACTGGTTGTCAAAGATTTCCCCAGCTCTGGTTACTGACAACTTCATGTCCCAGCGGGTCCCGGCAAGTCACCTGAGGAACACTGCGAGGTTCGGCTCAGTGCCACCTCCTGAGCGGTACAGAGCCACAGTGAGCTAGAGAATCCAGAAGTGTCACCAAATGTCACTACAACTGCCAAGATGCTTGATTACGAGAACTTTGGGGCTCATAGCAACTTCTAAACCCAAGCATACCTGCCTAACCTTTATGCCACACACATCCAGCCACTCGGAGATTCCATTCCTGAATCAAGGAGACACATTCCTGGAAAGAAGGGTGGGGTGGGGTGTGGGCAGGGAGAAGGATGAAAATGCCCCCTTCCTGCCCGTCACACTTCTCTCAGCCCCTGGTCCCAGTCTAATACAATAACGGGCAAGGGGACACTCCTAGCCACGCTCAGCTTCAGTGGTCATCTGCTCTCAGTATGGGGTCCAACTGGGATGAACAAGGCCAGTAGAATCCATAGGAAACAGAGGGAAATGATCCAAGAGGACTGGGAGCCAACCTCCAACCCCAAACACCATCACTTTTGTGACCCTGAGAAAGGCAGAGACATACAGTCCCAAGTAGGCTGACCCACGCTATTAAAGCTGAGGGGTTTCTCTCTCTGGGGCTCAATGGTTTAGAGGAATCTGTCCCAGAGTGTAGTCCGTGGTCTATCAGCACCACCTGGAAGCTTGTTAGAAATGCAAATTCCTGACCCCACCCCAGACCCACTGCTGTAGAAACTCTGTGAGTGGTGCTGGGAAATCTGTATTTGAACAAACCCCCCAGGTAATTCTGATAATGCTCAAGTTTCAGACCCAGTGGCTCAGCCAGACTAGTGGGATCTACCAATAGCCATCCCCCACTCCCCCCCAGGCTGGAGACTGAATCAGGGCTAAAGCTAGGAAGGGGTCAAGGGGAGAGGAGCAGGAGTTCACCCTGGAAGGCTGCTGCCATTCTTTTGAACCGTTTCTACAGTCCAACGCTAGAGGAATTAGGAGTTTTTGCACAGTTTCTGAATCAATCTTTAATCTAGGTGTCCCTCCCCATATTGTCAGAGGTTGCCAGACACAGTTAAACAGCACAAGTTCACTCCACTGTTCAAACCAAGGGGTTCGACGTCCACATTGAAGGGCGGGAATGAAACGCATGCTCTGCCCTTGGTGTGAATTTCCTTTGTACGGATAAAGGTTCCTGAGTGATATTCAGGTCTGATTATCCACAGCAAGGTAAGTCTGTCAGATCAGGACCACACTCTCTTCCCTGAAAGGCATGGTCATGGCTGGTATCAGTCACCTGGGAGAAGTCCCTGTCACTGAGGAGGTGGGATTTAGGAAGGAGGAAAGGATGTGTCATCACTTTCTCTTCTTTGTCAAACTGTTTTTCAAACTGTGGTCCAGAGACCACTGGCATTAGAAGGCTTTAGAGTTTAAAAATGCACATTCCTAGACTCCACCCTGAACCTACTAAATCTGATCCTCCTGGAATGGAGCTAGGAATCTGCAATTTTAAAATAACAACAACAACAACAACAAAAACAAACAAACAAACAAACAAACCTGGGCATTTCTTAGACTCACTAGAGTTCAGGAATAAATGGCCTTGGGAATACAGAAGATCAAAGACCAGGCCCATGCTCCCAGGTGCTGGGGTTAACATGGTGGCAGCTGGGATGGGAAGGGGCTTCGTGACCATGAGAATGACCCATAAGACCCCTACTTTAGAGGTCCTCAACCCTGCTGCAAACGAGAATCACCTGGAATGCTTTTTAAGAGCAAATGCCCGGGGCGCCTGGGTGGCGCAGTCCGTTGAGCGTCCGACTTCAGCCAGGTCACGATCTCGCGGTCCGGGAGTTCGAGCCCCGCGTCGGGCTCTGGGCTGATGGCTCAGAGCCTGGAGCCTGTTTCCGATTCTGTGTCTCCCTCTCTCTCTGCCCCTCCCCCGTTCATGCTCTGTCTCTCTCTGTCGCAAAAATAAATAAACGTTGGAAAAAAAAAAAAAAAAAAAGAGCAAATTCCCAGGCCCTCACCCAGACTTTCGGGAGTCTGAATGTCCAGAAGAAAGGCAAGGAAATCTAGGCACACACTCAAACAAACGCCCCAGGGGATTCTATCATCAGGCAAGCTTGGGAAACACTGATCCCAGATGCTATCTCCAGGTTCTGGATACTGTGTGTTCATTCCCCTTCTGTCCTTCCTTAACTTGTAGTAAACCCTCATTTTAAAGGGCCAGCCGGACCTCACCAAAGCTCCAGGGAATCATGAGAAGGCTATTATTCCCACTCTTAAGCAGGATCTTAGTGGGGGCCATAAGGCACCTATGGAGGTGGGGACAGTGGTAAAGCCCTTGAGAGCCCCAAGGGAAGGTGTCTTTGAAGCTCTGAGTTTGGGTGCCCCACACTGAAAGATTATTCAGAAGCATCGCTGAAGGCAAGGCTGGGAGATAACATGGAAAAGTAGTCCCTTTGAGGACATTCTCTAGAAGAGGAGCCTTTTCAACAACTTTTTTCAGCATGGCAGTTGTTACGCCATTGATGATGATAATAAGACAGCAGAGGAGGCCATGTGAAAGCAAGGCCTAGGGACCCAAGGAGAAGGTAGCCAAAGAAAGGTTCTTTTCTTCACTCCCACCACACCCTCTGTTGATACACATCTGAAGACCCACCCTGACCCCAGACTCTGGCAGATCTGTGGAGAATCTGGTTCCAGCCCTGCGTCTTCCGCATTGCCAACCTTGGAGAAGGGATTTCTCCCCTTTACTAGAGGAGGACACGGTCTCTTATTCCTGTGATATTTCAGCAAGATCAAACATGACCCCATCTCTGCTCCCCTCCCCTCTAAGTTGGGCTGCCAGATTTAGAAAAAACAAAAACAAGGGTGCCTGGGTGGTTCAATCGGTTGAGCATCTGTCTGCCTCTTGGTTTCAGCTCAGGTCATATCTTGTGGTTCCTGGGATCAAGCCCACAGTCGGGCTCTGCACTGGAGCCAGCTTGGGATTCCCTCTCTCTGCCCCTCCCCTGCTTGCACTCTTTCTCTCTCAAAACAAATTAACATTTAAAAAAACACAATACATCCAAATACATTTGAATTTCAGATAACAATTTTTTTAGCATAAATATGTCCCAAATACTGAATGAGACCTGTTTATGTTTATGCTGAAAAGAATGTGCTGTTTATCTGAAATTCAAATTTAGCCGGATAGCCTTTATTTTATCTCTCAAACTTCCCTCTAAGGGTCTGACCAGAGGCCTACAGGAAAAAGCCCCTGGAATTCCTCCAAAGCCTTCACTGGGTCTGCTCTGGGCAGCTGACTCAGCAGCTTGGAGAGGCGCTTGGAAAGCCACTATGAAGACAATACTGGACATCCCGCCATCCACACAGGAGCTACTCCCTACTTGGTGAAATCCAGTTCAGACCAATGAAAGTATGTAGGACATCAGCAAATTTACCAACACAACAGCAGTATGGATTCATGCAGCGTCTATTTGCAATTGCTTTAAAAGCTTTCATTTCAACTCCTATGGGAAGCAAATTTGACTCCTATTTTCCAAGAGGAGAATAACTAGAGAGACAAAGGATGGGCACAGGATGGGTGAAGGAGGTACTCTCAGTAATTGGCAGAGCTGACATCAAAACTCAGACTCCTCATTCCTTATGTGCCAACTCTAAACTCACCATTCCAGCACCTGAGGCTCTTACTCTAAGATGTGTCCACCCACGTCCAGCAAATGTGCCCACGAAATGCTATCATCTGCTCAATTCTAGCTGCATGCTCTTAAGTGCATATAATTCAGAGAACAGAATATCAAATGTACAGTATAAAAAGTATGAACCATCTTCTTCTTCAAAGCCCAACCTGAAACTGCAAGAAGGGTGGGGAGAATTCTGGAGGGCTTCAAAGCATCTAGTTGAATTTATAGAGGGTTTTGTTTTGTTTTGTTCATAATTTGGAGCACTGATTTAATTTGGAAGAGAACAGAGATTCTTGGGTGGCTTCAGTGCCCAACACTGCCTTTACATGACCTATAAACCTCAGACAGATACACTAAGGCCAACACCCCGTCACTTCCAAATCCCAAAGATGGCTGGTCAATGTAAGTTGGTCCTGCTTCAAAAACCCCAGAACTCTAGATCTGCAACTTAGAAGAAGACAACCCCCTGGCAACTGGTCTGGAGAATTGAATCTGAGGAAGGACATACTCCCCTAGTTAGACCCAAAGACCACTCAGGCAAGTGGGACTAAAAGAACTCTGGCTCTGTTTTTAAGATGCTCCTTTCTGCATGGGGAGGCAAAATGGCATGGTGGTTACAAAAATGGGCTTTGGTGTCAGACAGACAGAAATTTAAATCCCAGCTCTGTTGCAGGGCGCCTCGTGGCTCAGTCGGTTGAGCATCCAACTTTGGCTCAGGTCCTGATCTCACGCTTCATGAGTTTGAGTCCTAAATTGGGTTTCCTGCTGTCAACACAGCCTACTGCAGATTCTCTGTCCCCCTCTCTCTCTGACCCTCCCCTGCTCATGAGCTCTCTCTCTCTCTCTCTCTCTCTCTCTCTCAAATAAACATTAAAAAAAAAACCCACAAAACCCCAAGAACCCCAAGCTCTGTTGCTTGCTAGCTGTCCATTTGTGGGCAAAGAACTAAATAGAGCCTCAGTTTCCTCATGTATAAAAATGCAATGGACTTAAGAACCTATGTCATGGGTTTGTTTTGAAGATAAAATGTGATAATCCATGTAAAGCACTTAACATGGTGCCTTGACACACAATAATAGTTCAATAAAATTTTTTCCAAATCTGTGATTAAGCCTAAGAATCATTTCCTTGTTGGCCAAGAGCCTTGCTGCCAAGTCCAATTATCTACATGGAAAAAAGGCTTGCGGTTTTCTGACTATAATGAAATGGGCATATATGCAAACATCCAGATTAGTTTCACTCCCTCTCACTGGAATAACCCTAGGCCTTTGATTCAAAAAGTTAATAAATTCTATGGATACACCATGGAATCAAATGCTCCCAAAGACTCAGAAATGAATTGGGGTTTTTGGGCTAGCATGATCTCAATTTCAATGACAATTTACTCCCGCCCTTTCTCTCCTAGCCTCCTGGGACTCCCAATATGCATATGTTGGTTTGCTTGATGGTTTCCCACAGGTCTCAGGGTCTCTGCTCATTTTTCCTTATTCTTCCTTCCTTCTGTTCCTCAAACAGGATAATTTCATTTGATCTATCTTCAAGTTCACTGATTTTTTTTTTTTTCTGCTGCCAGCTCAAATCTGATTTTGAGCTCTCCAGTGAATATTTCATTTTAGTTAGTGTATTCTCAATTCCAGAATTTCTATGTGGTTCCTTTTTGCCCCTGTCTTTATTTATATTTTTACTTAGTAAGACACTATTCTCTACTTTTCTTTCATTCTTTAGGCATGGTTTCCTTTAGTTCTTTGAGTGTATTTATATTGTTGATTTACAATCTTTATTATGTTCAACATCTGGGCTTCCTCAGGAACAGTTTCTTTTAACTGTTTTTTTTCCTTTTCCCCTTTGTGTATGGGCCATACGCGTATGTCTCACAATCTTTAGGTGAAGCTGGACTTTTTAAATACCATATCAACTCTGGAAATGAGATTCTCCTCCCTCGCCAGGATCTGTTGCTGCTGTTTGTTTAGTGATTTTCCTGGACTAATTTTGTAAAGTTTGTATCCTTTGTCACGTGCAGCCACTGAAGTTTCTGCTCCATCAATTTAGTGGTGAGCTAATGTTTAGACAGAGATTTCTTTAAATGCCTTAAACTAATTAGTCTCCACCTTTGCCCAGGACATCCTCTGTGTGGGGGCTGGGCCTCTCCTTCCAGGCTCCAGCAGGCACGTGACACTCTGCCTTAGCCTTCACTTCCTCCTCGCGTAGAGCCTCAAGGTGGGCCAGAGGTGAGAGTTTAGGGCTTTCTCAGATCTTCCCTGGGCAGGTGCATGTGGACTTCTAGATTCCTAACAATATGTCAGAGGTTTCCAAAGCCCCTCTGGACGTCTCAGTCTCTAGATTTTCCTTGCAAGATTTTTGGCCAGCCTCCTGTTTACCCCCAACTGGTATTATTCCCTTAGGCAGCTATGATGTTAAACAGGGATTGTTTTCAACAAATGCCCTGGAAATAGCGCTTTTCCCACACAGCAAGCTCTGAGTCAGGTTAAATAAAGGCAAGTCCTCTGAATGGGGTTCTTCTAAGGAACTGTCAGATATCAAATAATCACCTAGGGATGGGGCTTTTGGGAGAGCTCCAAAATTGTTTTTGCCCCATCCGGTGGTTGTGAGGCTGCTGGTTCTAAGTTCTCACAACTACCACGGCTGCGAGGCTGCTGGTTGTCAAGGCTACCACAGAGACTGGGAGAGGCGGATTGGAATAGGGCAACTTAAAACACAAAGCTCACTGTTCTTACCATTATTCAGCCATTTTTTCTTAAATAAATGTCCCTTGGGCTGTTGCAAGCCTTTGTTTCAGAGTTCTGAAAATTTGATTTTGACAATGTTTGCCGGTTGTACCCTTTGCTTCATGATAGAACAGATTATCCAAGGTCCTCACTCCACCATTCCAGAAGTGCCTCCCTATCTATTTCCTGTGTGATCATTTAACCCAATAGATGAGTGTCCAGAAGTTTAAAACCACTCTGCCAAATTAAAGACCATATAAGCAAACAGCCATGCAAGAGGGAAAGAGGAGGAGTTGCTTTGCTCCCCTGCCTCTAGAATGAGATCATTGCCCAGTTATCACCACCATCATCATTCTCTTCCATAGGAAATATTTATGAAGCACTCATCTGCCTCAGAATCCCAAGGGAGGCCCCAAAAACCCTGTTATCAGATGCAATAAGGTTTATGGTCATCAAAGGTCAACACACTTGAGATGTTTAACTCAAGGAAAAGCGAAAGTTCTTGGAACCGTGGAATCCTCAGTAAGAAAGGGATCCCAAAGGTCATCGGGTTTTATTGTCCATCTATACAGCCTGATACTCTCTACAATATCCCCACTAAGTGACTGGTCCCATCTACACTTGAATACTTTCCAGTGATGGGCAACTCATATAACTTCTTTAGTTGGGCATCTTAAATATTGGAAATTTTGTCTTTATATTGTGGTTGAATGCAGAGACGTATTCAGAACTGAAAAGCCGGAGAGAATGAGAAATGGAGACCTGAGACCTTGAAGACCCATCTAGCACTTTTCTAGGTGAGAGGTCGCTTATTTTTTTGTGAATGACTGAAAAACAGGTGTGTGCCTCTACTGGGGATGATACTACCTCTTACCTAGTGTCTCAGCAGATTAACACTTTAATTTAGATAAAGTGCATGATAAGCCTAACAGGAAACTCTGACACAATTCTAGAAATGGGTATAGGCATCAAGCACGTAGACTTTGCAGTTAGATAAACCTGTCTTTGCATCCTGACTCTGACAATCCGAAGCTGTGTGTTCTTGAGCTACTTACCTAATCTGTCTTGAGTTTCAGCTTTCTCATCTGTTAAATGGGGATGTGACGGGAGTCCAATAAAATCATACATGAAAGGTCTTGGCACATAGTAAATGCTGTTGTTGCTTTAAAATTCAAGGTTTGCGACCCATCAGAAAATGTAAGGTTATCGCCAACTGGGATTGCACCGAACATAAGTTATGTCAAACCAATCTCATTTCTTTTTTTCTTATGGTTACTAAGCATGTTAAACACTTGTTGACTCTTGATTTTAATCAAACGAACTACTAGATTAAATGGCCAAATGGAGGCTGGACAGCCGTATAGCTGAATGGGTCTGTAAAGACTCTCTTTAATGGAATGCCACGAAGCTCCGCCCTTGCCCCTGTCTGGTCCTCCATTCTTAGTAAAGGTTGGAAAGGAGCCACAGAAAACACCATGTTGGAAAGGCAAGCTGGGGCACCTGGGTGGCTCAGTCGGTTAAGCATCTGACTCTTGATTTTGGCTCAGGTCATGATCTCGCCATTTGTGAGATTGAACCCTGCGTCAGGCTCTGGGCCGACAGAACGGAGCCTGCTTGGGATTCTCTCTCTCTCTCCCTCTCTTTCTGCCTCTCAGTCTCTCCAAATAAATAAATAAACTTGAAGGAAAAAAAAAAAAAAAAAAGGAAAGCCAATACACCAGCATAAATGTGCAAATGTATCTTACCAAAAGCCAAGAAAGTAAAATGAAACAGGGACATTGTCTCGCATTCAGGTAAAAAAGGAGTCAGTGTTACAAGATGAAGGAGGGTTGGTTGAGGAGTAGTTCCTGTGGCAACATTCATGTATGCACTGATTCATTCTTCATTCATTCATTCACTCACTCAACAATTGTTAGAGTATCCCCACCAGGATGGCCACTGCTAAAGAACTATAAAGATGAAAAGCCATAAATCTCCACTCCTAGGGTGTTCACAGTCTAGTGGGAAGACAGACCTGGAAATGTTCTTTTTAATATTTTTTTATTATTTGAGAGACAGAGAGACAGAAGTGGGGGAGAGGCAAAGGGGGAGGGGGGGAGGGAGAGAGAGAGAGAGAGAGAGAATATCTTAAGCAGGCTTCATACTCAGCACAGAGCCCAATGCAGTGCTTGATCCCATGACCCTGGGATCATGACCTGAGCCAAATCAAGAGTCAGACTCCCAACTGACAGAGCCATCCAGGCCCCCTGGAAGTGTTTTGTTTTGTTTTTTTTAATGTTGAGTGTTAAGATGTACCAGGAACAGCACAATAAAAGAGGTAAAGGTCACCTAATACTGCTTTATAGCAGTGATACTCAGGTGAGACTTGGAGAATCAGCAGGCATTTTTGCCAGACAACCTGACGTGGGAAGGAATGGTCTTCTAGAAGAACTTTACAGAACAGGCAAAGGCCCTGAGGCACAGCTGACTCCCTTGGTTGAGCCAAAGCAATGACTTTACACACACATTTGGGATTTGGAAAGAGTAAGACACACAGACACATCGGGCCTCTGGCCATACGTTCTCAGTTTAAGGACGTTCCTGGACACATGTGCACCTTACCGTAGGTAATGACAAGCAGCACAAAGTTGAGGTTTCTGAAGAGCCGGACAATGGAACTTAAGTACGAAGCATCAGGGGACGCCAAGGCGTAGCTCAGGGATTGGGCCCTGCTGGGGGGATGTTTAGGCTTCTCCTTGAATACTGAAAGGAAAGAAACAGAGAGATCACTGCAAATCCTTGTAGCCCCACCCCTGCAGAGACAACACATGGACAGGAGCTGGCTCCCTCATCTGAGAATCAGCTAAAACGCAAAAAGGCAATATTAAATCTTCCATTAAATCCTTCAGCCCCTACTCTCTTGAAGCTGTTTCTCACTGCCTGTGGCTGAGTGAGTGGTCCTTTGATGACTTTTTCTTTTTCTTAATGGCCTCTGGATGGTGCACTCGCTGGGCCTCCCAGGCAGTGTTCGAGGATCAAGGAGTCCCAAAATAAGCAGCAAATAACACACAGCAGAGCGCTGAAAGTAACAGACTAGTAGTACACGGGTAGAAAGGAAGTGAGAGCTGAGGCTTTGGGATTAGTGAGCCCAGTGAATAGCTTAGCACCGCAGCCCCTCCTGGGGGGGACCGGACTGTGTTGCCCGTGCTTAGCCCAGAGCCTGGCACACGGCAGCCAATAAATACTTCCTGAATAAGTGAAAAGACCTTCTTGTACTGAAAAAACCTCGAGTCCATTCCCAGTTTGTCGGAGTCTGAGTCTGATACGTGCCTCATGAAGAGGCAAGAGGATTAATACACATACCCCTGCAGGAGTGGTCACCGTGACAGGAAGGACTGGGGAGCGACAGTGGGGAAGTCATTCATTTTATGTTTGATTTTCAGCACAGCTGGTACAATCGATTTGACGGCCCTGATCGCCGTTCAGTTCTCTGGGGGCAGATAAGTTTAACCAGCTGTTTGGCTAAATTGGCCCCCCCAGTTGCACCCAGGCAAGCTGCATGTAGCCTCCCCCACATGCCATGAGAATGCCCCTAACTCCAGTTAGAGGAAGCTCTGGAACTGAGGCTTACTCCCTTGAAGATCAAAGAGATCTTCACCCCGCCCAGAAAACTTTCCAGCCCTAACTTCAGAGCCCTGCTTCTTCCTTCTCCAGAAATAGTCCCGGATAACTTCCTGCCATTAGAAACCATTCATCCATTGTCTTGCCTGTTCACCTCCCCTTGCAGCAGGGGAAAGAAAGCAAGGCAAGAAGTTATTCCTTCTCCGCAACAGCAAGTGTTTGTTCAAGGAGCTAGCAGCCACGAACCAGAATCCAGAGCAGATTTTTCAATTCCTGACTCAACGGGCCACTATCTGGCTTGATAGTAAACATGTGAGAACGTAGAAATGTCCTGCCTCCAAGGACTTCAAAGGCAAAGCCCCAGGCCCTCATCTGCTACCAACACAAGCATCCGAAGTTGGGCACATTGCAGTTTGAAACTCAAAGTCTGGTTGAGTAAGAGGGGCCCGGACCGGACTGTTCTTTCTGTTCTGTGGCTTTCACCCACAGCCCTATAGCTTCTCACCCTCCCAGAAACAGCAAGTCGTCTGCCCAAGATACCCCACCAGCTTTGAAAGGCCATCAGACATCAGACGTTCTCATCTTGGACCCCGGGGAGAGAATGCCTCAAAGAGAACGTGTGAATGAGCCACAGGATTATAAAACTGTGTTCACTCTGACGGTGACAATGGCAGGGAAGAGTGAAACCTTCATCCCGTGAGATGGAATGTTAGCCGGTCAACCTTTAAAGACTAATGACTAACTGACAATGAAAGCCTCTGCTACGCTCTTTCTGAATTCATCACAGCACATGTAATATCACTCAGATGATAAAAGAGATTATAAAACGTATTAACCAATACCGCCATGATTAAATGCACATGCACATAAAACTAGTAATAGTTATCTGAGGTTGGTAGTTGTGATTAACTAGTACGGGTTAAGTTAATAGTTAGTTTTTTTTTTAATTTTAATTATTTTATTCATTTAAAACAAATGGTTTAATGTTTATTTTATTTTTGAGAGAGAGAGTGCACGAGAGCGCATGGGGGAGGGGCAGAGAGAGAGGGAAACACAGAATCCGAAGCAGGCTCCAAGCTCTGAGCTGTCAGCACAGAGCCTGACGTGGGGCTCGAACCCACAAACCATGAGATCACGACCTGAGCTGAAGTCAGACACTTAGCCAACTGAGTCACCCAGGCGCCCCTATTTTACTATTATTTTTTAAGTAAGTCGACCTACCACGTGGGGCTTGAACTCATGACCCTGAAGGGGGTGCTTAGCTGGCTCAGTCAGTAGAACAGAGGACTTTTTTTTTTTTTTTTTAATTTTTAAAAAACGTTTATTTAGTTTTGAGAGAGAGAAAGAGCACACGAGGGTGGGGGATGGGGCAGACAGAGTGGAGGACAGAGGATGTGATGTGGCTCTGCACTGACAGCAGCGAGCTCGATGCAGGGCTCAAACTCACAAACCATGAGACCATGACCTGAGCAGAAGTTAGACATTTAACCAACTGGGCCGCCCAGCCGCCCAGAACATATGACTCTTGATCTAGGAGTCATGAGTTAAACCCCGAGATCAAGAGTCTCATGTTCTACCAATTGAGCCAGCCAGGCACCCTGGTTATTCTTTTCTTTATGCTTTTTTTGTATCGTCTAGATAGTTCCCTAATGAGCATGTAGTCCTCTTATAAGTTTTTTTAAAGCCTCAAAAAACATGGTCCCCAGGCATTCTTACGTGAATCTACGAGACTCTTAGTGTTTGCAAATCAATTCTGTTTTATTTTGTTTTGTTTCAGAAATTTAAAGTATAGAGTTAGACATAGACAAGGTTAGGCTTGAATCCAATCTCTGCCACTTACTAGCTATCTAATCTTGAATTTGTTACTTACCTCGCCTTAAGTCTCCTTTTCCTCTTTGTTCAATGGGACTGATAAGGGTACCTTCACTCATAGGGCTGTTGAAGATTCAAGGAGATCAGGCATGCTTAGCACAGTGTCTGTGATATATATCATAAGGACTCACTGGGGCTTCATCAAGAGGGTCAGCAGCCTGCCCGTTAATTCTGGTGAGGTTTTATTGGGGAACCGGTTAATTACAGTTACACCTTTACTGAGCAGCTAATAAAGTACACGGGACCAGCTAGCACTGTATTGGCTAAGATATCTGAAGACCATTAGAAGCCTGACCTCCAGTTTCTATAAATGTCCATGGCATTCTAGGGCCATGTTCACAAGGCCCCCACCCAAGTCAGCAGAACCTCCCTGCCTCCTGTCCCCCCATCAGTGTACTAACGACCTTACCGATGATGACAAGGATGAAAAGCAGAGTGGCCACGCCTCCTATTATGTAAAACATGATGCTGATGTGGTAGGCAAGCTTGTCCTGGTCTTCGATGTTGGGTACCAAAACAGGAGGGACCAAGAACCCAATTGCAATTCCAAGCTATAGAAGACAGAGACAATCAATCACAGTTTCCAACAGCCAAGAGGTGGCAGCACAGATTTAAGGAGACTCCTGATAAGAAACATAAACCCTAACTTCCAGTCCTTCTTAAAACCCAAACAGGGATTGTTTCCCCCTCTCAAAATACCAGAGAGATCTTTCTTTTGATTGACAACTCAACTCTCTTTGTTGATTGACAACATGCCCCTGACCATCCTAATTAGCAATACCTACTGAAAAAAAAAAAAAAATCATAGTTGGGGTTCTCAATACAAGCTGGCTCTTCTCTAGCTACCGACTAATGAACAATCGTTCCAATGCTTCCATCTTTATAGTAGACCAAAAACAATGCTGATTTTTTTTTTCACTGAATTTTCATTTCACTGATCTGTCAACCTAGAGCTGAGAGACAGGTTGAGGGAAAAATTCTACATGCTACAACCCCAAGAACTTGCAATCGGTAGGAGATGACAGCCTTAAGTTGTTACCACATTCACAAATGTGAAAGCTTAGGTTCATTGTGTAAATAACTTATAATTTACAAAGCATCTGTAGTGTGAAGTCACATGCCACTGCGTAAAAATATACACACAGGACACAGGGACATGAAAACTGGCTATAAACACACATATACACACACACCAACAAATTAACATATCTCATACCTGTCTTAGAGTTCAAACTCCAGTGACCTGACAGATAACACGACTTGGGTGTTTCGAAGGTCAGAAATGCCCTGATTGAGTAGTGAATACGGGTGGCACAACTCCCGAAAGCCCTTCTGACACACATAATACCAAGGCAGAAATTGGAAAATAGCCTGAGAACTCAGGCAAGCCTCAAATTCAAAGAAAGAAGGAAGATGAGGAAATCTTTTGTCTTAAGGTCCCACTTGTCCATTAGTGTACTTGAAAGGAACTGCAGGTAGAAAGCAAGATGCTTTCAGGCCACACTATAACACCATTCACTGGCTTCTGATCTGCTGACCACCTTGATTGGTTTTCCAGCCTGTCAGTTACAACCGCTTGGGATGGTGGTTCTCGGTTCCGGCATTGTTGCAAAAGTCATCATCAATAGGCTCAGAGTAGGGGTCTTCCAAGTATGCCAATATATAATCAAGAAATCAAACAGATCTTTAAAGCATCCACTATGTGAAAAAGTACTCTGCTAGATATTTTACCAAGGTATGTGGCAGGGTTCACACCTTCAAAGAGCTTTATAATCTAATTGGGCAGGGAGTTTAAAGCAGAGACACAAAAGATAATACAAATGGTGATATTTGTGGATTGAAATGACGCAATAGTATTGTTTGAAAGTTCCTTTGTCATCCTCTAGTACAACCTGATTATTAAAGGGCCAAGTGGCGGCTGAGTGAGGTTAAGTTCTGGAAGGTAAGTGATTCATTCAGGGCCACAGGACTTCTAGCAGAGTTGGGATGAGAAAACACATCTCTTGGCCTCTCAGGCCAGGGCCTCCTCCACTGGGCCTGGCACAGCCCTCCACGGCTAAGAGCCTTGAGAAAGGGCCACATGAGCAGAATTTCCCAGAAGAGAAGATATTTGATATCCTTGGAGCCTCATCTGATCCTTGGTCACAATGATTTGCCAGAGTTGAATCTAGCTTCTTAAGTGCTTATCTCCAAGACTTTAAGGGGTAAAAGCCAGCCCTAGACAAAGGGACAAATATAACTGCCACAGCTCAGAAACAGGGCCCCTGCAGGTCATAGCTGGCCTCCTACACACTTCAGCGTTGGAGACTTAGACATGGAACAGAACCCCGGAAGGTCCCTCTTGCAAGAATGAGGGAAGATATGAGATATCATTCAAGGCTCTGTGATTCTTTCTTTCCCAAAAGGACCCTGATACAAGCTAACCAAGCCTCAGTAATCTTCTGCCTTGAGAAGTAAGTTCTCCCAGTTGGCTCCACACTACACACCTGATCCCTCAGAGACTGGACTCCATTCTCAGTCTATACACTAGGCCTGAGTGAGTGTTATTCTACCCCCAAATCCAGCACGGACACCTTCTCCACCCAGTAGGACACAGCAACCAGCTGTAGGGGCCTGTGGTGACCCAGCCAGATAGCAACACTGCCTCGGTACCCTTTCTCCAGGAGGAAACTGGCTTTGGACATACTTTCATGGGCATTGTGGAAAGCAAAAACATAGGGACTGGATTGTCAACTGCTGCCTCTTTTGTTTTTTCAAGACAGATTTATTCCTGCTTCTTGAGAGTTGGGTTCAGTGAGAGGGTACAGCTCTACTCGGCTCCCACTTCTCAAGTCTATCCCCTGGTAGGTGCTCAGTCATGGTGGCTAGTTGGACAGGTGGACGGATGAATGGACAGATGCTGGAAAACTCTCATCTACACAAAGCTGTCAGTATCACACAGGTCTGCCCACTAGGGTCCATGTTCTTTCTACAAACCACATTGGACTCAGAGTGGTAAGGAAATAAATATGTACAGGGGAGAGGAGGGAGGATGGCTGTCCATTTCTTGAGCATCTACGGTGCACTGGGTATCTAACAGAACTTATCCTTTTTATTTAACCCAAGAAACTTTACCAAGAAGACAACAATGAGAAACAATGATGGTCCACGGCCTGCCTAGGGTCACACAGGCAGCCAGTGGAAGAGCTGGCCTCCTAAACCAGTTCTGACTCTAGAACCTGACCTCACCTTCCATCTCCCATGACACGTTGGTATACTAGTCAACACGGAAGTCTGTATTTTCACCCATTCAAATTCTGTCATGAATTTTCAAGGACACCTCAAGGGTAAAACTCAGAGACCTGCAGCCCAAGTCAATACGAGATTAAATCAAAGAGATGGGAGGGTGCTACCCAGGCACCTCTCCTGCACTCACAAAACACAGACCCAGGCCATGAATGTAAATGATGAAAAGTCATCGTTAACCAGTTTGACTTGGTTTATGTCCTAGTTTTATCATCCTCAACAAAATATTAAGTCATGGGCAAAATACACAATGGGCAGTCAAACTGGTCTCAGTCTTAGCTCTTCAAGAGCTTACTCTTTAAAAATTGCTTTTAAAGCAGGGTTCGAAAAATAAATACGATACGATAAAAGTGGAGTTAGGTTCTCTTCATTTCTACAGAACCTATAGCAACATTTCCCAATGTCGCCTGAAAAGGTCTCCAGCCCAACCCCATTGTGATCCTTCAGGTCTGGGGTTTGTCCTGAATACTTGTAATTTGCATATGTAGGCAATCCTTAATCACCCATCAAGGAAGCTTGGGTGACAGTTTGGGCGTGGGTCTCCCAATGGCTTCCATGGGGATAGGCTCCCAGATGTTCCCCCCCCCCCCCGCCCTGCAGCCAGTGTTATTTGCAAAAAGTGATTGGATTATGTCCTTCCTCTGCTTAAAGCCCTGCAGTAACTTCCCCTTGTTTTTAAATTAGGTAAAAACCTAAACTCACCCACAGGCAAAGTTCTGCACACAGGGTCATTTGGTCCTGGTCCGCTATTTGCTCCCTGGGACTCTATCACACCGGCCTCCTTTCTGTCTTTCAGATGTCCAAAGCATTTTGGACATGCCCAAGGATTTTACACCAGCTCCTCTGGCCAGACTAGAATGCCCTCCCGCTCCATTTCACCGGGTAAATGCAGACATCTGTCAGGCCTGAGCTCAAGCCGCACTTGTTCAGGGAAGCTTTCTCTGATGTCTCATCCAAGGTCAGGTCCCACACAGGTAGTTTTATATTTGTATGATTATTCAATGAACATCTGTCTCCCCAATCAGACTATAAGTTCCACAAGGGCAGGGCTCACATTTATCTCTAGAACCTAGCAAACTAATCAGTAAAATACGGAGCTTTTCACAGAGTACCTCAATCCTCAAAATAACCCCAGAAAGAGGGGTGTGTGACATTAACCCAATTTTATGGACGATGAAACTGAGGCACAGAAAAGTGAAGCGACGTGCCCAAAGTCACACAGCTCTAGGTGGCAGAGCCTGAGTGTAAATACACAGTAGTTCTGTATCCAGAGCCTGTGAGTCTAATCAGTATGGTTCACTTCACCCCAAAGGTGTTTAACAAAAATGCAATGAATCAAAGGATGAGAAGGCAGGCTGGGATGCTCAGTGTTCATTTTCTATTTACTTCTGCCCTTTCTGCAAACCCAAGGGTGATATCTAAACACCACTGCAGTGTCACTGGCATGAGTACTTCCAGAGCAAAGGTCACAGTCAAAAACACATCTGTGCAGCCTGAGGGGTCTGGGTAACAGCAAAAGGCCATACTCCGTGTAATGTGCTACTTGTCATTCTTGCTTATTTCGCATTTGGCAGAGCATAAATAAACCCAGAAATCCTCCAGGCGGCATCGAAGAGGGTAAGATTTCCACACTTAATCCACTGCACAATACAACACGTGCTATGTTGCCTCTGAGATCCACGGAACCACTGTCCCCATCACCAACCACAATGGGGCATTCAACAAAGCCCCAAGTCACCACTGAGTCAGTACCGTGGCACAAAGCTTGCCCTCCCAAATGCTGTGTGGTCATGAATATGACCAGACCATTAAAGGAGAACACTGGGGCTTCCAAAAAAGGCAGGAAGCTCTGTGTCAACACTATGGTGGTCTTTGGTCCTAACGGAATAGAGACAGACCACTGGTCCCCATCTGAGCCCTGTGCTAGGGTCCCAGGCACCTCACCCTCCTGACCCAGGCCATTGACGAGGTAGATGCTGTCCTTCTCGGTAGGAGGCAACCATCTCAACAAACAGGTTCTCACTTGCCCAACCTCCTTCTCTGCCCATTCCTCCCTGGAGCACACCCGCCATTCAGACAAAGATGGAACCGCTCTCGGTGCCAGGGCTGGGCCATTCCTGGGCCATTGTCTCATTTCCCCTGGGCACAGTCACCAGGTCAGGGCTGGGCATGTCTCTGGGATTTCAGGGCTCCCAGGAGCTGGCTCCCTGGTGCCAAGGGTAAAAAATGTCCCCAAACTGGGTGGGCAGCTTTCCCTGCCACAGAGCCCCTGGGCTTGAAGTCTTACTTCAAAGGTGGTCTCCTGATGACCTCATGGGGGCTCACCTTGCTCCTCAAGAAATTCACACCTCTGTTGTGTACATTTAAAAATGAGGGGCGCCTGGGTGGCCAGTAGGTTAAGTGTCTGACTCTTGATTTCAGCTCAGGTCATGATCTCAGGGTTCGTGAGATCGAGCCCCGCCCTGTCAGTGCAAAGCCTGCTTAAGATTCCTCTCTCTGTCTCTCTCTCTCCCCCCTCCCCCTCGCATACTCTCTCAAAATAAATAAATAAACATTGAAAACAAAATAAAACAAAAACAAACCCCTCACCCTTCTTCCTTTCTGCCTCAACAGCCCTGGGAGACATCATCACTCTAACACAGTGGGTAAGGGCTCAGGCTCTGGGGTCAAAAAGACCTGAGTTCGAATCCCACCTCTACCAGTTATTAGATGCCTGAACGTGAGAAGTGGATTTACCTTCTTGTTCCTGTTTCCTAGTCCACAAAAAGAAGATACCATTATCTAGTTATACTATCTAGCTCTCGGGGTTATTCTGAGCTCCTTCGAACAGACTGTGCAGCAGATAGGTAGGGGGTGCCGTAGGCCCAGCCCTCCCCCTGCACCCTCTCACAGCAATGGCGGACATGAGAAGCTACCAGGCCTAGGAGGCATGGTCTGTTTAGGGCAGCCAGACAAACCACCTCCCCGGTTCTCATCTTCCATCCCCAGCTCCTTCCTCCTCACTGCTCTTTCTCAGTTCTCTCAGTCACCCTTGACCTTGCCCTCCCACACCCACTCTGTCCCCAACCCTCCCAGGCCCTCCTTGGAGCCCACTTTGAATGGGCAACTGCGAGCTCCCTTCCATTGCCATGTGCCATGTACTCAGGTCCCTGCTCGGGGACCACAAGGAGTCAGCCCTCTCAGAGGGAGGAAGGAGGTCCAAACCCCTCAGCCGGCTGTTCTGGGTTTTCTTCACCTAGTTTCAGCTACCTTTCTAGTCCCATCTCTGCCTACTTCCCGCTGTATCCCTGGTACTCCGGCCAGATCAGATGAGTCAGGATTCCAGTCTCTCCATGGTCTACTTTCTACCTTTATGCAAGCAGCTTCCTTGCTTGGAAAGGGCTCCCTCTTTTAATCTTTCAGAGCCCATCTCAACGTCAGCTCCTTCCCTGGGTTTCCCTTGATTTTCCTAGCGAGGGGAGATCTCCCTGCCCTAAACTCCTCTAATCCTTTGGTGTTCTGCCATTTTTCTGACACGAGTCTGGTGCCTGGTAAACTGAACAGGGGCTTGCTCAATAAACGGGTGTTGAATGAATGGGGTTCAGCTGGCTGGTCTGTCAGGAACACATCACTCCCCTTCCAGATTAGCTGTGAGCCCAGACCTAGGGAAAGATGTGGCCGGAACTGTAAATCCAGACAAAGTCCGCAGGGAGAGTTTGGTGTCTAACTTCTGAGGCTGCATGGCTTGACATCAGTGTCACAGGCATGGCCACCATTAGGGACGCCACCACTGATGCTTTGTCTCCCAGGACCACGTACATGTAGGGAATTATGTGCAACACTCGGAAGTGACTTCAACACTCATTGCCCATCCCCGGCGGGTACCGGTGTGGGCATTTAAACACCCCAAAAATGGTGCTGTTGAAGCATATACATTTGCACACTCTCGTACGGCACTTAGACACGTTTACCCCTACGTCTGGTTAAAATGATGCAAACAGAGGCTCCGGGGTCCCAAATGCAAGGGAGTAGGCCAGAGTGAAGGCACTCTGCAGGAAAGGCACCTTCGGACCGGTAGAGGAGGCTCAGAGGGACATCCGGGCACTGAGTCTGTGGATGCTTCCAGAAAGAAGCACGGAGAATGGGGTGGGTGCCGGGGCACTGAAACACTGAAGCTGAGCAAACAGTTTAATTGTGGAAGTGAGCCCCCAGCCACCTAGGAGCTCCAGGCAGCTCCTACGAAATGCCACGGTAAGCAATAACGTGCATGCAAAGCCCACTCATATGACTGTGTTTGGAAATCCCCAGATCCA
This sequence comes from Herpailurus yagouaroundi, assembly GCF_014898765.1. Classification (NCBI taxonomy): domain Eukaryota; kingdom Metazoa; phylum Chordata; class Mammalia; order Carnivora; family Felidae; genus Herpailurus; species Herpailurus yagouaroundi. Next base: position 49,777,069 of record NW_024412396.1, on the reverse strand, counting down.
AGCCCTTGGCTTCTTTTGAAAAGGCCAACTCGGGATTAAGGAGGTAGCAGACCTTTATCAGGAACAAAAACAATCCCATTGATTTGGGAGGCCATAACTCACAAGGGGGTTTATGGATTTAAAAGGCTAAGGTGAGATCTCCAAGAAGTTAGGAAGCAGGGTCACAGGGGACAGTCATCACATCTCATCAACTCAAGAGGAGCTCAGCGCTGTCAGTGTGGAGCCTGCTTGGAATTCTCTCTCGCGAGCTCTCGCACTCGCTCTTTCTCTCTGCCCTTCCCCCACTTGCTGGCTCTTGCTCTCTCTCTCTCTCTTTCTCTCTCTCAAAATAAATAAATAACCTTAAAAAAAAAAAAAAAAAAAAAGACTCCCAGGGTGCCTGAGTTAAGCATCAGACTTCAGCTCAGGTCATGATCTCACGGTTCGTGAGTTCGAGCCGCGCATTGGGTGGGCTCCAGCCCTGCTTCAGGTGAGCACCACTTCTCTCTCTTTCTCTCTCTCCCCTCTCTGCCCATTGTGGTTCTCTCTCTCTCTCTCTCTCTCTCCCTCCCTCTCTCTTTCTCCCAGCCCCTTGCTCACTTGCGCCTCTCTCTTCTCTCAAAAAAAAAAAAAAGACTTAGGACTCCCTCCCCATTCACAGGGTTTGTCCTCAAATCTAGGACTATCCTGGGGACTTCTACCACCCGGCCACTCTTGGACTTCTTCAGCCCTTTGGGGGAAAAGAGGTTAGGGAAATGCAGGAAGCGGCAGCTACTGAAATTAGGATAGCTTGCAATTGATTCTTAAAGACAACAACAGTATAACAGCTGATACGTGGAGCTCACCATGCCAAAGTCACCATTCTAAGAACTACTAAGCCGCACACACACACACACACACACACACAATACACATACACAATCTTTTAATCCCTATTTTTTTTAAATTTTTTTAATGTTTATTTATTTTTGACAGAGAGAGTGGGCGAGCGCGCATGAGCCGGGGGAGGGGCAGAGAGAGAGGGAGGCAAAGAATCCGAAGCAGGCTCCACGCTCCGAGCCGTCAGCACAGAGCCTGACGCAGGGCTCGAACTCACAGACCTTGAGATCATGACCTGAGCCGAAGTCGGACGCTCCACCAACTGAGCCACCCAGGCGCCCCTTTTAATACCTATTTTAAAATTGAGGAAATGGCATTTGAAGCAGCTTACCCAAGGTCACATAACGATACATGATAAGGCTAGACTTCAAGCTCAGGCCATCTGTACTGGTCTGTACTCCTAACCGTTAGGTTAAATGATGAGGTGCTGGCTATTAGCCAAACTAAAAGGAAAAGAACTAATGCAAAACGATCGCCTCCTATGTGCTAGGCACTGTGCCAAATGATTTCTCACACGTTAGCCCATTTAATCCCTATGAAAACCCCGTAAAGTTGGCATCATCGTGTCTAGTTTGGTTTTTTTTTTTTTAATTTTTTTAACGTTTATTTATTTTTGAGACAGAGAGAGAGCATGAACAGGGGAGGGTCAGAGAGAGGGAGACACAGAATCTGAAACAGGCTCCAGGCTCTGAGCTGTCAGCACAGAGCCGGATGCGGGGCTTGAACCCACGGACTGAGAGATCATGACCTGAGCCAAAGTCAGCCGCTTAACCGACTGAGCCACCCAGACGCCCCTAGTTTGGTTTTTATAGATGAGAAAACATCTCTGATTTGCCCAAGGTCACTCAGCTTCTAACAGCAGGACTAAGAGTCAAACACGTGACTAGCTGACTCCAAATCCAATAAGCAGGGTGAATTTCACGGAAGAGACGGCCCTCAAACACCTGGTAATTCCTCCAGTCTTAAATGTTCCATTCCGTAATCCAAGTGCCTCCTAGGTCTAGCTGTTGGAGGCGAAGAGGTAACTCCAGCCATAGTCTACTTGGTTTACTCCTTAGTTACACCCCATGGGATTTCTTATTCTCATGTAGCGCTGAGTTTTGTTTGGGTTTTGTTGTTGCTGTTTTGTTTTTTCCGCAAGCGGTGGTTGTTGTCTCCCCAGCTAGGTTGTCAGCACCTGGAGGACAGGGTCACCGTTTAACATCGCCTCGTGTGACTCCTCCCCACACTGCACCCAGCACAAGGCCAAGGGCAGCGATGACTCTTGGCAAATATCTTCTAAACAAAGAGATAACTCTTAGAATTATGTAGCTCAGACCTAACTCAAGTATTTACAGTCTCCTCGATGGCAACCGGGTTGGGCACAGTAGCAATTAGCTGTGTTCTGAGAGTTTACCACCAAAAGAACGCAGACGTGAGGTGGAACGAGACGGAGAAGACCTCAGATTTAGGGCTCTCAAGATTAGATATGGAGGCCACTGGAACATGGGCCAATCAACTTCCCACCCTCAAACCTACACTCAGGGGGCACCTGGGTGGTTCAGTCGGTGGAGCATCCGACTTCGGCTCAGGTCATGATCTCACGGTTCATGAGTTCGAGCCTGGCATCCGACTCTCTGGTGTCAGCTCAGAGCCCACTTCAGATCCTCTGTCCCCTCCTCCCTCTGCCCCTCCCCCGCTCACCGTCTCTCTCAAAAATAAACATTAAAAAAAAAAAAAATCTATACCCGGTATTTATTGAGCACCAACTGGTAGTACTAAAAAGTAAGGGAGGGGGCACATGGTTAGTTCAGATTATGTTCTCATGGTTTGTGAGTTCGAGCCCCACGCTGGGCCCTGTGCTGACAGCTCAGATCCTGGAGCCTGCTTCAGATTCTGTGTCTCCCTCTCTCTCTCTGCCCCTTCCCTGCTCACTCCCACTCTGTCTCTGTCTCTGTCTCTCTCAAAAATAAATAAACATTTAAAAAAAGATTAAAAAGTAAGGGAGGAGACAAAGAGCTCCTATCACCAAGCTCATAAGCTATCTAATATACCTTGATCTTGACCTACAGCCTTGGTGCTGGGTTTCCTCCTCATCTTTGGGGGGGTTGCAAAGTAGCTGAAGAGCAGAAGCACCCTAGGCTGTAAACAGAGAAGATGCTACGTTTAGGGGAAGGGTCTGAGTTCTACAGGGAAATAGATATAGATATATATATAGATATAGATATATATATATATTTTTTTTTTTTTCTTAAAAAAAGCCGGGGAAGGGAGATGCTGACAAAAGGCTTTATTTCTGTTTTTTAGCTGAGCCTCCTATCTGTGCCTGCTTTCAGTCATCCACCCACAAGCCTCTGGGTACACACACTCCTCCTTTTCAGGGGTGGGGTTCCTCTTGAAATTGTCCTCCTGATGAGATCTGTAAAGGGTCAGTTGAGTTCTATGTGAGGGCAGACGTGAAGCCTCCTCTGCTTCCCTTTTTACTAAGAGCCCGGGTCGCTACTGTCCTCACCACTCAAAGGTCCCTTTGTTGACAGCACTGATGGCCAAAGACCACAGGCTTACAGAGCTTCCCCATGACTCAGCTGCAAAAGAGGAAAAGCGAGGGGGCATCTCGCAAACCACCAGGTCACCCGAAGTGGCAGAGCACAGACCTCGCTTTCTCCCAGTGTCTCACATGTGAAGTAGACAACGTGCAAAGCTCTATTCAAATGCTCGGTCATGTCGCACCAACTCTGTCCCAGACGTCCCCACACAGCAGCCGACGGACATATCCTACTGTCCTGTGTGCAGATGGTAAAACAGCCCAAAGCACATGCGATGTCACACGCTGTCACCCCTAAAAGTAGTTCCTGTGACAATAAAGGTTTCTAACCCTCCCGGATTTTCTCCTAAATCAGATTGGACTTTCTTAGTGACAGCCCTCCCCTTCTGATTTTCAGGGGTGAAACTCAGACCCAGGTGATTACTCACAGGCAGGCCCTAGAAAAGTTATTGTTTTGTGAGTTGCCATGGAAAGATCCAGCTCCTTTCCTCAGGGTGTGCCTCCAGAAACAGACAGGCTGGGTCCATGCAGTCAACTTCCTAAGTGAACTAACCCTGCCTCGTGATGCCAAGGAGAAATCTAGAAAGAGAAAGAAATCTAAGCCTTGCAGCAGGAAAACTATTAGCCACCCATATGGAACACCACCCCAAGAGAGCAGCATCATCAGATCCGGCCCTGTAATTTAGGGAGTTACTCAGGGACCTACTTACACAAAAACATCTCCCAATATCCTGCTCTGAAGTCACCTCCCTCCCACTTGGCCTGACATTTCCACTATTACTCACTCCATCAGTTACTCCCTTAGAACTCCATCCCTCCTCCCTTAAATCTCTCCTTCATCCTCAGCACTCAGAATGGCACCTAGAGCAAAGTAGATGCTCAATAAACATGCGTTCAATAAAAACAATAAAGGTTGTGCTGCACTGTCTCAAAAACCCCATAGCTCCCAAGAGGCGGCTGTGTAGGTAAGAGCGCTGAGCCCCTATAAACGGAGCGTGTGGCCACTAACCCAAGACATGCCAAGAGGATGCGCGCCTTCATCCACTGGCTCTCATGGGTCACAACACCTGCTGTCAACTGGGGACCCGTGTGGGTGCAATCCAGAACAAGGAGAATTCAAAAAGACAAAAACAGGATGGCCGGGAGCGTGTGTGTGTGGGTTACTCGCAAGGGACAGAGATCTGGCCCAGGGTGGGGACACTGTAGGAAAGGCCATGGATTTTTGTGGAGCAGCAGGAAAATACAGGGCTAGCCACTCCTGGGACAGACAACGGGGTACCCTCTACCCTCAGGGGACGGAGGAACTTTGGAGACAGAAAAGGCGACATCTTCGACATCTTTGCAAGAACTGCCCAAGCCCCAACAGTCTCTGTTAGCACTGATCGCTGCCACGAGCTAACTGTAAGGAGCCTGGGAGGAAATGTGGTAAGGCCAAGACCACCGGGCTCTCAGAAGAAAGCTTCTCACTCTGGGCCCTGTCTCCTGATGGCGTGAACCAAAGGGGCTCTGTGTGGTGCCAGGGATGAGGGAGCCAAAGGCAAGCGGAGGACAAAGCACGAGCTAACAACCCCCTCCCCCCAGGTGGGAGACTGACATTCCTCAGGCATTCCTGGCTGCCCCAGAACAAAGGAAAGGGAAAAACAAGTGGTTAACCGATAAAGATCAGAGTCATGCCGGAAGTGAGTCTCCATCAGCTGGCAACTATCTTAATGATTTACAAGAAAAAAAAGGCAACCTCCAGAAACCTATAGACTCGATTTCTCCGAGTCCTGACATCACCCTCCTCTCCACAGGATAGAAAATCTCATATAATCAGTCACTCTTCACAACCTCGGTGCAACTCTTTCTGCCCACTGAGCCTGTCCCCGTGCTTGAGTAAAATCACCTTTTTCTGCCCCTAAGACAGCTCAAGAATTCTTTCTTGGCCATCAGCTCTGGACACCCCCCCTCCACCCCCACCCCGCCATCACTCCAAAATCACATCACCTCCCCTGCTATTCACCTGCACTGAAGAAAGGAGCCATGCTAGGTACACACAGACTGAAAAGCTGCTTTGGGCCAACCCTCGACAAAAGCCCCTTCTTGGAATCAAAAGGAATCAGGATGCTCTGCATGACTCCTGGAGCCGCAGAATGTCTCAGCTCAAGAGGTTCAAGTTAGTAGAAATGCTCCAGAAAGGGGGAAGTTCTGGAGAAGCTCCTACAGCAAGAATGACCAGAGCTTATTCTGAAATGAAGAGCTGGCTCTAAAGGCAAGAATGCCAAGCTCTGGGTACAAATGGAGGCTGCGGTCTTCAAGCCACGTACAGTCCAACAACATGGCACCTCACAAAAGAGAGAGCACCTGATTTGTGCCCAGGAAAGCCATTTTATTCCTCGAGGGTCATGGGGCAAGTCCAGAGTCTTTTTTTCTTAGAGGCAGTTAAAAGCCAATGTGTGCACAATGTTTCAGTGTTCAAGGCACCTCCACATCCAGCACATAATCTAAGCAGCGAGGCAACCCAGCGAGGTCAACGGTAGGAAACCCAAAGTGCAGGTGAAGCCCTATGGTGGGCATGTTGTGTTCTCCGTTTCCTGGATTTAAGCAACTGGCCGAAGTCACAGAGCAGTGAGGTAAACATTGGGATGGCTGATGCCCCCATCCCCAGCCCCGCTCTCTTCCCATAGAACCTCGCTGAGCCTCTACAAGGCACCAAACAGCTACACGTCCCAGGAAGACGCGGTCTGAGACTCCAGATGACCCAGGGCCTGACGGGATCATCTGCAGTGAGTTTGTTTTATGACTGAGGCACGAGTTTGGGACATCATAAAACAGCTAACACGCTTACTCTGTACCTCTTAGCAAAGTTCCTTCTGGACAGTGAATCAGAAGGCAGTCCACTGGGAAGAGAGAATATCAATGTCTCCTTAAGTCCCTCTAAACAGACCAGCCGACGATCTGGGCTCTGGGAATACAACTTCATCTCCCCCCACAACAGCCTGCGAAACCAAACACTAGCAAGGAGGACGGTCTTACTCCACAAATAGAGCGAAAGTTACCGACGTGCCTGCCTGAAAGCCACCCAGCAGACCAGAGGCTGAGATTGTCTCCTGGTGACAGGGCCAGTGACACTCCTGCGACACTCGGGAAGCAGGGTGGTGAACGGTTGGAGGACAGGAAGTCGCTCCAGAAGCCAGAGAGCCCTGATCTTCACCCGTCACGCCCCCCCCTCAGCCAGCCCGGAAGAGAGAGGCTTTAACCACCCGCTGTTCTTTCTGAGGACCTGCTTCAAAGGTTCAGGAACTGAGGATACAAGTGGAGGGGATTTTCTCAGGGGGCCTAGTCACACATAAAAGGTGGAAAAGATTAGTAAGAGGGTTAAGTCAAGCTGCATTCTTCACTCACCCCCACCCCCACCCTCCTGAGGCCACGGCTGACGTGTTAATAGACGATAAGCCCAGAAAGCCCTCTGGAATCTTCCTTCAACAAGGTGAAGATAACGCCCCACAGCTAAAGTGTAAAATCAGAGCCCCAGACTTCCATCTTCCCATCTAGATATCTTCAGTTGCTGCTGTGCACCAGGCATGGCCTCTTCTGGCCCGTGTGCTCTGAGCTAGGTCTTGTGGGGGCTGACCTCTATGCCGGAGGGGGGTGACGCCGGCCCCAACCAGCTCACCGGCTGAGAGAGTGGACCCAGGGGGGGCTGCTGAAGTTCCCCACGTATGACACCGGGGAGGCGGGCCTGCGGGCAAAAACTTCAGGGACGGCAGCAGAGATGAGGAAAGTGGCTGTCATCTAAAGATGCCTCAGACAGTGCTGCAGAGGCCAAGTGTGATAGGAAGAGAGAGGATGGGTGTGGGCTCAGTCACATGTATGGAGGGCCTGTTTGTTTGACTCCAAGGGCTTTCACATACACCCTCCCTCACATAACTCTGGTAGCAACCCTGTGAGGCAGGTTTTCTTGCCATAGATAACCACGCTGATGCCCACAGAGGGCAGGTGCCCTGCTGGAGACCCCAAACACAGCGTCCAGCAGGGCTCTGGGGTCCGGGTTCCATGGCTTCCACACCACGAGCTCTCACACCTGAGTGGGCAGCAGAATCCCCGACAGAGAATCAAGAACACAGATTCCTGAGCCCCACCCAGAGAGGCTAATTCCTTGGGTCTGCCCTGGTGCCCAGGAATCTGCATTTTCAACAAACACCCCGGGTGGTTCTGGTGCTAAGGTTCACGGCCCACACACTTCATGGTGGATCTCTGCTGCCCTCAAGGAAAGAAGTCAAGAGACCGTGCTCAGCTGCTGTCTTCCTTAGGTGTCCTAGGCAGGACTGGCAAGAGAGAGAGATATCTGTATTCCTGCCAAGCTCTTTGGTAGAGGAGAAATGTTCCTCTGAATGAACTCATCGAGTGGTTCCACCAACATGTCCAGCACTGAACTGGAAGCCCAGGGCAAAGGTCTGAGGAGGCACAGATTGCTTAAGGGGCAGTCACCACCCCAAACAAACAGCCCATTGGAATAGGCCCTGACTTAACACGATGGCTCACGGCTGCTCATTTCCACATTTCTGAGTAGATGGACACAACAAATGTCCTCATGGACGGACAGCTGCCTCCAGAGCCATCAAAGCAGCCCAAGCCATGCCAACAGTCATTTTAGGCAGAAAGCAGGAATTTCCAGGGGAGGGGAGGGGGGGGGAGGAAAAAAACCCCCAACTGTGCTTCACCTTCATGCCCCTCCCTCTGGAGCCAGCAGAGCCGTCTAATCAAAATCGGTCTCCAGGAAATGAAAGGAACTTGTGTTTACCTCCTCCGTAGAGAAGGAGCAGACAAGAGCCAAAGCAAACACTGCTCCATTATGAGGTTCTGAGACACACTGTCTAATTCCAAGAAGATGGTAAGCAAACAAAGCCCAGGCCTGCCTCCCGTCTCTCCTGCCGCACACACAGATGGCACTATTATCTGCCCGCAGGCCCGAGCAAGGCCTCATCTTGAACCGTGTGGGGCTGAGAAGCTGAGCTAATGTTTTCGCACAGCACAAAAAAAGGAAAGATGCCTGGAATGAGGTCAGAGAGCAGAAGAATCGAGATGGACCACCGGAGCCCTGCAGGAAGCCCTCCACCTCTGAAGGACTCAGTTAAAGAAAAAGGCTTTTAGTCCCGCAGAATCGAGAGAAGGGAGTGCTTCACTGGGTTAAGGTCAGGGACTGAGCTGCAGAGAAGTCAGGAGACAGGGAACAAAGAGAGAAGAGGAAACACCAGCTTTCACATTAACCATATGGTTCTTTATCCTCCCTGAGGGGGTTCCAACCCTTATCCTGAAATCCACATGGGGCTGTTTGATGTTGGGGGTTGGGGGGAGCTGAAGTCAAGGAGAGGACATCCTGTTAACAGCACGGCTGGAAAAAGATCAAGAACCAGGCAGTAGAGAACAGCTGCGTCTACCTGAGAAGCCTGAACATCCGACTTCTTTCAGTAGAACCTTAAGTTTGTGAGACTGAGGACTGATTGTGCGGGTGGGGGTTGGCCCCTATCCCGGTCACCCCAGAGACTCCAAAGTGTTCATCACAGACCACAGGTGTCATCACCACATGCTGGGAAAATAACACCACCTCCCAACACCTATATACAGTTTTAGTTTGAGCAGCTCTCAAGTGGGACAAGTCTCCATCACAATACTGCCTGGAAACTTCCTGGAATGGCCCACCCTCCCTAGTCACCCAACTCCTGGTCACCCCACTCATTAAGAATCAGCTCCTAGGGGCGTCCAGGGGGCTCAGTCGGTTAAGCATCCAACTCTGGATTTTGGCTCGGGTCATGATCTCACCATTCATGAGTTTGAGCCCTATGTTAGGCTCCATGCTGACAGCGTGGAGCCTGCTTGGGATTCTCTCTCTCTCTCTCTCTCTCTCTCTCTCTCACTCTCGCTCTCGCTCTCTCTCTCACTCTCTGCCCATCCCACCCCACAGAATAAATAAGTAACCCACAAGAAAAAAAAAAGAATCAGCTCTTAAAAATGGTTTATCTCTTCTTCATTTAGCACTTCTTATCTGAAAAATTCTGCTAGCTAAGAGCCCTCCATTTGCCTCATTTAATCCCTTCCTTTACCTTCTGCAGTAGCCAATATTATCTCCAGCTTATAACAGAAGTCAAAACGTAGAAAACTTAAGGGATTTGTCCAAGGGTATACAGCAGAGCTAAAGATGGTGATCTCAACCACACTGGGTCTGGCACAGTTCAAGGGACATAGTAAGGACGTCATAGCTCTTTCCATCGAAGGAGTAAGATTGAATCACATCAGAAAGACAAATCCAGGTATGACAGTCCCTTCCGCCAATGACCTGAGCTCTCAACTGAGGAGTCACCTTAATCCCTGTGTATTAATTTGTCCATCCATTTGTAGGCACCTGTTAGGCCCGGAGCACTGCTCTGAGACGCAGGAGAGGTGTGTTAGCCAAGTTTCCAGTCCTCTGACAAGTTTCCCATGTAGCCAAAAGAGGAGGAGGAGAAAGAAGGGAAAAGGACAGGAGACGAGATAAGAAAGAGGAGGAAACACAAACCTCCAGAAAACAAAGGCCAGTATCCCAGTGATCTTAGCAAGCACACAGAAGGCCCAGAATGTATTCCTCCAAGCACAGAGACTGATGAGTTGATGGTAGGAGGTGAGCAGGTACCCAGCCAGAAGGAAACACCTCACAAGCAGTGGATTTTTTTTTTTCTGGTAAAACGCACATAGCATAAAATTTACCATTTTAACCACTTCCCTCCCTCCTTCCTTCCTTTCTTCTCTCTTTTTTTCTTCCTTCCTTCCTTCCTTCCTTCCTTCCTTCCTTCCTTTCTTTCTCTCAGTAGTCTTCATGCCTGGCATGGAACCCAACCCGGGTCTTGAACTCATGACCCTGAGATCAAGACCTGAGCCGAGATCAAGAGTTGGGTGCTTGACTGCGCCACCCAGAGGTCCCATTTTAATCACTGTTATTATTTTTATTTTGAGAAAGAGAGCACGAGCAGGGGAGGGGCAGAGAGAGGTGAGAGAGAATCCCAAGCGGGCCCTGTACTGTCAGCGCAGAGCCTAACATGGGGCTCAAACTCACGAACCGTGAGATCATGACCTGAGCCAAAATCAGGGGTCAGACGCTTAACCGAGGGAGCCACCAAGGCGCCCCCCCCCCCATTTTAACCATTTTTTTTTAACTGTATGGTTCAGTGACATTAAGTACATTCATATGGCTGTACAGCCATCACCTCCAGAACATTTTTCATCTTCCCAAACTGAAACTCTGTGCCCATCAAACACTAACTCTCCATTCCCTCCTCCCCTAGCCCCTGGCAACCACCATCCTGCTTTCTATGAAATTGAGCACTCCCTGTACTTGTGGTAGAATCAAAATAGATTTAATCTTTGTCCCTGGCTCCTGCCACAAAGCTCTAAAAGCCCTTGGAATTTCCTGAGTGAAAGGAGTATCTTTTGTTCCTCGTAAGGAACTCCTTTCCATCACACCTGAATTTCTGCTATCGAGGTGCCTTAGAGTAAGGCCTTTGGATGGCTTTAGGATGAGATAATCTCCAGAAAAATGTGGGGTTAGAGTTTGGGAACTTTCAGCCCCATCCTCCCCCCACCCGACCTCTGAAGCGGGGAAGGGAGCTGGAATTTGAGCTCTATAAAAACACATGAACGAGGAAATTCTGGGAGCTTCCTGGTCAGTGAACACGTCACACCAGTACTGGGAGGGTGGCATGCCTAGAGAGGCCCCCACATCTTTTCCATCCGGCTGTTCCTGAGTTGGGTCCTTTATAATAAACAAATAAAGTAAGTTACCTACTTTACCAGTAAGTAAAGTGTTTACCTGAGTTCTGTGAGCCATTCTAGCAAATTACAGAACTTGAGTAGGGGTCATGGGAACCCTCAGTTTCTAACGGGTCAGTCAAAAATATGGCTGCCACCACCAGGACTTTCCAATAGCATCTCCAGTGGAGGCAGTCTTATGGAACTGAGGCCTTTGCTGGTGGAGTTGGTCAGCATTAACTCCAAGTAGTTGGTGTCAGAATTAAATTGAATTGTAGGACACCCAGCTGGTGCTAGAAAATTGGAGAACTGGCTGGCATCAGAAAAAAAGAGGCACATCAATACCTCATATAAGCGGAATCGTATAGTATCTCTCCTTTGGTGGACTACCTTATTTCACTTCACATTTTCCAGGTTCATCCATGTGTGACATGTGTCAGAATTTCCTCCCCTTTCAAGGCTGAATAATATTTCATTTTATGTGTATATCACATAACACATGTGTAGATGGACACTTCGGTTGCTTTCACTTTTTGGCTATTGTGACTGATGTTGCTATAAACAGGGGCATACAGATAACTGTTTAACTTCTGCTTTCCATTCTTGTGGGTAAACACCCAAAAGTAGAATTGCTAGATCACATGGTAATTCTATTTTTAATTTTTTAAGGAACTGCCATTGTGTCTTCCATATGACTACACCATTTTACATCCCATCAGCAATGCACGAGGGCTCCAATTTCTCCACACCCTGGCCTACACTTGTTTCCTTCTTTTTTCTTTTTTCATAGCCATCCTACTGAGTGTGAGATGATATCTCGTTGTGCTGTTGATTCGCGTTTCCCTGATGATGGGCATCTTTTTATGTGCTTATTGACTATTTGTATGTCTTTTTTTTTTTTTTTTTTGCGGGATAATTATTTATTAACTTTGTTCATTTTTTTTAATTTTTTTTTTAACGTTTATTTATTTTTGAGACAGAGAGAGACAGAGCATGAACAGGGGAGGAGCAGAGAGAGAGGGAGACACAGAATCTGAAACAGGCTCCAGGCTCTGAGCTGTCAGCAGAGTCCGACGCGGGGCTCGAACTCACGGACCGTGAGATCATGACCTGAGCCGAAGTCGGACTCTTAACCGACCAAGCCACCCAGGTGCCCCCCTTTGCTCATTTTTTTTTTAATTTTTTTTTCAACGTTTATTTATTTTTGGGACAGAGAGAGACAGAACATGAACGGGGGAGGGGCAGAGAGCGAGGGAGACACAGAATCGGAAACAGGCTCCAGGCTCTGAGCCATCAGGCCAGAGCCCAACGCGGGGCTCGAACTCGCGGACCGTGAGATCGTGACCTGGCTGAAGTCGGAGGCTTAACCGACTGCGCCACCCAGGCGCCCCAGCCTTTGCTCATTTTTAAGTGAGATTGTTTCTTTTATTGTTCAACTGTAGGAGTTCTTTATATATTCTGGGTATCAACCCCTTATCAGATACATGATTTGAAAATATTTTCTCCCTTTGCATGTGTTACTTTTTCACTCTATTGATAGTGTCCTCTGATGCAAAGAAGTGTTTTATTTCGATGTCGTCCACTGAATCTATTTTTTTTCTTTTGTTGCCCATGCTTTTCGTATGACAACCAAGAAATCATTGCCATCATCACCAAATCCAACATCAGTAAGCTTTTTCCCAACGCTTTCTTCTAACGGTCTTACAGTTTTCCCAGCACCATTTGTTGAAAAGGCTAGTGATAATGATGTGTCAGTGTAAGTTCATCAATTGTAACAAATGTGCCACGGTGGCTTATAGTTTTCTCAACACTGTTTATTGAAAAGACTGGTGATTATGATGTGTCAATGTAGGCTCAACAATTCTAACAAATATACGGCTCTGGTGGGGGATGTTGAGAATGGGGGAGGCTATGCATGGTGGAGGTGGAGGGTAGGGAGTATATGGGAAATCTCCGTACCTTCTACTTAATTTTGCTGAAAACCTAAAAGTGCTCTAAAAAAATAGTATGGGGGGGGGGGGGGGCGCCTGGGTGCCCAGCTCAGTTGATTAAGGTCTGGACTTCGGCTCAGGTCATGATCTCAATGGTTTGAGGGTTCGAGCCCCGTGTCGGGCTCTGTGCTGACAGCTTGGAGCCTGGAGCCTGCTTCAGATTCTCTGTCTCCCTTTCTCTGCCCCTCCCCTGCCCACACTCTGTCTCTCTGTCTCTCTGTCTCTCTGTCTCTCTCTCTCAAAAATAAATAAACATTTAAAAAAATAGTCTTTTTTTTTTTTTTAAGTAAATGGTTTCCATTGGCCTTAGCATCCTTGTTGAAATCATTTGACCACATATGTGAGGGTTTATTTCTGGGCTCTCTATTCCATCAGTCTATATGTATGTCTTCTGCCAATACCGTACTGTCATGATTAGTACAGCTTTGTTATCAGTTTTAAAATCAAGAAATGTGACACCTCCAATTTTGTTGTCCTCTTCCAAGATTGTTTTAGCTATTCAGTGTCCCTTAAATTTCCACATGAATTTTAGAAGCCATTTTTCTATTTCTGCAGATAACATCATTGGGATTCTAATGTGGAACTCCTGGACTCTGGAGATTTGTTTTTGGTAGTATTTCCATCTTAACAATACTAAGTCTTCCAGCAGTCTTGGGCAAATTTATTCCTAGGTGTTCTGTTTTTGATGCTCCTGTAAGTGGAATTGTCTTCTTAATTTGCTTTTTGGATTGTTCATTGTTAGTGCACAAAAATACAATTAGGTTACAGTGTTGCAAATTCAGTTGGCAGAAAGGAACTAGTCCTTGGGAGCACAGCATGGGGAAGGGGGGAGAGGGAGGGAAAATGTATGCAAAGAGGCCGTGAAATGTCCTACCAGTTTGAATGTGGCTTTATCTTGGTCGGGTGTTTGCCTGACTGCTATCTTTGACAAACCTCCAGAATTCCCATAAAGAAATTATTTTAGCTGGTTTCTAGTTTATTTAACATTTCTGTGGGGGAGCTAGGGTCTGAAGCTTCCTGACCCACCATCTCGCTGATGTCACTCTTCGAGGCATAAGGCTTATTCCCCAAGCAGTGAGTGTATCTCCAAGGAGAGAATCAAGGAGCCACACTGGTCACAGCAGACAGACCAGACTGGGAGGGAACAAGAGACAAGCTGGACAGAAATGGGGAGGAGTAGGGGTCTTAGCGTGCTAACCCGAAGACTTAGACTTGATTCCACGGACTTGCCAGGCTCCTGCGACAATGCCACCAAGGCAACAAAGACAAGATACAAGTCAGACCAGGCCAACCTGAACCTTCTCCAGTGCCCTGAACCGAAGGTCAAGGAAACAAAAGGAATAGGGTGCATCAGCCAGGTTCCACCTCACATTCCACCAGAGCCTGCCCTCAACACCCACCCCCACCCCCCACCCCCCCCCACCCCCGCCCCGGGTTGGAGTATATGTTCAAAACCTTAAATGAATCCGAATTACGAGTCCCACCCCCAGCCCCAGTCTCTTCCCTCAATCTGAAGGATGGGCAGCTGAGCTCCCAGCTGCTCCTACCTGCACACCAGACTGCATACAGCAAGCACATAATCTGTCTGCCCTGACAAGAAGCTGCGAGCAAGAGGCTGCCTTCCCATGGCCTGCTGTTCCTCTCTCCTGGCGATTTCAAAAACTGATCGGTAGTGTCACGTGGGAAGCCAGGTGAAAAGACAGGAGCCCGGGCCCCGCCCCTAGAGAGTCCAGTTAAGGAAGTCCTCGTAGGGGCCCAGGCCTCTGGATTTTTATCCAGCCCCTTGGGTGAGGTGCGATCACCATTTTTGGCTTGGAGCACTGGTCTGGTTTCCTCCCCAGAGCTGCTAGACCCCAAGTTCATTTCTGCCAGCCCGTATGTTTGGTGCGTACTTTCCGACTGACAGGAAAACTAGAATCCACTTCCCTAGAAGTCTCCAACTGGAAGTTTGGTGGTTTTGTTGTTTTTTGTTTTTTAACGTTTATTTCTTTTTGAGACAGAGCGCGCGCGCGTGCGCGCGCTGGAGAGAGGGGCAGAGAGAGAGACACAGAATCCGAAGCAGGCTCCAGGCTCTGAACTGTCAGCACAGAGCCCGACGTGGGGGCTCAAACTCACACACCATGAGATCGTGACCTGAGCCGAAGTCAGATGCTTAACCGACCGAGCCACCCAGGCACCAAACTGTAAGTTTTCTCTGATCCACAGTTTCAAAAGATAGAATATAATTAAACACACACTTACGCATTAGTTATCAGCATTAAAAAAAAAAAATAGATTTCATAAGCCAGACACAGAAAGATAAATATTGTCTGATTCCACTTATATGAGGTCCCTAGCAGAGGCAAATGCATAGAGACAGAGAGCAGAAGAGAGGTCACTCTGGGCTGGAGGGAGGGGGACTGGAGGAGCTACTTGATGGGTGCAAAGTTGTTGAGGGAGATGAAAAGGTTTTGGGTATAGAGCCCGGTAACACTTACATAACACCGTGAAAGCGTTTAAGGCCACCGAATTGTACCCTCGTGAAGAGTTAAAATGCTACACATGATGTCTCTTTTACCAGAATAAAAACAAATAAACCAACAAAACAGACTTCACCTAAAAATCTGGATATCTTGTTTCTCCTTCAACAACCACCACCCCCAAGCGAGATCGAGTAACGCTGGGTCCCGCTTTGTCTGTCAACAGTTGGCGGGAGGGAAGCAGCTGCTCTCTGTAGACGGGGAGGGGACTCTCACGTTTGCTGTGACCCCACCACACCCTAATTTCATCTCGACTCTATCACATTTCTAAGACCTGGCTGGCCCCCAGGAGCATTTGAGGGTTGGCACCGGCCCCACCCCATCAGTCATCACTGATGCACCCAAGTCAGTCACCACTTGTCTCTGTCTTCCCGGCCCTGGTCTATTCCTGTCTTCCGGTGCATGAGGGGAGGCCCAGAAGTGGTCAGCCGTGAGGGCAGGCTCTCCACGTGCTTTAAGTAACAAGAGCAAACACTAGCGGAGAACAAGAGTTTGCCTTCACCTCCCCCAGCTTCACTCAGACCGTGAAACGCCTCTGACGTTAGAAAATCCAGAGTGGGGGCACCTGGGTGGCTCAGTCAGCTAAGTGTCCAACTCTCGATTTCGGCTCAGGTCATGATCTCACGGTCCTTGAGTTCGAGCTCCGCATCAGGGCAGAGCCTGCTTGGGATTCTCTCTCTCCCCCACTGACCCTACCCTGCTGGTGCTCTCTCTCTCTCTCTCTCTCTCTCTCTCTCTCTCTCTCTCTCTCCAAATGAATGAACTTTTTTTTAAAAAATTAAAAAAAGAGAAAAAGAAAATCCCGAGTGATAAGCCTAGACTTTAACACACCCCAATGACCATGATTTTGCAACAGGAGTAGGTTGACCACCCACCTCATGACCCTGAGTCAGACGGACCAGGACCCGGTGTCAGACACCCGGCCTCTCGGAGTATTACCACACCTTTAGCCAGTCCCGCAAATATCACTTCCTCGAGGCTGGCCTCAATTTCCTAGAGCCCATCTTTATCTGCTAGAATCTGATTTCCAATATTGAAATATTGAAACATGATGTGGTTCAGGACAGAGTCCTCTAAATTTTGGCACCTGGAATGTTTTGGGCTGAAGGAGTTGGAGGAAACAGAAGCAGGAAGGTCACTCTGACCTCCTCCTCCTCGCCCTTCTTCCCTGGAAGAGGCCTTAAAAACCTCCTGTGAGAGTTACCACTCCCATACCAGGCAAAGGAGCACCCTTACCTCTGAAGACAAAGGGATGCCAAGGAGAACCCTGACAAGCAGGCCGTGCTCAGCTCCCCCAGTTCACCACACTAACTTCATACTTCTGACCTGGCATTTCCCTCCGCCATGGTGCACTTTTCACCAAACCTCGCATAAATGTACACAGCACTGTTTCTTCCTTTCCTCAGGGAGGCTCCCATGTCATGGAATACTTATCATACATTCGGATGGAGGCGCCTGGCTGGCTCAGTCCATTGAGCATCTGACTCTTGCTTTCAGCTCAGGTCATGATCTCACGGTCCGTGAGTTCGAGCCCCGCGTCGGGCTCTGTGCTGACAGCTCAGAGCCTGGAGCCTACTTCAGATTCGGTGTCTCCCTCTCTCTCTCTCTGCCCCTCCCCTGCTCACACTCTGTCTCTCTCTCTCTCTCAAAAAAATAAACATTGGGGCGCCTGGGTGGCGCAGTCGGTTAAGTGTCCGACTTCAGCCAGGTCACGATCTCGCGGTCCATGAGTTCGAGCCCCGCGTCAGGCTCTGGGCTGATGGCTCGGAGCCTGGAGCCTGTTTCCGATTCTGTGTCTCCCTCTCTCTCTGCCCCTCCCCCGTTCATGCTCTGTCTCTCTCTGTCCCAAAAATAAAAAATTAAAAATAAATAAATAAATAAATAAATAAACATTAAAAAAAAATTTTTGAAACAAACGTGGATGATGTTCTCCTGATAACCTGTCTTCATCGGTTTAATTTTGAGACCCTAAAAGGGTCAGGGAAAACTGCCCCCTCTCACCCCCTAAATAGCATCATTGTTCCAGATCTGCAAGTTCAACCTGTCTATGGAACACATCTCATCATTCCTGGGAAATGTGACCGGGCTATAAGGGTGAAATACATGCCTATTTTCAAAGGGTATGAAAAAAGAATGTAAAACAACTTATTAGTGATTTTATCGTATTGATTATATGTTGAAAGAATATTTTGGATATATCGGGTTAAAGAAAATAAAGTACTAAAACTAGTGTCACCTGCTCTTTCCACTTTTTCTTTCTTTCTTTCTTTTTTGACAGAGAGAGAGAGAGAGAGAGAGAGAGAGAGTGAGTGGGCTGGGGAGGGGCAGAAAGAGAGGGAGACGGAGGATCCGAAGCAGGCTCCGCATTGACAGCAGAGAGCCCACGGGGCTGAAACCCACGACCTGTGAGATCATGACCTGAGCCAAAGTCTGGCACTCGACTGAATGAGCCACCCAGGCGCCTTTGCTCTTTCTACTTTTTAAAAAATTTACATTTCACCGATTTTTTAATGTAGCTAGTAGAAAATTTAGTTGTACACGTGGCTCACACTATATTTCTATTGGCCAGGGCTACGTCCGACAGCCCAACCAGCCACGGCTGCCGCACAACTGATTCTGGAAGGCTAGCATACAGGAGTCCACCCTGACCCACAGGGGAAACATCCCAAGCCACCCCCACTGGATGCCGGAAACTACAGCCGGTCCTGAACCCTATACACACCACGTTGTTTTCTACACATTATCTACCTATGATAAAGTTTAATTTGTAAATGAGGCACAGGACGAGATTAGCAACAGCTAGTAATAAAATTGAGCCACTCTAACAATATGCTGCAATAAAAGTAATGTGAGTGACGCCTCTCTCTCTCTCAAAATACCTTCTTGTACTGTACTCGCCCTTCTTACGATGATGTGAGTTGATAAAACGCCTAGTGATGAGACAGAGTGAGGTGGATGATGTGGCACTGTGACACAGTATTGGGTGACGGGTGACCTTCTATAAGTCAGAAGGAGGCCCATCCGTTTCCAGGCGGACCACAGGTGACTGAAACCACGGAAAGTGAAACCACAGATAAGGGGAGACTACTGCACCCTAACTCAAAAAGCAAACATTCTCTCCTACTCCGCTTCTGGGTGACACTGTGCTCTCGGCTGTCCAAGGGCCCTTGAGGAAGGCCCTTCCCATCTTAGTGCTGTAGGCTCATCGGGGCTGGAGCTCACTTGGTCTCTTCCGGCCTCCACATCTCTCTCTCTTCCAATGCCACCAAGCTAGCACCAGACTCCAGGACAGGGCTCTCGCCCAACCCTTCCGCTATAACGTTGTCCACATGACTCAATACCCCACGTGGATCATTTCCCTGGAAGCAATGGAACAAGTGTTGCTACATGCCAGGCTGTTACCCCCGTGCCAGTGGCCAGAGCCAAAGGGAAGAGGCTCGGTTGCAGTTCTAAGACTCCTTCCCTCTCTCACCCCAGCTGAGGCTTCACTGGTTTCTTCTCCCCTAAAGACCGGAGGCCCACCTTCTTGTGCCTCCCGCTAGGCTCAAAGGGGCAGAATAGGGTGAGTGGGAAGGCGATGCTAATGCCAAGCACTCCAAAACCGAAAACAGGTTCGAGGCTCTGATCCTGGAGAAAACTGCTGGATACTTTATCACCACCAACAACCAGACACAAGGGGCAAGATTTGAACCTCAGAATCCTGCCCGGCCCCCTTTAAAAAAATATACGCTTTAGGGGCGCCTGGGTGGCTCAGTCCGTTAAGTGTCCGATTTTGGCTCAGGCCATGATCTCTCGGTTGGTGAGTTTGAGTCCTGCGTCAGGCTCTGTGCTGACAGCTCCGAGCCTGGAGCCTGCTTCAGATTCTGTGTCTCCCTCTCTCTCTGCCCCTCCCCGACTTGCACGCACTCGCTCTCTCATTCTCTCTCTCTCTCTTTCAAAAATAAACATTAAAAAAATTTTTTTTAAATATATGCTTTATCCACATGACAAGTTGGTAGTGGCCTACTGACACGGGCTTTTGGAGGTGGAGTTGCGTTCAAATCTCCCTTCTACCACTTAGGAGCTGTGGGACCTCGATAAGCTTGCTCCATCTTTCTGGGTCTCAATTTCCTCACCTGTAACAACGGGGACGATTCCACCTACCTCGCAGAATTGAAAAATTGAATAATAGATGAGAAAGCGCCTTTCCTTCCCCTTCAATTGTTCCTAAGCATTTAGGTAAAGAAGATATTAAAAACCCCATGGAGGGGCGCCTGGGTGGCTCAGTCGGTTGAGCGTCCGACTTCGGCTCAGGTCACGATCTCACGGTCCGTGAGTTCGAGCCCCGCGTCGGGCTCTGGGCTGATGGCTCAGAGCCTGGAGCCTGCTTCCGATTCTGTGCCTCCCTCTCTCTCTGCCCCTCCCCCGTTCATGCTCTGTCTCTCTCTGTCTCAAAAATAAATAAACGTTAAAAAAAAAAATTAAAAAAAAAAAACAACCCATGGAGAATGAAAATAAGTCCTTTATGCATAGGTCTGTCCAGGTGTTTGTTTGTTTGTTCATTTGTTTATGGGAATCTTAGTGCCTGTTGCAGTTTTAAAATCTGGTACAGGAACTTTGCAAAGGCAGGGATTATCTTTACAGCCCTAGCACAGTGTCAGGCACAAGGCAGGTACCAGATGAATGCTGAATGAATGAATGAATGAATGAATGAATGAATGAACAAATGTGATGCAAACAGAGCTGGTGCATGTGTGCAGCACGTCAGAGGTGCTAGAAGTCAGAGTTACCAGGGCACGGGTGTTTGCTGATCGGTGTGAGGTTTGCAAGCCACAAAGAATTCTTCTGTGGAATAGCATTTAAAATCTGTTTAGACAGTAGCGCCTGGGTGGCTCAGCCAATTAAGCGTCCGACTTTGGCTCAGGTCATAATCTCACAGTTCGTGAGTTTGAGCCCCACATCGGGCTCTGTGCTGACAGCTCAGAGCCTGGAGCCTGCTTTGGATTCTGTGTCTCCCTCTCTCTCTGCTCCTCCCCGACTCATGCTCTGTCTCCCTCTCTCCTTCAAAAATAAATAAAAACACTAAAAAAATTTTTAAATCTGTTTAGACAAATTTGTGGAGCCTTTTTTCCTACGCAGCAAAGCTCAAGTTACTCTAATAATATTTCTCCTCCATTCAGCCTGCTTTCCTCAAAAAGAAAGGTAAAAACACACACCAAGAACCAGACATGGTCATCTCTACGTGAGGAAGCATAAACAATTCTGTTTTTCATAATTTTTTTTAGGGTGAAACCCAAAAGATCAAATGAAACACATGCCTCCGTGATACAAATATATCCTGTCAGAGTGTTTTTGAATGCAAAATTCTTCGCATTTCCTGACCTCGGTGGGGAGTGCGTGTGGGGAATGA
This sequence comes from Herpailurus yagouaroundi, assembly GCF_014898765.1. Classification (NCBI taxonomy): domain Eukaryota; kingdom Metazoa; phylum Chordata; class Mammalia; order Carnivora; family Felidae; genus Herpailurus; species Herpailurus yagouaroundi. Next base: position 49,756,027 of record NW_024412396.1, on the reverse strand, counting down.
ATAAACAGTTTCATTAAATTTTAAAGATATATCTAGTATTAAGTTCCCTCACAGGTGTGTAAGAAGGCACCTGAAAACCTGTTCGTTTATGCTTTATGGTTTACAAAAAAATTCTGGATTCTCCAATCTCGCCAGACAACCTGAGGTCTTCCTTCTCCCAGTTAGCAATCCTGCCCTCCCCAAACAATGGGTTTGAGATTGCAGTGACCTTGTCTGAATCGTGTTCTGTTGCTAATAGGGAGATTTCAGGGGCGCCTGGGTGGCTCAGTCGGTTGAGCGGCCGACTTCGGCTCAGGTCACGATCTCACGGTCCGTGAGTTCGAGCCCCGCGTCGGGCTCTGTGCTGACCGCTCAGAGCTTGGAGCCTGTTTCAGATTCTGTGTTTCCCTCTCTCTCTGACCCTCCCCCGTTCATGCTCTGTCTCTCTCTGTCTCAAAAATAAAGAAACGTTAAAAAAAAAAAATTGGGAGATTTCACCCTTGGGAGGCTTCAAAGGTCATGACCTTCATCCCCCAGCTTTACCCTCCTGTAAGGGAAAAATCCTATAAGAACTAGGGGTTACTGGTCACAGCCATGACTGCGTCCGCCTGCGAAGAAGTGAGACCTAGAGGCAAAGGTCCAGATAAAGCAGGATCCCAACTTTGGGGATCATGACCTCAACTGAGACGCAAAGAATCTGAGCTCCTCCTTCTACAAAGAAGGTGAGAGAAAGGATTGAGGTATGAGCTCTCCACACCTTTCCCAAAAGGTTTTCTAGGCCTTAGAAATTCAGAGAAAGATTTCTACTCCACCCTGCTGGGTTTGGCTTTAACCCCCAGGGAAGGAGTTTGGCCCAAAGCATCGTTCCCACTGTTCTGGTTTCAGCTGTGTATAAACGAAGGTAAGAACAGTGCCAAACAACCGTCAGGGCAGCATTCTGGGAGAGCCTGTGTGCTACAGGAGATACTGCACTCTAGGAAAGTTGGTTCGTCAGGCTAAAAACATCTGCCAGTTCTGGTGATACCAGAATAATCCGACACACCCATGGACTGCTCCCTGAGAAAGAACAGCTTTCCTGAAATCACAGGTCTAAGCTGGTGGACTGGCAGGGTCAGGAAGGCGTATGTTCCAGAAGCATGCTTTCGGCTGGGGGAGGAGACATTGTTGGTGAAGGCAAAGGTCCCCTCCTTTTCTGTTTCCCTGCACTTCTCTCACGCAGCCATCCAGTCACAATCACTCACTCCCACCGTCGGTCACACCCAGCCACGAAGTCACCCAGAGTCACAAACACTGCTGAAGTCAGAAAATGACAGTGTCCCGCAGGCTTAGGTGCAGTCAGGTACACTCTTAACGCACTGAGCCTCACACAATGATATGACGCCCGTTCCTCTGAACGCGGGCCAACAACTCAACCCACCTGATTGCCGAAGACAGCTATGGAACAGGCCGTTGACACCTCATTGGCCCCGAACCAGACTGAAGCAATGCGGGAGGGCATGCCCAAGATGAAGACCTGGGCCACAGAGCAGATGATCTGGCCCAGCACGGTGACCGGGAAGAGATGCGGCTTCAGGCTACCCAACTTCACCCAGGCCCCCAGGCAGTTGAGAGCGGACCCGGTGAGGGCGATGGTGCGCAGGCCGAATTTCTCCAGCAGCCAGGCCACGGGCAGCAGCAGAGGGATGTAGGTCAGCATGTAGCACATGGACAGCCAGTCGATGGCAAAGGCGCTGACCCCGTAGAAGTGCATGAAGATGTTATTGATGGAGCCGTACTGGATCCACTGGAAGGCGTTGCACATGGAGTAGCAGCTAAATAGCAGGACCACCACCCAACGGCGCTTGCTCACCTTGATCACACTAAGGTCCTCGGGGCACGAGCTACTGGGGCGGGCCAAGCCACCGGACTGGGCCAGCATACTGGGGTGGGCCGAACTGCTCGGGCGGGCCGACACGGCGGGGTGGATGGAGACACTGGGGTGGGCCGACACGCTCGGGTGCGTGGACACGCTCTGGTGCCCCGAGGCGCTGTGGTCCACCCGGAGTGCGGGGTCCTGCGCGGGCGTGCCATTTTGCTCCTGTTGGTTGGGATCTTCATTCACCATGACCACAGCCCCTGCTGAAGCCCTAGACAGGTGCTGAGGACTCCAGCACTCTTAAGGGACAGTGGCCTCGGCTGCCGCCTTCGAGCTGTCGGGGCACTTGCCCTGGCCCACCCCGGAATAAACGGAGACCAGAGCCTTCGTACAAGCTGCCAGCAGAGCTCCCGTGCACTCACCCCCAGGCTTCTGCTCCCACTTTTCCTGGGTGTCTTCAGCCCCCGACCGCTGTCCCAGGCTGGCCGCGGACACCTCAGCCCGGTCCTGGCTACGGGTGCCTTGAGTCCTCCCGAGGGGTTCAGGCCAAGGTCAGCCCCTCAAATCTCAGGGGAAAAGTTCGCGCCTTGCACGGAGCCTCTAGGTGGAACTCGGTTCCGCTCCCGGGCCGGCTTGGGGCCCCGCCCCCTCGGGCGCACGTGACCGCCCCACCCCCGTCCAGCCCGGCTTCCCCCCACCCTCCTGCCCCCCCCACTCCCTCCAGCCTTCTCCAGCCGGGCTGGTCCGGCTGCGCAGTTGTTTCGACACAGCTTGCGGGGTGCATTCCTCCCCCACGCCCCGGGTGCCATGGAAACCGCCGGGTTTACCCCCCCCCCCCCCGCACTGCCCCTCAAATGCATTTGCGCCTCCCAGGGGAGCCCGCAGGAAAACAAACACCGACTCTGCGGAGGTGACCCCACAGACAAGAGTCTCCTCCGCGCCTGTCCCCATTCCCTGCGCGCGGGCACCGATGCCCGGCGCCTCCACAGTGTTCTGGGGAATCGAAGAGGGATTCCGGACTTTTTCCCACTTGGCTGAGCTCCCAGATCCTTGCTGAACTTTCCGGTGTAAAGAGATTTGTAGATTTCCCAGTCTGGTCGCTCCTGGGGTAAACGTGAATTGCAGGAAACTCGTTTTGCTGGCTGCTTTTCCCTGAGGACCTGGTCCTTTATTGCGGAACTCAGATTTGAACCTGTGAGGTAGGGCTCTTCTTTCCTGGGGGGGGGGGGGGGGGGGTCCCTGGGCAGCCCCCTAGGCGAGCACCTGAGGGTGGAGGGTAGACGGGAGTTTGGAGATTCTTTAGAGCTGCGGTGTTGTGGGGCATAGCGCTGGCTCTGGACGTGGTCTTTAGGTAGCCCTGGGCTGCCACCTGTTGATCCCAGCCCGTGATAGAGGGTAATGCCTCGGGTCATCGCCTCCAGAAAGTCAGACCTGCAGGGCAGAAATGCCTTCTCGCAGTGTCCATTTTAGCCCCGAGAGGGATAAGAGCCCAGATTCTCCCTGGGTTCAAACACCAGCCTAGCTGCTCCTAGGTGTGTAATGTAAATTAAGATGCACCACCTCTCTGTGCCTCAGTTTCTTCATCCGTAAAACAGGGAGGATGAAATGATAGTACCCACCTCACAGTGTTGTTTTGAGGCTTGAACGATGTAAGACGTGAACGTATTTCGAAAATTCCTGGCAGATCCTAAGCATTCCATGAGTGTTGGCTATCCTAACTATTCAAAGGCTAGCATTTGTTGTATCGTGTTAAACATATTTAGTACATTATGTCATTAAAGCATCACAGGAATTCTATGATGTAGTTACTACTGCTCGCCTGCATTTAAGATCAGAAAACTGAGGGGGTGCCTGGGTGGCCCAGTCAGATAAGCATCTGACTTCAGCTGGGGTCATGATCTCACCATTCATGGGTTCGAGCGCCACATCGGCCCCGTGCTGACAGTTCAGAGCCTGGAGCCTGCTTGGGATTCTGTGTCTCCCTCTCTCTCTGTCCTTCTCCGCTTGCACTCGTTCTCTCTTTGCCTCTCAAAAACTAAATAAATAAACATTAAAAAAAAAAAAAAAGATCAGAAAACTGAGGCTTAAAAAGTGAAGTAACCTCTTACTATGACCCGCTGGCTTGAAGGGACATAGTTCTCATGCCAGTCTGATTTCATTCAAGCTGCAGCCTACCCACTGGGGACACAGTGTGGGTATCACCCGGGAACTTGTTACAAGGGCAGAAGCCCAGCCCCACACGTGACCTCCTAAATTAAAGCTATATTTTATTTTATTTTTTATTTTATAGTATTTTTTTTTATTTTTTTTATTTTTGAGAGAGAGAGAGAGAGACAGAGAGAGACAGAGCATGAACGGGGGAGGGGCAGAGAGAGAGGGAGACACAGAATTGGAAGCAGGCTCCAGGCTCCGAGCCATCAGCCCAGAGCCCGACGTGGGGCTCTAACTCACGGACCGCGAGATCGTGACCTGAGTCGAAGTCGGACCCTTAACCGACTGAGCCACCCAGGCGCCCCTTTATAGTATTTTTTAAATGTTTATTTATTATTTTTTTTTGAGAGAGTGACAGAGAGGGTGGGAGGGGCAGAGAGACAGAGACAGAGACAGAAAATCCCAAGCAGGTTCCTAGCTGTCAGCAGAGAGCTGGATACAGGGCTCAAACTCTCGAACTGTGAGATCATGACCTGAGCTGAAATCAAGAGTCAGAGGCTTAACCCACAGTCATTTATTTTCAGGATTTTTAAAAAGATTTTTTAAATTATTTTTTTAATGTTTATTTATTCTTGAGAGAGAGAGAGAGCATGAGTTGGGGGGAGGGGGGCAGAGCGAGAGAAGGACACAGAATCCGAAGCAGGTTTCCAGGCTCTGAGCTGTCAACACAGAGCCCCACGTGGGGCTCACACTCATCAGCCATGAGATCATGACCTGAGCCAGAGTCAGATGCTTAACCCACTGAGCCACCCAGGGGCCCCCTAAAGAGTTTATTTTTTAAGTATTCTCTACACCCAACGTGGGGCTCAAACTCACAACCCCAAGATCAACAGTCACATGCCCCAACAACTGAGCCAGCCGGGTGCCCCAAATAATTTAATTTTACTTATTTTTTTAAATGTAGGCTCCACGCCCAACATGAAGCTCAAACTCACCACGCTGAGATCAGGAGTCACATGCTCTATCACGGAGCCAGCCAGGCGACTCTTGAGGCTACATTTTAGGAGCTCTCCAGATGATTCGTTTGTTTGCACATTAGAGTTTGCGAGCCGCTGAGTGCTACTGCTTTCCTTTTGTTTTCTTTTAAAAATTTCAGACCAAAAAATGAATTCAAAGCTCTGGGCAGTGGTTCTCAGCTTGGGTTGCACGTTAGAATCGCATGGGGAACGCTTAACATTCCCTTGCCTTGGCCACACCCCAAATCAGTTTCTTTAGGAGCAGACCCCTGGCTTCTGGCTGGCATCTGCACGTTTAAAGCTCCCCGGGGGATCTCAGCAGGTAGCCAAGTTTGAGCAACCCTGGTGGGGCCAGAGTCACTGGTTCTCAGGAGGAGGAACACTGCTTGGAGGAGCCCACTTTTTGGCAGGAAGTATGGGCCTTGAATTATAATGGAATGTTTGAAGAGAGAACTCATGCCCATGAAGAATTTCTGCACGAACTTAACATTCTCCATTCTCAAAATTCCAGCAGTGTTTTCCATCATTCTGCAAAGAGCACAGAACATCCATTCTCTTGGAATGCCTTCCAGTACCTCTCACTGATTCTTATTCCTAGATCATCATGGACTTCTCTCCAGACTCTTTACAATGTATTTTTTTCTTTTGTAAGGAAATTTGTTTATTAATTTTTTTTAAGCAATCTCTACACCCAATGTGGGGCTTAAACTCACAACCCCAAGGTTAAGAGTCTGATGCTCTACTGACTGAGTCAGCCAGATGCCCCTTTACAATGTGTTCTTTTTTTTTCTTTGTTTAATGTTTATTTATTATTGAGAGAGGGACAGAGTATGAGCTGGGGAGGGGCAGAGAGTGCGAGACACAGAATCCGAAGCAGGCTCCAGGCACTGAGCTGTCAGCACAAAGCCCGATGCGGGGCTCGAACCCACGAACTGCGAGATCATGCCCTGAGACGAAGTCGGACGCTGAGCCACCCAGACACCCCCGTTTTACAATGTATTCTTAACTTCATCTTACAGATAGGGAAACTGAGGCCCAGAGAGTTGGAGTGTGTAACTCAGAACTCCACAGCTACTTAGCATCAAAACTAGCAACAATACTGTTCTGCAAGTTCCCCTCCACACAGCCTACCCCTTTTGCTCCTCTGGGGTAACAAATGCTTCAGTTTGGTGACAAATCCTAAACGGTCTAACCTGTCATTCAAGCGATTGAAGGGGTTGCCTTTTGTGGTAGCATGAGTTGCATCTAATGTGAGATCTGGATTCAGTCTACTAACCTCTCTATCCTTCAGTTTCTGGTCTATAAAATGAGGATTAAAAATACCTGCCTCAGGGCGCCTGGGTGGCTCAGTCGGTTAAGCATCCGACTCTTGGTCTCCGCTCAGGTCATGATCTCACGGTTTGTGGGTTTGAGCCCTGCATCGGACTCTGCACTGACAGTGTGGAGCCTCCTTGGGACTCTCTCTCTCTCTCTCTCTCTCTCTCTCTCTCGGCTGATTCCCACCAGGGATGGACAGCTATGTAAATGTTGGGTAGATAGTACATAGAAATATTCTGTGCTCATTCATTGAAAAAAATAAAAAAACCATTTACTAAGCAGCTGACTGTTATATCTATTGATGGATAGGTATGTTCTATCTATAGGTACACTTTGAAGGGGAAGAAGAAATACATTTTAGAGATCGCTTCCTGAAAGGAAAGCCCGGTTCCTGGTCCTCTCCCAGCTTGAGGAAATCTCTGGCCTTGAACTCTCTAGCTCTCCCGGCCCTCTGCAGAATAGTAGCAAAGTCTGCCCCCTAGAGGCTGACAACTACTTCTGGCAATAAAAGCGGTCCTTGAAGTCAAATGTCCCACAGGTTCAGCAGGGGCTGTGGATGCGCCAGGCATGGTTTGTTGAGTGTAGGAAGGCTGAAATTCTAGTGAAATGAATCAGATTGAGACTCTGGATTCGTCCCTCTTAAAAAAATACCGACACTTGGGATGCCTGGGTGGCTCAGTCGGTTGAGCGTACTACTCTTGATTTTGGCTCAGGTCATGATTTCGTGGTTTGTGAAATCGAGTGTGGAGTGGGGCTCTGTCTGGGCTGACAGCACAGATCTTGCCTGGGATCTCTCCCTCTCTCTCTGTCCCACCCCTGCTCATGCTCGTTCTCTCGCGCTCTCTCTCTCTCTCTCCCTCTCTCAAAATGAATGTGAAAAAGAGAAAAATACCTACACTTGGAATTTGTGAAAATGTTGCTTTTATAAATCTTATACGTGCAATAATGCATCCTCATCAATATCCTGTTTTACGTTATCTCCCACACTCCCATTCATTCCCAGCTCCTTAAGAACGTGTGTATATCTTTGTGAGCCTTTAGTTGGAGAATTTACACAGCACATGCTCTCAATACTTGTTGGTAGAATAAAGCTGAATAACACATTACTATGAAATCTCAGAAAAAGTAGGACAAAGAGAGCTCCAAGACGTTTTCGGAGATTTAAAAAAAACAAACAGGTTTTATACACTGTTTTCCAAAAAAGCAGGTATAGAATTTCCTCAGAGTTATCAAGCCTGGAAACCAGAAGTCAGTGGTATAATGCCTTCTGAAGGAAAATCGTTTCCTGCCTAGAATTCTGTATCCGAAACTACCAAAAGAAAACAAGTATGATAAGAGAACTGGACATTTCTCAGACGTGCAGAGTTTTCCCTCGAAAAGGTAGTGCCGTGTCCTCTCTCTCAGGAAGCTGCTAAAGGATGTGCTCCACCAAAAGAAGAGAGGGAGCCTGGAGAGTAAGATGTCAGAAAAAAGAAATGGGGACTCTTGGGGCGCCTGGGTGGCTCAGTCAGTCGAGCATCTGACTTCGGCTCAGGTCATGATCTCACGGCTCGTGAGTTCCAGCCCCACGTCGGGCTCTGTGCTGACAGCTCAGAGCCTGGAGCCTGCTTTGGATTCTGGGTCTCACTCTATTTCTGCCCCTTCTCTGCTCATGCTCTCTCTCCTTCAAAAATAAATAAACATTAAAAGAAAGAAAGAAAGAAAGAAAGAAAGAAAGAAAGAAGAAATGGGGACTCTAACACAAGAGGCAGACAACAGGAATCACCAAGATCATGATAAAAGAAAACCCCAGGTGGACCGTCACATGCCAGGCATAGAAAGCACCTGTGCAGACTGAAGCTTGTCAAAAAACTCCAGGGAATATTTATTCAAGGAGATGACACTGATAGGATCGTGTTTGAAACTATTGAGCAGGGGTTTACACAATCGGGGGTGATTGGGGGGGACTAGAGATGGGACTAGTGATAAGTACCACAAATATAACTAGATAAATGGTGGGGGCAATTATTAATTCCAGTGAAATATAAAAAGCTATGGAGAGAAGGGGGGGGTGGAAATCATGGTTACCTTAGGTGACCCAGTTATGAATAGCATGAACACAGTCTTAACAATGTAAAGACTGGAAGTTGATACAAGCAAGTATGACATAACTATACTGGGAGATTGGGGGAATGGGAAGTGAGCACGTGTCTGTTCTCATGAACACAAGAGAGGAGGGTGGAGTAAACAGAGCTAAATCTCTGACTGCCATATTGGAAAGTCCGTGCATAATGCCTAACGTGGACAAGATCAGAAAGTATCAACATGCCATTTTATTTAGAGCTATGGAGATAAATGCCAAAAAACCCCTTTAACAAAAGTTAAAAGTAGTTGCATCAGGGCAGTGGGAAAGGAGGTTAAGCAACTGATTTTTTTACAATCTTTTTAAATTTTTGTTTATTTTGAGAGAGAGAGACAGAGAGAGAGAGAGTCAGAGCGCTATCAGGGGAGGGGCAGAGAGAGAGGGAGACACAGAATCCGAGGCAGGCTCCAGGCTCTGAGCTGTCAGCACAGAGCCCGACGCGGGGCTCAAACTCATGAGCCGTGAGATCATGACCCGAGCCGAAGTCCGACTCCACCGACGCTCCACCGACTGAGCCACCCACGCGCCCCATGCAACTGATATTTTTGATACGTGACTATTTGATTTGTTAAACTTTGTATAATTCTGGCTTAAAAAATAAACCCTAAACTTTAAAAATTGGCATCAAACTGAATGGAGATTGAAGTTCTTCACTGAGGCCCACAGTGACGTGGGCGTGGTCAGTTCCACCACGGATTTTATAATGTTGGTGCTAAACTGGACAGCCAAGACTCTAACCCGGGAACCTCAGGGATGCCTCCTTAGCTGAGTTGCATCCTCCCAAGTTGGGCCAGGGTGTCAGCTCAGACAATGGAGTGTATGGGCAGGGGCCTCATTGCCCGCACCCTAATCTTGCTTGACCCTTCCCTGAAAACCCTACAGCTCCTGGTGACTTTTAACGCTTGTGGATTCTGTGGCGGATCTTATCTACTTATGACTCCTGCTTACGATTCAACTTCTGTCCCATCATCCAAAGACCGCACCAAGGTCTGCTTCTCCTCTGGAATTCTGTCTGTCGGTGAGTGGCACTGGCAGCTCCCGGTCAACCAGAGAAGTACCTTGAGAATTACCCAGAACACCCTTTTCCCTCACACTCAGTGTCCCCTGGCTGCCCGGCTCCTTACCACCTTCCTTTCCCTCCTTAGTTCAGCCTCTTGTGGCTCTTTACCTTGATCCTGTGACCCCTTCCCTATTGGGCTGACACCCTCAGTTCACCACCGTGCTGCCTCACAGAGTTCCAATGCTCTTTGGGCCTCTCCCCTGCCTCGAGCCCTCCAGCAGCCACCCCTACATTGCAGAAGGGTCCCACTCCTCCACTTAGCACATGAGGCCTTTGTGAGACCGCTCCGGCCACATCCCTGACCACGACCACTCTGCCTGGGGCGCCGGGCAGGTGGAACGAAGCGTTATGAACGCATCACGCCTCGCACACGCCAGCCGTCACCATGCAGGGCAAGTGCCGCCTCCTCCAGGTCGCAATCCCCAGCGCCCTCAGTATGACTCAGAGGCTTCCTTCACACCCTGCACGCACACCGTTGTGGCAGCTCCCGCCACACTCTGTCATATGTGTTTGCTTGGCTCTTTAAGCCATCCGCTTGCCTTGAGTTTCCCAAGTTACCACGGCCTATTCGTAGCCAACCCCCCATCGCTAGCCTGATGTCTGGCCCACAGAAGGGAAAACTCTCAGTCGAGTTCCACCTCCAGGTGGCCCAAAAACACGAATGAAAATATGTCCAGCTTGTCCGGAATGCTCGTGTCTCCGTTGTTTATTTTATTTGTCCTTTTTTTTCCCCCTGAGGTGTCCCCCCCATGGGATTGGGGGTCCCACCACCACCTCTCACAGAGTCCATAGGGCGGGACAGCCGGGAGGGCGATCCTGTGGCATAGGGTGCTGGGTTCCTTCCCCTCGAGGGTCCTCTCACTTCTCAGTTCAGAGAGTCTCTGAGTCCGTCCTTGAAGGGAATGTGTTCAGGGCCTACTAAGGTCTAAGAGAACGGGGAGACCCCACTCCTTAGGAGAGAGTATAGAATGAAAGCCTCCTGCCTGGCTGTGTAGAGACCAGGCTCTGTCTGGACATATGGTTTGAAACGAATTTTTCAGCTCCCTGGGAATATATGGCTGTATCTGGAGAGGCCTCAAATGATAGTAGTCATTCTCTCAAAGAAAAGGCCTGTGGGGGTCCCTGGGTGGCTCAGTCGGTGAAGCGGCCGACTTCGGCTCAGGTCATGATCTCGCAGTTCGTGAGTTCGAGCCCCATGTCGGGCTCTGTGCTGACAGCTCGGAGCCTGGAACCTGCTTCCGATTCTGTGTCTCCCTCCCTCTCTGCCCTGCCCCCTGCCGACTCGTGCTCCGTCTCTGTCTCTCAAGAATAAATGAACATTAAAATTTTTTTTGCAAAAGGGCTGTGTACATGGGTCACATTGTATTTCCTTGACTGTACGTGTTTTGATGTGCTCCCGGTGTTCATTGTGTTATTCTTCATACTTCATACCTTTTTATAAACGTTAAATGCTTCTTAATAATTAGAAAGTGGAGTTCCTCCATAAACACGAGAGAGCCCTAACTAAACATGAGTCAAAGAGGAAGGAGGTATTAAAATGGGGCGTTCTTTTTGCATAATCTATAGAAAGCTCAGAGGTGTGAAGCTTTGTTTGCATAATGAAATACAGGAAGTGTGGAAGAGGTGAGATGTGTTGATTGCCAAGGGCAACAGTTAAAGGTCCATGGGGTAACAAACCAGAGGGGCACTGACTGAGCAGGGTTATGTGATATTGAAACCATAGTGTTAGAGAAAGCATAGACAGAATCGTCTGGTTAAGCCCCTTGGTTTATGGGGAACGACACCCAGACCCAGGCAGCTCTCTTAGTAGAGTCATTCCTTCGTTCCCACATTGGTCTACGGCAGGCCAAACACTGTGCTGGGCGTCAGGGAAACCAAACACAACCAAGACGGTGGTCTTACCCTCCGTGATAGTGAGAGAGATTAATAAGCAAGTCATTATCGGGTGGTAAAGTAAATGCACGGTGAAGGTCCATGCTGGCCCATGGATTAACAAAGCAGGAAGCTAGGGAGGGCGTCTCAGAGAGATGTCCCTCAGAGAGGGACAGGTAAGACTCAGCCAGGACCTGTGACCGGTGTTGGGGATCCTCTGGTGAGCAAAACAGACATAGCCCTTTCCTGCCCTCATGGCGCTTATGATTAGTTGGGAGGACAACCACCCATCAAAACTCACACACACACACACACACACACACACAAGAAAAATGGTTACAAGTGCTCCTACGGTTGTTTGTAAGAATTTGTAAAGGACGACAGATGAGCTAGGTCTCAAGCCAGCTCTTAAGAAAGAGGGAAAACTAACTAGGTGAAAGAGAGGGGAAGCGCATTCCAGGCAGAGCGAATAGTGTGTGCAAAGGCCCTGAGGCAGGAAGGAGTTGAACATCAGTGTGGCTAGGCAGAGTGAGGGTGAGGGCAGCCGGAGACAGAGGCAGCAGCTATTTGGTGCAGGCATCATGAAGGGATTTTTTACTTCGTCCTAAGAGCAAAGGGGAGCCATTGAGAGGTCTTAAGCAGATGAAGGGACGTTGTCAGATTTGTCACTTGGAGAGTGCTGGCTGCTCTGGGAAAACCCAGCTGGGGTGGGGGGTGAGCATGGGGACAGAGGGACCTCTCGGGAGGCATTGTGGTCACCCAGGCAAGAAGAGATTTTGGAAATTGAGAGTGGCAGCAGTGGGAGGATGGGGAGGAGCTGTAGGCGACAGGGAGTGGTGGCCAGGACTGGCTGGGGGGTGGGGGAGAAGGGAGGAGCAAGGGAGGAATCAGGATAATGCCCTCTGGAGGGAGGGTAATAGTTCCTTGTAGCCAAGTAAACCTTGCAGAGAGAGAAGAGAAATAGTATCAGCACCCCCTGCCTTCAGTTCTCTGTCCTTCTGCCTTTGTTGGGCCCCCGCCCCTTCCGACCTCAGCCACCGCAAAAAGGCCAGAGAAGCTGCTTTCAATTCCAAGCATAAATGCCCACGAAAATCCAATCATCAACTTTTATGGGCAGTCATCTTTCACTCTTCGGCATCGCACCCCTCAGGGCTTCAGGGCAGGACCCTTGGCTCAGATTCCCCTTAATTCTGTGAACAAATAGAATAGCTAGAAAGAAACAAGCCCAAAGCGAAACCCAAGTATTTATGGTTTCCCTTTAAGTTTTCCAAAGTAACCGCTGTGTGAAGTCCCTGCTGGTGATGCCATCAGCTCCCCGGCACTCCGAGTAGTCTTTTTTTTTTTTTTTTTTTTTTTTTAACGTTTCTTTATTTTTGAGACAGAGAGAGACAGAGCATGAACGGGGGAGGGGCAGAGAGAGAGGGAGACACAGAACCGGAAGCAGGCTCCAGGCTCTGAGCCATCAGCCCAGAGCCCGACGCGGGGTTCGAACTCACGGACCGTGAGATCGTGACTTGAGCTGAAGTTGGATGCTTAACTGACTGAGCCACCCAGGCGCCCCAACTCCGAGGAGTCTTGAAAGTGCTTCCTGCTGTCTCTAATGGGGCAACCAAGAGTACCCACTGTTCCCCAAATTTTTCAATAACCTTTTCTTTTCATTGTTTCATTGATTGCTACATTGGTGCCCAATTTGAACGAGCTGAGGCTCAAAAAGAAGGTGTTTTCAAGAACACTGGGCATGTTCACAGACTTCACCTGTGTAGGAGTTGACCAGTCAAGTGGTAGAAAGGGCAGAGTGTGGCTGAAGTCTTGGGATCGGCCAGAACCACTGTGCTCAGGGCTCCTTCCTTCTTAGTTCTGCCTGTGTCTCAGTCTGTTTGGGCTGCAATAATGAAAGTACCTTGTAAATGACAGAAATGTATTTCTTACCGTCCAAGAGGCTGGGAGAGCCCACAGTCTGGGTATTGGCAGATGTGGTATCTGGGAGGCCCCCTCCCTGGTTCATAGACGGCATCTTCTTGCTGGGACTTCATATGGTGGAAGGGGTGAGGAACTCTCTGGAATCTTTTCATAAGGGCACTGATCTCATTCATGAAGGCTCCACCCACCTGACCTAACCACCTATGCCTATTCCTAGACCCACCAACCATGACCATAGGGGCAGCTCCCAAGGGGGCTATATTGGAATGGAGGAGGGGCAGTTTCCAGAAAGAGAATGGCTATTAACCAAGCAGATAAAATGATCAGTGCCAGACAACTCACTGAATCAGAGAAAATATTCACAAAAGATGTATCTGATAAAAGGTTAGTATGCAAAATATACAAAGCACTATACAACCCAACCCCCAAAACACAAATAATCCGTTTAAAAAATGAGCAGAAGACACGAACAGACGTTTTTCCAAAGAAGACGTACAGATGGCTAACAGACACATGAAAAGATGCTCAACGTCACTCATCACCAGGGAAATGCTCATCAAAACCACAACGAGATATCACCTTACACCTGTCAGAATGGCTAAAGTCAAAAACGCAAGAAACAACAGTTGTTGGCAGGGATGTGGAGAAAAGGGAATCTCTGTGCACTGTTGGCAGGAATGTGAACTGGTGCAGCCCCTGTGGAAGCTCCTCAAAAACTCAAAAATAAAATTATCAGCTAATCCGGCAACTCCACTACTGAGTATTCACCTGAAGACTATGAAAGCACTAACTCAAAAAAATATATGCACCTCTATGGTTGCTGCAGCATTATTTACAGTAGCCAAATTATGCAAGCAACCCAAGTGTCCATTGATAGATGAATGGATGAAGATGTATATATATATGCAATGGACTATTACTCAGCCATAAATAAAGAATGGAGTCTTGCCGTTTGCAACAACATGGATGGATCTAGAGGGTATTAGTGGAGTCAGTCAGTCAAAGAAAGGCATAGCATATGATTTCACTCATATGTGGAATTTAGGAAATAAAACAAATGGACGTTAAAAAAAAGAAGACACAAACGAAAAACCAGACTCTGAACTGTAGAGAACGAACTGGTGGTTACCAGGGGGGTGGCAAGGGATTGGGTGAAATAGGTGAAGGGGACTAAGATTACACTTGCTGTGATGAGCACTGACTAATGTACAGAGTTGTTGAATTACTATATTGTACACCTGAAACTAATATAACACTATATGTTAATTATACTGGAATTAAAAAAAAAAGGTCAGTGCCTTCCATGGCCATTAACTCATATGTGCTGAGAATCACATGACTTTAGAAGTGAGGTACCTAGCTCCCTACGGTCTTGGTGCTGGGAAGGATCTTCATTTTCTTAATAAGGACCCTGTCGTGTTTGCCAGAGCAATGACCCAGGAGCACAGTCACATTCAAGGGCTGTCTGTGCCCATTTAATTTCTCATGCACAATAATTTGTGTGCTTCTGCAGAAGATTCTGGAATCCAAATCCGCCACTGCTTTGTGTCTCCGCAGGATTATTTCTTGCTATGACAGATCTCTGACAATTTACCTTTCTGGTCTTCCCCATCTTATTTCTTGCTCTTTGACATTCTCCTTAGTCCCCCGTGCTCCCAAGAACTCTTTTGTCCGCCCAGCAGGAGAGCACATTTCTGACCTTCTGACCCACAGAGTCCTGGGGGCTGCTCCTTTAGAGTAGGGGTCCCTGTTCCAGTGAATGTGAGACGATTCCAGGTGGCAGGTGAGCAACACAAGGGCCTCTGCCCAGCAGAGATGACACAGTCACTATCCCATCCCTGGATGACAGCCTGATTTATCTGGGAGGTGAGGGCACACAACCGGGCCCCTCTCTTCAAGTCCATTTGGCTCAGGTCCCTGGGATCCCACTTCACACCCCCTCCATCTCAGCTTTCTCCTCTGCACCCCCAGCCCTCCTCCCCTTAACTCTTTCAGGTCGATCCTCATTGTGCCCAACGCCTCAGCAACCCCTTCTCTAAACCACACCCTGCTTTTGTCTCAACCTATGCTCCCTTGTCCTGCCCTCCTGCCCTTAGTCTCAAGGCTCTGCTCCCCCATGTCCCCCACCGATGGCACCTCAGAGTCAATCTCCACGAGACTCCCAGGGACCTGCAGCCTCCACTCCTCCTACTTTCTTCTTTCCTCTGCTCACCCCTTGGGACCTGACTCACACACCCAGCCCCCTCCTGCCTTCACCTGTCCTCCGTCTCTGTGAGCAGTCCTCCCTTTGGGGCCGGATCTGTCTGGCTGCTCACATCTTTCCTTTTGGTCTCCCTGATCTGCTAGCTTTTTTTTTTTTTTTTTTAATATATGTATTCAAGTAATAAGAGTGAGTTGATTTAGAAAACGAGGTCATTAGCAGTGCAGGTGATTCGTGGATGCAGCAGAAATGGCGGTGGTTGCATGTGGGTAACTCACGTTTGGGAAATAGTGAGTTAGAAGAACGGGTATAATAAACTCAGATGAAAAACAGCTACCAGACTCACGCAATGACAACGGTCGTGTGTCACCTAATTTTATCTGTTGATACGGGCTCGCTCTGTCTGTGAATCAGGTAACCACAATACAAAACTACTGACACAACCTGTTTCCATCCTCCGCAGCCTCTGTGGCTCATAAGCCAGGACTTAGTCTCCCCTCTGTGCCTGGACCCAGGTACCTTTAAGGAGTTTGTTACCCTCTGAATCCCAGACACTCACTCATTTTGGGAGCTCATATATCCCTCCCATCTCCATGGCTATCAAAAGAATGTTTCTGGCCAGTGTGTTGAGAGTTTGGGACATCAGAAGGAATCTACAGGGTCTTGACATTGAGTATTCCCTTTTTTCTCTTTGCCAAAGTTAGTAAGAGGTTAGGACAAAGCAGGGATGAAAGGTGGTGTGGGGGTGAGGGTAGCCATTCGCTCATTTATTTATTCAACAAACATTGTTGAGCCCTGATTACATGCCCAGCACTGCTCTAAGCACAGGAAATACAATGGTGAACTCGCTCAAATTTCCTGAACCTTTGAAAGTTTACAATCCCAAGGAGAAGATAGCCAATGGATAAATAGCTAACGATATCGTGAGAGATAGCAAGATAGTGAGGTGGTGCTCAGGGAAGGCCTCACTAAGGTGACATTTGAGCGTAAGTGAGGAAACGGGCCACATGGACATGTAGAGCCAAGGGTGCCCCAGGCAAGTGCAAAGTCTCTGAGGCAGGAACATGCTTGGTATATTCAAGGTACAGCAGTTGCAGTAGGGAGAATATGGGGAGAAGAGGTCAGATAGGTAGATGAGGGCCAGATCGGATGGGGTCTGATGGGCTCTGGAGAGGGCTTGAGCTTTGGTTGAGGTAAGAAGCTCCAAGAAGGCTTTTTTTTTTTTTTTAGTTTATTTATTTATTTTAGAAAGAAAGAAAACAAGTGGGAGAGTGGCAGAGAGAGAGAGAGAGAGAGAGAGAGAGGGACAGAGGATCCAAACAGGCTCTGTGCTGACAGAAGAGAGCCCAACATGCGGGTCAAACCCACAAACCGCAAGATCATGACCTGAGCTGAAGTTGAACGCTTGATCGACTGAGCCACCAAGGTGCCCCGAGCTCCAAGAAGGTTAGGAGCAGAGGAGTGATGTAGTTGACTTCACTGTGAAAGGATCACCCTGACTGCCGTACGGGGAGCTGACACGGGAGTGAGGGTAGAAGCAGGGGAACAGTTAGGAGACTTCGGTGGGGAAAACTTGCTAGAACTAATACGTGAACAGCAAAGTCACAGGATATAAACTCCACGTGCAGAAATCAGTTGCATTTCTATACACCAGCAATGAAGCAGCAGAAAGAGAAATCATTGACAACTGCACCAAAAACAGTAAGATACCTAGGAATAAACCTAACCAAAGTGGTAAAAGATCTGTTCTCTGAAAATTATAGAACACAAAGACCTAGAAGAACATTCCATGCTCTTGGATAGGAAGAACAAATATTGTTAAAATGTCTATACTACCCAAAAGCAATCTATGCATTTAATTCAACCCCTATCAAAATACCACCAGCAGTTTTCACAGAGATAGAACAAATAATCCTAAATTTTTTTTTTAACTTTTATTTATTTTTGAGACAGAGAGAGACAGAGCATGAACGGGGGAGGGGCAGAGAGAGAGGGAGACACAGAATCAGAAGCAGGCTCCAGGCTCTGAGCCATCAGCCCAGAGCCCGACGCGGGGCTCGAACTCACGGACCGCGAGATCGTGACCTGAGCTGAAGTCGGACGCTCAACCGACTGAGCCATCCAGGCGCCCCAATAATCCTAAAATTTGTATGGAACCACAAAAGACCCCAAATCCTAAAATTTATGTGGAACCACAAAAGACCCCAAATAGCCAAAGCAATGCTGAAAAAAAAATGCAAAGTTGGAAGCATCACAATACCAGACTTTAAGCTATATTATAAAGCTGTAATCATTAAGGCAGTATGGTACTGGCACAAAAACAGACACGTGGGTCAATGGAATAGAATAGAAAACCCACAACTATATGGTCAACTGATCTTTGACAAAGCAGGAAAGAATATCCAATAGAAACAAGACATTCTCTTCAACAAATAGTGTCAGGAAAACTAGACACAACATGTCAGAAGAATGAAACTGGACCACTTCCTTACACCATACAAAAAAATAAATTCAAAATGGATGAAAGGCCTAAATGTGAGACAGGAAACCATCAAAATCCTAGAGGAGAACACAGGTAGCAACCTCTTTGACCTTGGCCACAGCAACTTCTTACTCAACACGTCTCTGGAGGCAAGGGAAACAAAAGCAAAAATGAACTATTGGGACCTCATGAAGATAAAGAGCTTCTGCACAGTGAAGGAAACAATCAACAAAACTAAAAGCAGCCTACGGAATGGGAGAAGATATTTGCGAATGACCTATCTGATAAAGGGTTAGCATCCAAAATCTATAAAGAACTTATCAAGCTCAACACCCCCAAAATAAATAATCCAGTTAAGAAATGGGCTGAGGACATAGACATTTTTGTAAAAAACACGCATAGATGGTTAACAGACATATGAACAGATGCTCAGCATCAGTCACCATTAGGGAAATACAAATGAAAGTCATGATGAGATCCCACCTCCCACCTGTCAGAATGGCTAAAATTCACAACATAGGAAACAACAGATGCTGGCGAGGATGTGGAGAAAGGAGAACCCTCTTGTACTGTTGGTGGGGATGCAAAGTGGTGCAGCTGCTCTGGAAAACAGTGTGGAGGTTCCTCAAAAGATTAAAAATAGAACTACCCTACGACCTGGCAATAGCACGACTAGGAATTTATCCAAAGGATACAGGAGTGCTGATCCAAAGGGGCACATGTACCCCGATGTTTATAGCAGAGCTGTCAACAATAGCCAAATTATGGAAAGTGCCTAAATGTCCATCAACTGACGAATGGATAAGGAAGATGTGGTTTATACATACAATGGAATACTACTTGGCAATGAGAAAGAATGAAATACCGCCATTTGCAGCAACGTGGATGGAACTGGAGGGTATTATGCCAAGCAAAATAAGTCAGTCAGAGAAAGACGGATAGCCTATAATTTCACTAGTATGTGGAACTTGAGAAACTTAACAGAAGACCATGAGGGAAGGGGAGGGGAAAAATAGTTATGGAGAGGGAGGGCGGCAAACCATAAGAGACTCTTAAATAACAGAGAACAAACTGAGGGTTGATGGGGGGTGGGGGAGAGGGGAGAGTGGGTGACGGGCATTAAGGAGGGCACTTGTTGGGATGAGCACTGGGTATTATATGTAAGTGATGAATCACTGAATTCTGTACCTGAAACCAACTTTACCGTATGTGTTAACTAACGAGAACTTAGATAAAAACTTGAAAAAAAAAAAAAAAAAGAGTGGCTTCCGTGGGGGGATAAAGAAGAGGAACAGAAATGTCTACCCCAGGGTGAGAAGCATGAATGTGCTGACAGGTGGGCTGGTCAGGCCATGTTGTCCCCAACTGTGAAAGATGGGGGATCCCTCTGTGGAAATGTAACTCAGCACCTGTACTTCCCGAGGCAGGGAAGTTAGGAATTGATAGGGCCATCTCTCCAGTGCTTGGACACCTCAAGCCGAGATACGGCCTCTCAGTATCATCTCAGAACACGCTGGGCACGGACTGTTCCTGCTACCTACAGCACACTTCCCCTTCTCCGTCTACTTGACATTGTCCACCGTCCAGTCTTCAGTTGAAATATCGCTTTCTCGGGCTGGCTTCCCAGACCCCCCTCCCTCCCTCCAGGGAATAGGTCAGGTCCTCAGGCTACGCTTTCCTAGTCCTCTGTGCCTACTGCGCTGAGCACGTATCAGCACTGTCATTCATTAATTAGTACAATCAATTCTTCGGTGTCTATTTCCCCCACCAGAATGTAGGCTCTGTGCGGGCAGGGATGGGTCTGCTTTATTCATCTCTCCATCCTCAGTCTCTAGCTGTCTGCCTGACACGAGTGCTCAATATACGTTTGTTGAATGAATGAAGGAATCAACAAGTGGGTGGTCAGGAGAGCAGGTACCAGAGACGCGGCAGGGAGGAGAGTTGGTTCTTAAGGGGGAGATGCAAATAGGGACAGGGTTTGTGTCAACTTAGAAGTCAAAGGACTCACAAACACCTAGGGTGGAAAGCATGGGAACTCTGTCCTGGGCTTGCAGACAGACCCAGCCTCGTAGACAGGCCCACACATGCAGATACACACACACACACACACACACACACACACACACACACCTGGGGGTCACAGCGGTAGCTCCTATTATGAAGGATAAGGATGGGTTGATAACAACATAGAATCTCGACTCAGGAAACTTACTGAAGTGGGAGCAGAAACCAGGACTAATATTCTGATGGCCAGATTTGTTCTTGAGGCAAAGGATTCAATCAACTCAATCAATGGAGTCTCAACCGAAACCAGATCAATCTTGATGGAAATCAGGACATGATCAATTTGGTTTCAGTACCTCCAGCTCCCAGCCTCCAAGTCCTCTTCCACATCCCTTCTCCCAGTCTCTAGCATTCTTATGCCCCTTCCACCCTTCTATGAATCAAAAGAAGACCTTCAGAGAAAGAGCAGGCAAAAATTCTATCTACTGATAAGACAAAGTATTACTCTTACCAAGAGCATTTGCACTTTGGTTGGAATAGATACCTTAAGCCACAGGAACAAAGTTTAGGGTTCTTATGCCCTTGTGACTTTGTTCCGTGGACAGCCAGTTGTCTCACAAATGTTCTGATCTTTCACTCACTGCCCTTGGAAGGCACTGTGCATGGTTGTTTTAGCAGAAGAGCATTTTGTCAAAGGGACATTTTTTTGCATTATTGTCGAAAACCGTTAAGGTTCCAACTATTGAAAACTCACCGAGTAATGTTCCTAACGTACATCCTCATTTCATCCCTGGACCTTATGCCGTCCTCATGTCCCTCCTTTTACCACTGATGACACGTTGTATCAGAGTTGTCCAATCTGAATGGCCTTTGAGTCAAACATTCTGCTTCGTGCCAAGTGGGTTTACTTCTGGCAAACACGAAAATCTCCTGGCTCACTAAATTATGACAACCGACGAGAACTTCTGACTTCCAATTTAGCGCGGCGTGCCATGGACCACACTCTCTACAGGGAGATGCGTTCCTTGAGTTTTGGGTACTTGCTGTGTTGACTGATGAAAGGTTTTCAACTTGGGGGTCTACGAATGCATTTCAAGAGTCCATGAATCCCTGAAATCATATCATCCAAATTTGGTGAGTATGTACGTATTTCGTAAAGGAAAGGGGGGTGCGGTCCGTGGTTTTAATCAGATCCTCCAAGCAGTCTGATCACCGGCTTAGATGGGTAATCTAGATAGTTCAGGTAAAAACAATCTATTTCGTTGGATGTCGCTAGCTTAGTATCTGCCCTCACTAGATACATCGTGTTCTGTTATGTTTATTTCGTCACTGGGCAACTGGTTTATGTAGCACATCATCTCAAGTGGATTTCCTGACACAAATGATGCACCTTGGAGACAACCTTTGAGGACTAAACAGAGAAGTTTCTGGATTAACTTTGAGCAAAGTGAAGCACCTGTTTGGTGAGAACATCCTGCCTTCCAGAAGGCGACCCTCTATTCTCTCTCCATTTTCAGTGAGGTTCCAAGAACTGGCCCTAAAAGGAAAAATGTGGCTTCTGGTTTCCATGTTGCTGGAGACCTTACATTGGGAAGAAAACCCAGCAAAGAGCCGCCGAGCACAGGGAGTGGGGGTTGCTTCTGCTTATCTGCCTGCCTAGTGTGTCCTATTCTGTGCAGGGGAGGGAGGATTCTTCCTCTACCCTTCAAGGTCTTCCAGCTGGACTAAGAATTCAATTTACACGAGAAAGATTAACAGGAAGAAAGAACAAAGTTTTCTTATGCGCGCGCAGAGACCCAATAATGAAATTGAGACCCAAAGATGTGACCAAGGCAGGCAGTCTTTAATACATTTTAGACAAAGAGACAATACATTTGCGAAGAATTTACAGACTAAGGAACACGGGTGTTTGAGAGCTTTGATTAAATTCTAAGCAAAATTTGGGCTGAGGTCGCAGATTAGTAAAAAAGTAACAAGGTTTATTTCTGCAGCTTTCTGGCCTTTAAAGTACCTATCTCCAGTGATAAGGATATCTTTGTACTTCTTAGTACAGGGAGGGTATTTTTCACATGGGAGATTTATTTCCTGCTTTCAGGGGGACAGAGGAGGGTCTGAGTGTCCTTGTACTGGCTGTGTCTGAGATAGCTTCGATTCAAAGTAATCAGTGTGCACTTTGGGGCAGCCTGCTCTGGGCCCCTGAATATGGCTGAGACTAAAATCACTCCCCAGCCACACGTTTCAGATTGAGGTAACTCCTCGCTGCCTTAAAGGTCAGGAAAGCCGCTGTGCTGACACAGGCCCTTCTCCCCATGACAATCTGCCCCACATCGACTCTTGAGTCATCACATCTGGATGACTAGGCTGACAAAAACAAGGTTTCTTGGGCTGACTTGAATTGGTGGCAAGGCAGTATGGTGGAGCAGGAAGCACTGTGCACTTGGATGCTGAGGATCTGGGTTCGAGTCTTACAAACTTGGGCGTGCTGCATTGATCCCTTTGGGTCTCGGATGAAATTAAATAACGTGAGTCAAGCTGCTTCACATGGTGCGAAGGACCTAGGAGGTGCTCAGTGAAAGGGATCGTGCAGGACCCACACTGAAACAGAAGTCCTGGCCGTGGACCAGGATGTCGTCAACCCTGATCTGTACGGCAGTGTCTTCAGAGGCTTATCTATGGAGACCAAGTAGATCCCCAGACCTGTAGAGATTTGCACCCCTGGTCATTCACTAATTCAACAAATGTTTCTTCACACCTATGCTCTGGGATATTGTCCAAACACATAATGAATGCCTGGCTGCCGGAGGTAGAACTCAAACTGCCTGCGTCTCTCTTAACTGGGAAGTTGGGACAGAGCCAGGACCGTAAAGGAAAGAGGCGGTTTGTCTCCACAGCTCTCTGCCTAGCCACTAGGTGGCAGCACCAACTTAGGGCTGCTGTCCCCACATTCCTGGCAGTAACTTGGGACTTCAGAAACTCCCCTACGCGCACTCCAGCTTGGTATACAGCTCCAGCTCTGGAGGCAACAAAGGCCGGTTTGAACCCCATCTCCACACTTGGCTGGGCGACCTTGAACACACCGTTTAACCTTTTTTTCTTTTCAAGATTTTGGTTTCTGGGGCGCCTGGGTGACTCAGTCGGTTAAGCGCCCGACTTTGGCTCGGATCATGATCTCCCAGTTTGGTTCGTGAGTTCGAGCCCCGTGTCTGGCTCCGTGCTGACAGCCTGGAGCCTGCTTTGGATGCTGTGTCTCCCTCTCTCTCTCTCTCTGCCTCTCCCCTGCTTGTGCTCTGTCTCTCCCTCTCAAACATAGGTAAACATTACAAAAATTAAATACAAAAAACAATTTTACTTTTAAGTAATCTCCACACCCAGTGCAGGGCTTGAACCCACAACCCTGAGGTTAAGAGGGGCATGCTCCACCCACTGAGCCAGCCAGGTGCCCCCGTTTAACCTACGTTGAGTCTGTTTCTTTATCTGTTAAGTGGGGATAACAATCGTTCCTGAAACAATAGAGTGAACAGAAAATGAGGCAAATGTTTGGTAAATGGCAGCTAATATCACCCTTGCTCCCAAGAGATTAAAGAGCATGGTCCTCTTACTCTTTCGTGCATCACCCTTATTTTGCACCTTTTTTCCTCTTTTAAGGGTGCCCCTGATGCTTCTTTAAAGTGAGCACGCAGAGGGGTGCCTGGGTGGCTCAGTCGGTTAAGTGTCCGACTTCAGCTCAGGTCACGATCTCACATCCGTGAGTTCGAGCCCCGCGTCGGGCTCTGGGCTGATGGCTCAGAGCCTGGAGCCTGCTTCCGATTCTGTGTCTCCCTCTCTCTCTGCCCCTGCCCCGTTCATGCTCTGTCTCTCTCTGTCTCAAAAATAAACGTTAAAAAAAAAATTAAAAAAATAAATAAAGTGAGCACGCAGATAAACACTTCACGGTGGGGAGGGGGAAGGTAGGGCGAGGGTCCACAGAGTGATTTTTCTAGAACAGACCTGACTTTTCCCCTTCCTTCCCTTCTCCACCTCTTCTCTTCCTGTTCATTTTCTTTCTTCTACCTTGGGATTTTTACGTCAGGGCGGGGAACGGAGGGGATTTTTACTTGTTTAAAGTGAGAAGTCACCGCTGCTCTGTGTGAAGCCCTTGGCCAGGCAGGGACAAGTGGGGGGCAAAGGTTGAGGAGAACAGAGTTACCAATGTAGGAGAGAGTCCGCCCTCGGAGGTACTTACAGTCCTGAAGGTGCTGAACTGATACCCAGCTGGCATGCACCCAAATGTAACTAAAATGATCTTTAAGATATTAAAATATTTACGTTCCGGCTGCTCAGTGGCCTCTGCCCTAGTGCCCCTCTGTGCTGCAGTGCGGGCACGCCCTGACCCCGCTTCAGTGCCAGCTCCGGCACCCATTCTGAGTGGCCAGGACCCGGCCTGCCAGTTTGAATACCACCCCTGAGCAGGTTGACTGGGCTCCATACACAAAGGACCAGTGCGGGTGGAGAGTGCCGTCTGGAGGCTAAGCTATGACTCCCTGTGATGGTTTTCAAGTTACAGCCTGGGGAGCTTGCCAGAAGCAGCAATGCGTCACATCCAGGTCAGGCAGAGGCTGGTGCAATCCTGGCTGAATGTCCAGCTTCTGATGGAGCACAGGGCATCCCAGAACCCTCTTGGAAAACAGTCTACTCCTGCTGTCCCCTGAGATCAGGATCCAGTGCCCCCCACTTCCTGGGAAACCCTGGTATGATTCATCATCCCTGAGTTTTGGGTTTCTTAATAGAGAAGCTTAGTCTGGCCGGGATGGCTTAAGCAGGAAGCGAACCTGCTGGGAGAATATTGTGTGGCTCCCAGAATCCAAAGAAACGGCTGGAGAACAAGGCTCAGAATAAGGCAGGAACTAGGACAGTTTTCCACCAGAGGAATTCTCTGGCCAGGGCTTCCTAGTTGGAGGGGAGGGCTCCCACGAGCTTTTGGGTCTTCCGTTTGCTGCGTTCAATAGTCAAATTCTCAACCTGGTAACAGCAAAATGGATTGCGTTTCGTCTAGTAACAATGTGTGATAACACTTCAATTGTTTGGGTTTGCATTATTTTTGGTACTGGCTTAAAGATAATGACTTTTTACTATATAATTTTATTGTAATTGTAATGACTTTTGACCTGTACTAATCCCATCATTAAACTAGAAATGTGAGTAAACAGGGGTGCCTGGGTGGCTCAGGCGGTTAAGCGTCTGACTTGAGCTCAGGTCACGATCTCACCATTCCCGAGTTTGAGCCCCACCATCCGGCTCTATGCTGACAGCTCGGGGCCTGGAGCCTGCTTCAGATTCTGTGTCTCCCTCCCTGTCCCTGCCCCTCCCCTGCTCGTGCTCTGTCTGTCTTTCTCTCTCAAAAATAAATGTTAAAAAATTAACAATAAAAAAAAAAAAAGAAATGTGAGTAAATAAAAACTTTTATAAATTCCATTTTAAAAAAATGTCAAATTCCCCGGAATGAAGCTGTTTGGCCCAGCCTGGGTCACATGATTGCACCTTGGCCAGATAAGACAAAGCACCTGTCTGATAGCTCTACTCACTGAAACAGAAATCAGAGTGCTTTACCAAGAGAAGGAGACATAGATTCTGAGTGGCAAAAAAAAAAAAAAAAAGATCCCTCTAATCACCTGCATGCCAGTTCCAAGTGACAGTTCAGAAACACCTGTCTCTGGCCTCCAGGGGTTAGACCCAGACAGAAGTAGACCGTCATCCTAGCACTATATATAACCTCCTTGGAGGCTACCAGACCAACCCATAAGGTTCTATGAGTGCAGGGATTACAGAGGTTTTGCTCACGTTTGAATTCTCAGCCCCATGCACAGTAGCACAGAACCAGCCACACAGCAGGAATTCAGTAACTATTTGTTGACTGCATGAAAGAAAGACGGATGAATGGACGAAGGAATGAATGGAACACAGTGCCCGCCTTCTAGGAATGTATAATCCGAGACAATTCTTATTCTGATAATGGAATATGAGTAACAAGATAAAACTTTGCCCAACATACAGACAGTAAGCATCAATCAGATCTTTTAAAAGCAGGAATCAAGGGAAGGGACTCCTTCCCATGGAGGTGGTAGAGATTGGGACAGGACTCCAGGTGGGGCCAGAGGAGGCTAGGGTAGCAAGCTGTGTTTCTTGAGTCACATGGTCATCTAGGTTTTAGTCTTGTGTCTAGATGTCACCAATCAGACAGAGGCAAGGATCAGAATCAAAGTAAAAGCAAGGTGGAGTCCTGAGCAGGGTTCTGGAAAAAGAGATTTGCCTCTCTCTACCCTCTCAACCTGTGTCCTATTCCTCAAAGTCCTGCTTCCCTGATAATGTACAATAGAAGTTGGCCTGCCTGTCTGTTCTCTCTCTCTCTCTCTCTCTCTCTCTCTCTCTCTCTCATTCTCTCTCTCTCTCTCTCTCTCTCTCTCTCTCTCCATGCACCAATCCTCTGACCCAGAGAGGAAACAGACACATTCCTAAGCAGCCTCTCCAACTGGAGCTTCAACTATGACAACCATGTTGGTTTCTCCCAAGACCATTGAGAGACAGTGATAAAGACAAGACATCCACCCGTATCATGGACAAAACCAGCAATGGTGATTAATGGTGGCCAGTCAAATGACAGTAAATAGGGCATTCACTAATCCATGAGCAAAGGTAGAGATTGCTTCTGTCTTGATTATTTCTATATCCCTGGTGCCCAGCACAGCAGACTCTTAATATTTGTCAGTTTGATAAAGGAAGGAAGGAAAGAAGGAATGAATAAAGTTTCTCTTATATTCTCAAGGCTTGTGTGTTTCAGGTTAAAGTTATCTATGGCTCCCTCAGAAGTTCGTGTACCATATTTCTTCTATTAACCAAATAACCACACAGTTAAAGGTGGAATTTCAGTGCGTTAATGGCTGTGAAAGAAGGGTACGTAGTGTTCTGAAACCATGTGATAGTGGGGATCTGATCTAGTCTGGGAATCGGACAAAACTTCCCTACACTGATATTTGAAGAAGAGGTGGGAGTTAACTAGATGGGGGTGGGGGGAGTACAGGATAAAGAGCAGGTCAGTTGAGACTGAATGCATGAACAAGATTCTCAAGGGTGAGGGAGTGCAGAGAACGAAGGGAAGGGACAGAAGCCCGCACGGAGGTAATGAGAGTTGCATAAGGTGAGCTGAGGGGCAGAGGGCGTAA
>NW_024412396.1:49723285-49728453 GCF_014898765.1 Herpailurus yagouaroundi | reverse complement strand
CAGAATCTGAAACAGGCTCCAGGCTCTGAGCCATCAGCACAGAGCCCGACACGGGGCTTGAACCCATGAACAGTGAGATCATGACCTGAGCCAAAGTTGGATGCTTAACCGACTGAGCCACCCAGGCGCCCCTGAGATGCATTTTAGAAAGTGGGTAGAATTTCAAAAAACAACTGTGGCTTAATCAAGCCATTCGTTCATGCCACTGAGATCAGAACCACCGGCGAATCTTACTAAAAATCAAGAAGATTCCTGGGCCCCATCTCAAGAACCCGTGAAAACATGACAGAGCGATTCTAGGCAGAGAAAAATAGCACAGAGGAAGAGCAAAGTAGCGAAAGGAAAGTGCCAGATACAGCTCCCAACATGAACTTTTCAGCCTGGCCACTTCATGGGGTTTGTTCCCAAGAGGGGGGGGTGGTGATAAGGGTGCCAGGACAGGCGAGCAGGCTAAAGTCTAGTGGTCTGGAAGCAACTGGGGCTACCTGCTGGGTTTCTCAGCCTCCGTGCTGCTGACCCTGGGGCTGGACAGTTGTTCGTCGTGGAGTTTGTCCTGTGCGCGTAGCAACTTTAGCAGCACCCCTGGCCTCTGTTCATCACCTGTCTCCCAAACTGTAACAGCCAAACATGTCTCCAGACATTGCCAAATGGCCCCCGAGGGACAAAATCACCCCCAGTCGAGAACCACTGATGGGGGGGGACGGTTTAAATTCCTTGTTTGGTTGTTAAATTCCTTGGCTCCCGCAGGAGACAGAATCAGACGCTCGCCCCACTGAGCCACCCGGGCGCCCTGAGATAGGCCCACCTTTTATAGAGCTTTCCCTTAAGCCCAACCAGCAACTTCTGCTTCTATCTCACTGGTCTGGGTCACATGGCCATGCCTAGCTGCCAGGGAGTCTGGGAAATGCAATCTTTCTAGCTGGGGACGTCACCATCCTGGACAAAATGAGAATTCTGGAGTAAGGAAAAAGGGAAGGGGGAATGGCTTTGAGAGGTCGATTTTCAGGCCTTGCTACTGCTCCTAATCTTCCTTTCTATGTAGAGAGACAAGCTCAGCAGTCTCTCCCCAGTAATCTTCCAGAAGGAGCCGGACACACCTCCCAGGCAGCCATAGAATTCAGCTGTGAAAATTGCCCTAGAAAAGTCCTCCAAAAGGGAGCTTCTTATCGCTGCCTGCCGGTAGAGTCTTCAAACCAAGATCAAGTTTTTAGTCTATTTTCCTCGAAATAGATTGGCTCCGTGATACGTGGGAGCAGTTGGGAAACAAGCTTTTTAGGAGGGGTGTCTTAGTTCTTATCCTCACTTCCTGTTTCCCTGGGACCCACACGAGGCCAGTGCAGTACGGGGTCATCCACGTGGCCACAATTCCATTCAATTATCTGCCCTACACACTTGCTCCAAAGCCTAAAATGCCACCATTAGGCACTCCCTCCTTTGGGTCAGGCATTACTCTTTTAGGTGCCTCTTAAAATGTCAGTCCTCTCTAACAGGGGTAAAAGAGTATTTAACCCACCACCTTAGTGTGGGTCTGAGCTCACTAGCCCTTTTCCTCCTCCCTTGGAATTCCTGCCCAGTAGGCACTTGGAGGCACTGAAACCTGTGAGGGGGAAGGTGGCTGGGGTGGGGCAGGGGGCAGAGAGGGACAGCATGTCTGTCCTGGAAAGGAGGGGGGCACGCAGCTGGCTCACCTCCTTTACTGTAAAAGCTGCAGCCGCACTGGTACTTTGGTTGGAGGTATTAATAAACT
The DNA here is from genome assembly GCF_014898765.1 of Herpailurus yagouaroundi. Lineage (NCBI taxonomy): Eukaryota > Metazoa > Chordata > Mammalia > Carnivora > Felidae > Herpailurus > Herpailurus yagouaroundi. Next base: position 49,726,706 of record NW_024412396.1, on the reverse strand, counting down.
GCTGGTAAGTTTGGGTCCAGCAGATGGCAACCCCATGACCTTTGAGTTGACTTTGCCTCCCTTTCTCTCCCCACCCACACTTCTCAACCCGAAGACTAAAAATCTGGCTTTCCTGTAACTTGCGTTGACTTTAACTCAGGGAATAACACTGCTAGTAAGAGACGAACACAGAGGGTGGCGGGCGGGGAAATCAGCATTCCCCAGAAAGCCTCGCGTCAAAGTCACAGATAACGATGACGTGGTCACGCGTCCATTTCTTGCTGCACGGAGCCTTCCTTTAGCCCGGGCTTTCCAGGGAGACATCGTTGGCCAAGAGAGGTGGCAAACCTCTCCAGTGCCACCTCAGACCCGGGCAGAAGAGGTCCCTATTCCGGACCGCCAGGAACGGGCACTGGGCCTCCAGCTAGACTCTTTCTCACGGGGCAAAGAGTTCTTAGACCCAACGGGTCATGCCCACCCAAGGCCTTCTGTCCCCTTGTAAACCATGCTCCGATCGCTTCTCAGCCTTTTGGCTAAGATCAAGTGTAGTAAACCATGCTCCGTATACCAGGACACCAGAATCCCCCACCTGAGTGGCCCTGAGCTGGCTTCCAGGAGTTGCAGCCCTCTTCCCGGATACTTCTTCTTCGGGATAGACCACACCACTGGCATATGCACCTTTGGACCCTAGGGATGGCCAAGGGAGGGCTGTCTGCGCGAGAGGGGTGCAGGTGGAACCCAGTCTTGTAGGCTGGTAGGCACACCAACATGAGTGTGGGGCCACTGAGGGGGAGCCAGGGGAGGGACAGGGAGAGGACAGGCTGCTGTCTTGGGGCCGTTTGTTCGTGGGCCACCTGGTGCTAATACAAAATTCTGAAGCACCCAAGAATTCGAAATTCAAACCTCGTCTTCCAGGCTGGTATGCAGGTATGTTTGCAGGAGAAGAGAACATATTTTGCTTACCATATTTCATATATTTTGTAAGCCTGATTTATAATGTGTAAATACCTAGACATACGCTATGTGGCCTCTGTTTGTACTTTGGCCCCAGGCCCTGCAAATAGTAGGGGCCAGCCTGTTCCACAAACATATTTTACTCGGGCTGCAGGGCGTTTTGAAAACTGAGAGGTTTCGGGGCGCCTGAGTGGCTCCGTCGGTTGAGCATCCCACTTCGGCTCAGGTCATGATCTCACAGTCTGCGAGTTCGATCCCCGCGTCGGGCTCTGTGCTGACAGCTCAGAGCCTGGAGCCTGCTTTGGATTCTCGCCCCCTCTCTCTGCTCTTCCCCTGCTCATGCTCTCTTTCTCTCAAAAATAAATAAGCAAAAAATATATAAAATAAAATTGGAAGATTTCATGTACAAATTCTGATTTGGGCTTTTCTTGACACGTTGCAAGATATGGCAACACTGGACCTGAACTCCCACAGGGCAGTGTGGGATAGAACCAAAGGGCAGCTGCCTGCTCTAGGCAGACAGGCACTCCCTCCTCAGTTTGCCACACTCCCCACCACTCCCAGCTGCCCTACATGGACTGAGCTTCATGTATCTGCATTGCCTGCCTGAGCCAAGTGTGGGTCTGTGGCCCACCAGCCGGAGGGAGCGGTCCCTGTTGGGTAGGAGGTTGGGACAGAGCTGGGGGGTGGGATCCATGGTCAGAGAGCTCTGCAAGTTCAAATTTATTCAGAGCCTCTCCTCCAGTGGTCCTGTGAGATGAAGTCAGCACTTCATAACTCCCCCAGGCTCAGCCTGATGCTTCCTTGACCAGACTGATCAGAAAGGAGAAGCGCAACTGCCTGGGGTCATTAGAAAGTACAGAATGAAAGAGGAAGAGCAGGTCTCATCAAGAGATGGGAACCGTGCACGTGAGCTCTGCATTTCTAGTCGGGGCCCTGAATGTCACTCAGTAGATGTTCGGCACAGGTCATGTGCTTTCTGTGGGGGTTTCTGGGGGGAAATCACAATGCTAGAGAGGAGTGGGGAGGAAAATTTCTGATTGGAAGGAAGCCTGCCCCAACCTCCCATGAGAGGCCAGGACTTGGTGGAGCCGGCCATAAAGAAAGCAGGGCCTAAAGTTCTGCTTCCTAAGAACGTGAAAGAAAAATGAATTCTATACGATGCACGTAATGGCTGCCGTCACCATTGGCTTCTTCGCCCTGCCCGGGCCGAGAGGAAACTGATGAGAGGGATCCTCGTTGCCGCAGCCCCTCATCACATAATCCTTAGTCCACGCGGAGTCCGGGAAGAGGAAGCCCCACTTACCAAGTTTTGTTAGGCGACCAAAGGTGAAAATGTCAGACTCTGCTACTAGCTGGGGAAGGTCTTCTGTCTCCAGCAGGCTCTGAGTGCAGTTCCCACACTCTGGGCATCGGCGGGCAACAGCTTCAGGGTTGAGGGGCCCGATAGTGGCAATGTGGCTTCAGAGGCCCTTGGGTTAGACCCCCCCACCCTGTAGAGAGGCCACAAGGAGGTCAGGTGACCACGTGCCAGGATGCTGTGTTTCCAGACCTCTGCAGAGTTCAGCAGTCACAGTAACCCAACACCAGCATGATCCCAGTGGGGCAGGAGAGACAGGGCGGGGGAGGCCCAGCACTGAGGCCTTGTATCAAACCAGCCAGATCTGTGGGCCGGCGGGTTAGGAGGTGCTGCTCCTCTCTTTTCCTTGGGGTCACCATCCCAAGATGGTGGGTTCAAGGGACTCACCATCCCAAGATGGGTGCCAACAGGGAGACCACGGGCAGTGGTCGTCCCTCTGAAGGACCAAGGGGTGAGTTTGAGGTGGCTGCGGAAGAGGCTGAACCAGACACGTCCTGTGGCGATCCCTGTCACTATTGCCCCCAGCTGACTCAACAGAGGCTGCGTGTGGGGGCAGTCCCCACCGTTGGATAAGGCTGCGGCGTGTAGGCCAGTGGGCACTCGACCTGGGGACCTATGAGAGCAGGGGACCCAGAACATACTGGTTTCAGGCTCTGCCCAAACCAGAGAATTTGAAGACCTGAAGACAACCCTGTGTCAGTGAGGCACTTACTGCCCTCAAACTATGCTCAAAATGGCGGCCTGTGGAGCCCAATGGAGACAGGCAAAGCCGTGTGTGCTTTATCGCAGCTTCTCAAGGGAGGTGGGGTCTTTAACAGGACGTGTAGGTCCATTGGCAGGAAATTCCCCAAGGACCTAAGCCACATGCTGCCCCTTGAGAGCACGAGGCAGCACTTTCCCCGTGTTGCCCTTGTGTTCCTAGAACACCTTGCACGGAGCCTGGCATGCAGCATCACCCAAGGCTGGCTTTCTGGGAGGAGCAGAGAAAGTATAGTTGTAAAGGTGAGGGTATCAACCTGAACGACCATTCCTCTGAATGGCATCTTGCACTGGTCCTTCTCCCTGTCTGGAAAGTGGCCCGTTGACAATCCAGGAAGCGTGAGGCAGTGAGGAATGGAAGGTGGGAAG
>NW_024412396.1:49707478-49723185 GCF_014898765.1 Herpailurus yagouaroundi | reverse complement strand
GGGGAACCAAGAAGATGCCTACAGGGAGGATTGAAGATGCTTTGAAAAAACCCAGCTCAGGGCTCCTGGGTGGCTCCGTGGGTTGAGTGCCCGACCTTGGCCCGGGTCACGATCTCACGGTTCATGGGTTCGAGCCCCGCGTCTGGCTCTGTGCTGACAGCCTGGGGCCTGCTTTGGGGTCTGTGTCTCCCTCTCCCTCTGCCCCTCTCCCCACTCACAGTCTGTCTCCAACATAAACATTAAGAAAATAAAAAATAAAAAAACACCCAGCTTCCCAAGTAGGCCAACCAAACCATGGAAAAGAAGAGATTAGCAGAGTCCCCAGAGCTGAGACCAAGAGCAAAAGAAGGCCCCCACCCCCGCAGAACCTAGGCTTTCAAGGGACTACATGAAAGAAGAGAACCTCTTGCCAGACCCGTTGCTTTTAAGAAATTTATTTAGAAAAATAACCCTACCCTGCCCTCCTCCCTCTGTGCCATGGGACTTGGGCATCGTGTCGGATTTGACTCTGGATTGGGCCTCCCGTCCGCACGGGGCCCGGCACATGCTGACAGGCGGCCACGCCGCTGGGTGACCTCACACCCTCTCGGCCGGTACAGTCCTGCGCTCGATCCTTGTCCGGGCCTCCGCCTCTGGGTCTCCGGAGGGAAAGAGGGCTCTGAGGGGCGAGGGCGGCCTGGCCACAGTCTGTGTGCCCCTCCCGAGGCCGGCCAGGGCGGCTGGGGGCTCCGTCCGCCCCCCACCGCCTCTCAGAGCTCAGGGCTGGAAGCGAGGCGAGCTGACGTGAGGCTGGTGGAAGGCATGGGCGCTGTATACCACGTCGGGGGGCGAGGGCGTGCTGGCCGCCAGCACCGAGCACAGGGGCTCATGGCTGCTTAGCACCGACGTGAAATACTTCATCTCTTCCGTGAGCTGCTTGATCTCCTTGCGCAGAGCCGCGTTCTGTTTCTCCAGGTCTTCACTCTCCTGTGGGGAGACAGGTCAGCATCTGAGACTAGCATCAAGGAAAGCACAGGATCGGGGGAGGGGGGACCGGAGGAGCCCAGACTGGATTCTCACCGGCACAGCCGTGGGGACGGGCGTCGGTGAATTTTTCTGCATGCGTGGGTGCACGCGTGCACATGTGTTTGCGTGTGTCATATGAGAGTGCGGGTGCATCTCTGCGCCCCTGTGTATGCATAGGTGCCCGGTCGAGCCTATGAAACTGCTGGAATTTGTCTGTTTTGACCTATAAAGATGGCGGTTCCACATGGTCCCACCCAACAGAGGCGCGCACAGGAATGCGTGTGGGCACGCTCCTTGGTGTGTGTGCGTGTGTACATGGGTCTCCGTGAGTGTGTACGTGGGTTGAGAGGGGCAAGGGTAGGTGAGGGGAAGCTGGTTGGCAGGTTAGAACCTGAAGAAACGGCAGAGAGTTTTTCTAGTTCTGTTTGATACAGGTCAGCATTTCCCAAGTTTGCCGTAGCAGTAGAATTAGTTTAAGGGCTTGTCACACAGTTCCAGGCTCTTCGTGCAATCTAGAGATTTGAACTGAATGGGTTTGGGATGTGGGGTGAATTCTGGGAATTCACGGAATTTTTATAAAAATGTTTATTTACTTTTTTTTTTTTTTTGAGAGAGAGAGAGAGAGAGAGAGAGAGAGCACAAGAAGAGAGGGAGACACAGAATCCCAAGCAGGCTCCAGGCTCTGAGCTGTCAGCACAGAGCCCGACGCGGGGCTCAGAACTCGCAAACGTCAAGATCGGGCCCGGAGCCGAAGGTGGACGCTTCACCAGCTGAGCCGCCCAGACGCCCTGGGAATTCGCTGAATTTTATCGAGTGCTCCAGGTCATTCCAATGATTGGGCAAGTTTGCAAACGTGAGTTAAATGCAACCTTAGATTTGTTTTAGTTAGTCGAGCACTAATGTAGTGCCTAAATGTTAGGTGCCTGAACACAGACTATGAACTCAAATGTCCGTTGATTGGCTGGCTGATGACATTAATTGCTGGCCTAGAAGTTGACTCAAAACTACCGTGGGCAGTGGGCAGATATAAGATAACCTACCACGTAAAAGGCACCTTACATAACCCATCAGGAGCATAAGCAGCAACGAGATATCCAGGTTTGCTGCTAACGGCCTTCATCCATGAGCCCAGGGTTTCTTTTTTAAGTGGCAGGGGAGGGGGGGGTGTACGACCGGCCTCAGAGGGACAGATGCAGGCAGGCTCGGACCCAGCCTGGCATTTCCTGTATGTGGCGTTGAGCTAGAAAATGTGGCTAGGTCGGTACAAAGGAAACCCCTATCTCTAACATGGGGTGGGGGTGGGTGGGATACTCAGACCCACGATGGTGGGGTCAGAGGCACTGGCTTCTTCGGCAAGGTACGGCTGGCTCTCGCTAATCTCGCCAGTTGGCTGTTTCCAGGCACATCCCGGAGGCAGGGCATCCCCTCTTTACCGAAAGGTAAGAGAAAGCAACACATGAGACTGGGTGGGGGGTGGTTGGTAAGACGGGAACTGGGGGCCGGGAGTCCTGGCCCCTTCCTCTAGCCCTTTTCCTCGCCTCCTCTGAGAGTTTCCACTGGTGACAACGTTTACTGTAAATTCTGTGCTCTGAAGAGCCTGGGCAAACCCCGAGGCAGAAGGGAGGGGTAGGGTGGGCGGGCCACAGGGACCAACCGCGCTCTGACCTTCTCCCCGCCTAGAGGCAGGCCCAGCTTTCGGGAAGTGACAGCAGGTTCTTCCTCCCCGAGCAAGCTCTGCTGAGCTCTCTCTAGTTTTCTCTCCCCGCCCCCCGCCCCCCCTGCCTTGCAGATCCCAGAGCTCTAGGATGGGGCGTCACGACTGCCGCTGCCTCTAACCAGAAAACAACCCCCTGTGACAAGAAACTCCTCTTTACCTCGGGAAGCAAGACTGCTTCCTGCTAGGGCCCCAGAGAAACCAGCCCTGCCAGCCCAGCAGCCTCACTGCCAGCCAGACACTGGCAAGAGGAAGAGTTTGACTTCCCTTGTAGAAGGAAGTGGCTGATCTGGGGCCTCCTCCCAGCATGTCCCCACCTGCCAACGTTTGGTCCACTCTGACCCTCCCTGGGGCAGTCATGCCCCGGAAGGGACTCACACGGGGACAGCTGGCAAAGGCCGTTAACTCGGAGGAGCAAGGATCACATCCCCCGACTTCCCTTAACTTCCCAGTGGCAGCTAGCAATCTAGGACTCAGTGAGGGGGGACGGGAGCAGAATGTTTGGGAAGGAAATGTCAGCCTCTCACACGCATGTCTTCTGCTGCAGCCAGGGAGCAGTGAGCTGGCTCACAGTGAGTCTGGGCTTCCCTGGAAGCTGCTTCCCACTTTTTGGAATTCACTTGGGGCCCTCAGGCTCCTCACAGGAACCCTGAGATGGACACGCTGAGGCCAGCTGGCTACCATTATTCCCACTTCTCAGATGAGGCCAACTGAGACCCTGGGACAAACCTACCCCAAACACCCCCTCCAAATGATTACAGGCTGGTGGCAGCAGCCGCTACGAGGAAAGGCTTTGGAATTTGCCTCAAGACACTTATTTTCTCAGAGGTTCAGATACTTTAGCGATTGACCCAAGGCCCCATAACCATACAGGGTTATGCAGAGCAGGGATCGGCTGGAGGCTTCCCCGCCCTCAGCCCCATTCTTCTAGCATACCCAGTGCTTCCCCCAAGAGACTGGTAACTTACGTGACCAAAGGTCTTTGGAGATCACTAAGAAGTCTTCAACTGCCCTACAGTCTCCCAAGAGAAAACAAGGTCTTGATTTGGGTGATCTTTAGACACCGCACTGGAAGCCTGAGTTAGTCATACTTTCCAGTCACAGAGCTGATCATCTGCCTCCTGCCCAGAGTTGGGAGGGAATCATCCATCCAGCTACGCTTTTAGAGGGCTCACTCAAGGCCAGACCTTCTTCCACATGCACAGTGAGGTCCAGAACATACAACAACAGTGGGCTCCATCCGCAGTAACTGGGGACCGGGGTCCTGGCTGGGTGAGCCCCATGACTCTCTTTTCACTCTCTGAGCCCCAGTTCCTGTTAGAACGGGAAGACTGGACCTCAACAGTGGTTCTCAACCTTGGCCACACATTGAGATCAGTGGGATCCCTGGGGAACCTTACCAATACCAGTGCCTGATTCTGGTTTAAGCAGTCTCGGGTACAGCCTGGGCATTTGGGTTGTTAAAGGCTCCCAGGGGATCCCCTAATGTGCCGTGAACACTGCCAACCATGAGAAGGAACCATGAGTTTAGAAGCTCTCCAAGCCCTCTTCACCTCTGGAATATCTCAGAGTCCGAACTGAGCGTATTAACCTCCAACCCCCACTCGTTGGGAAGGGGTGCACGTGAGTGTCAGGGAGAAGGCTGTTGGGAGCAGAGGGATGTAGACTCAATTTATACGAGAAAAATGAGTGGAAATCGATTTTGTAAAAGAATAATCTAGCTTGACGTAATAATTTTTATTGAATGCTGCCACGTATCAATCACTTTTCAAAGTATTTTAGTTATTATCATATTTAATCTTTGCCACAACCCTATCGGGTAGATAATGTTATCAGACACATTTTACAGAAGAGGACGACCTAAGGTACAGAGAAGTTAAGTAATTCGCTCAAGGTCGCCTGGCTCGTAAGTTGCAGCAGCAGGACTAGAAGGAGGCAGTCTGGCTTCAGAGTCTGTGCCCACCATTTTCTCTTGCCTTTGACATCTGTTTACATCGTATGACGTTTGGTAATTATCCTGTGAGGCCTCAGCCCTGTTGGCTTTGCCATTTCACCTTCCATTTCTTGCCAGTCCGGGCGATAAGGTTCACAATTCACCCTCACCTGTGAAGCTGCCTGATGCCAACCCTGTCATGAACTACAAGCAGCTCGGGGGTGGTTAATGAAGAGGCTTCATGGGGGTGTGGGAACATTCTGGGAAATTCCCTACTGGAGGGGCCGAAAGAGGGTCACTCAAAGAGCTCTCGAATGATGGGGAATCCCCAGGCAGTTCCCTTACCCACAGGGAAGCCAGTGAGGACCAAGGCCAAGGCCAGGCTCTGGCCCAAGGCTCTGGCAGGGACTCTCCAGGCATTCTGAGCGGGGCTTGGTCCTCCTTCCTGCCAGCTCTGGTTTACTTCTCTTTGAATTTTCTAATCACAATTTCCAGAAGAGTGAAAATAGTCCCGTGTGTTCCTCCTCAAGAGAACATGTATTCGTTTATCGATTGGGTGACCTTTCAGCCCCCACCTACACTTAAGCAGGAGAGTAGTGTGTGAAGCTTATCCCTCGCACCCAGCTATGTTCAGCCTCCTGCAGTTACCAATCCCCGTCCACAAAATGCAGATACAGAGTGGAGCCCGCCATTGCTGGAGAAATCTGCGAACTGACAGGTAGGACCTTTCCGAAGCCATGGTAGGACGTATGCCTACCCCTCCAACCAATCTGGGGGAATTAGCCCCAATTTCTGGTCCTCACCCGATGAAGAGAGAAGAGGAAACACTAAACCACAGGCCTTTGCACTGAATAATGTACAAGTCTGATTCCGGAGAAATTTTTACTTTCTTGCCATCCTAAACTCCTCCCCCTTGCTTTCCTCTAGAGAGGCTAGAAAACAAATTCACCAAAATGCTCCGCTTCCCTTGCAGCTAGGCATGACCATGTGACAGATTCTGACCAATAAGGTGTAAGCAGAAGTACCTGGGGGTGGGGCTTCCCTTTTAACTGAAAAAGCAAAGCCTCACCAGGACAAAAGCCACCCTCCCTCAACACAGATTGATGCCTGGAGGTCCAGCAGCTACCTTGCAACCTTGAAGATGAAAGCCACATACTGAGCATACCTGCACAGAGACAGAAGTAGCTCGGGTCTTTGATGACATTCCTGCCTTAGCCCTGGTCTGTCCAATTCGAATTCCTTGTGAGAGGACTCCTTCTATTACTCGTAGCTAAATGCAATCCTGGCTGATATCTCAAGTTAGAAAGTTTATCACTAGCAAGCCCAATTCCAAAATACAACTGATAATTGCCATGAACACAAAGGTTTGAATTAAGCTTTGTTTTGTTTTTTAAACCTGCCAGGCCTCTGGGACAGTGTCTGGGTATAAAACCCCTACAACTGTACTAAACTCACTCCACACATTCTACCTCATGCACCTGACGGGCTTCAAATGTCACTGCTCCCCAAGTCTCAACCCTGGCTACGTACTGACGTCACCTGAAGAGCTTCAGAAAATCTTAATTCCTGGATCTCATTCCTATGAGAGGTTCCAATTTGATTGTCCTGGAATGGGTCTCAAGCATCAAGACTTTTAAAAATGCTCCCCAGGGGCACCTGGGTGGCTCTGTCGGTTAAGCATCCGACTCTTGATTTCAGCTCAGGTCATGATCTCCCAGTTTTTTGGGTTCGAGCCCCACATTGGACTCTGAGCACTGACCACGTGAAACCTGCCTGGGATTCTCTCTCCCTCTCTCTCTATCCCTCCCCCCCACTTGCACTCTCTTTGTCTCTCTCAAAATAAATAAGCTTAAAAAATTGTTTCCCAGGTGAGCTTAATGGGCAATTAGCTTGGGAATCATGTTCGTAGCTGATTCCTCTTTTTAAAAATGTAAGAATATAGGGGCGCCTGGGTGGCGCAGTCGGTTAAGCGTCCGACTTCAGCCAGGTCACGATCTCGCGGTCCGTGAGTTCAAGCCCCGCGTCGGGCTCTGGGCTGATAGCTCAGAGCCTGGAGCCTGTTTCCGATTCTGTGTCTCCCTCTCTCTCTCTCTGCCCCTCCCCCGTTCATGCTATGTCTCTCTCTGTCCCAAAAATAAATAAATGTTGAAAAAAAATTTAAAAAAAATGTAAGAATATAAATATGGGCAGTGTTTAATTTTATTAAAATGTATTTTATATATTTAGATTTTTATTAAATATTTTTATTTTATAATATATAGTAAAAATAGCATAATACACATAACTTTAGAGAGATGGGAGGATGTTTCTAAGTCAAAAGTATTTTCTGAAAGTAAATGCCTGTTTAAGGCAAAGGCCTTACTATCCCGATTGCTATTATGTTTGGTGAAAACAATTTCAAGTAGCCTAGAACAGTTCATTTTTATGACAGAAGAGCCAGAGGTAGGACATCTATTCGAATCTCATTAATGATAACTTGATCAAACCAAGTACCCTTTAAATTGTGGAGCTCCATGAGGGTCTATCACTGCCTTCACTGCTTTGCCATCATTGATTAGGACAGTGCGTGGCACATAGTAAGTGTTCAATAAAATCATGTTGCTTGACTGCCAGCTTGAACTCTTTAATAATTTACCAAACCCTGCTTATGAAGAGTCTACTAAGTAAATTTACGATGTCCGTGACATTTCCAAGGGAGTGTTTAAGCATTTACTAGCTTTTATAGCTTCTGTTTTATAACAAGGATAGTTGCAAATGAGTGGAAGAGATTCACTTTTTTAAAAAGGCCCAGGTCAAATCCCTACTCAGCAACACTTTTGTTCCGCAAACTGAACCTATGCGTGGGAGTAGCAGAACGAGCACCATTTTAGGAACTCTGCATATAATTTCCTTAGCTGGAACCTGGCTTTCCCCATCCATTCCACACGAAGGAGACTTGAAAAGCCAGGCCCGTGCTCTTAAATTTTTATAAACTGGAAAGTATTATTTATATATGAAGTCATATATGATTTCATATATAATAATACATCTGATATCTCCATCTGATTGATTTGTAGGAAAATGCCAAGTGCTCTGCGTTAAACAAATGAACAAATATAACCTTCTCAATGCAAAACAAAACAGAACAAATGCAATATTGTTCTGCTTTTATATTTACTCTGTCATTTAACTATCGAACAACCCAGGGAGGGGCTGTTGCTTCCCATTTTGTAGATCACAAGTTAGGTTCAGACATATTCCCCAGGCAGATCTGAATTAGTTTTGTTGACTCTCCCCACCCTACTCCCCGCCCCTACCCCTACCCCTACCCCTACCCCTACCCCTATCCCACCCCCAGCAGGCTCCTGCTCCCTGCCACAGGCTCCTTCCTGAGTTCCTTCTCCTGATCTCAGAGGCCTGGGCCCACAAGGCATATTTTCCGACTCTTGGCCCTTTTCCAACACACAGTTTGGCCTCAAGGCTCTGCTGAGCACACCCTTTCCTCAGGTCCTCCCAGTCTCCTTCTACGATCACAATCTGCCAGGGCTTCAGACAGACCAGACCTTCCTTTGCTCACTGTCCCCACCCCGTCTGTCCATCAGTTACATTCAACATCGCACTATTTGATTTTCACCGAAGTACTCTTCACTTTATGTGTTGAGCCTGTTTGTCATTTATTTGCTTTTGTTTCTTTTTTAAAAAAAATTTTTAACGTTTATTTATTTTTGAGAGAAAGAGAGCACGAGTGGGAGAGGGGCAGAGAGAAAGGGAGACACAGAATCCGAAGCAGGCTCCAGGCTCTGAGCTGTCAGCACAGAGCCCGACGTGGGGCTCAAACTCACGATGAGATCATGAGCTGAGCCGAAGTCAGATGCTCAACTGACTGAGCCACCCAAGCGCCCCTACTTGCCTGTTTTCTAGTGTGACTTCCAGTTGAATGCAAGGTCCATGAAATCAGGAACTCTGTCTTGTCCCTGCTGTGCTCTCAACGCCTAGAACAAGCCAAGCCGTACCTGGCACCTAGGGGGCTAATACATACTTGTTGGGCAGATGAATCATTTCTGCTAACATTGGATCTAGTCCTGGGAATATGGCCTTTGCTTTTATAATTTTCTGGATCACTCTACCCCTTTAGCAGGAAGGCGTGTTCTCATACCAGCCGAGGACCCAGAAAATACTTTGGTTAGAGGATCCTCCGTTGCAGGAAATTACATTTTGGCCCCAGGAATCCAGCCCACTCTGCGTGGCCCTGAACTTTATCTTCCTTTTGAATTTTGATAAGAGCTCAGGTCACCTTCCTTGGTTTCCTGAAACCAAGAGTGATGAGTCGTGTGCTGGGACAGTTCCAGCACATACCTGTTGTCCTGGTGTAATTCTTACTAGTGCTGTTTTTGCTTCCAAAAGTGTTCCCATTTGGAGGATAAGTGGTAAGATTTACTAAAACTTGACCCCCACATTCTAGCTCAGTGATATCGTCTTTGTCCTTGTCCTCACTGTCCTCCGGAGTTCACTCAGATCTCTATTTGCCCATTTTCGTATGTTTTTAAATAAAAAAATATGCAGTATAACTACCTTTAAAATATTTTTAAAAAATCATACCCACCCATGATTCTAGTACTCTTAACACAAGTGTTTCCATTTGCACATGTTGCCTTCTTGCCCTTTTTAAGAAACACAAACACTCATTTGTATGAAATCTCAATCGTTGTACAGAATACAATTTGTATTTGGCTCTGTCTTGACTTTGTCACCTCTCCATAATCACCATAATTATCATTTTTATTGGCTCTGTCATCAAATGGAAGATCCGCACTTTACCCCAAATGGTTTTTTAATGTTGGACATTTAGGCTGCTCTCAAAATGTTGCTATTGTAAGTAATACCACAGTGAACATCTTGGTGCATTCTGGGTTTTGTTCGGTTATGTCCTAGGATAAATTTGTAGGAGTGAGATTAGCAGAGCAAAGGGCACAATCAGTCTTCCAGTTCAGGGCCGTATTGCAGTAAAAGGGTTATGTAAAATATACAATGTTGGGGCGCCTGGGTGGCTCAGTCGGTTAGGCGGCCGACTTCGGCCCAGGTCATGATCTCACGGTCCGTGAGTTCAAGCCCCGCGTCGGGCTCTGTGCTAACAGCTCAGAGCCTGGAGCCTGTTTCAGATTCTGTGTCTCCCTCTCTCTGACCCTCCCCCGTTCATGCTTTGTCTCTCTCTGTCTCAAAAATAAATAAACGCTTAAAAAAAAAAATACAATGTTACCAGCAGTGAATACATGTGTCAATTTCACTCTAATCCCATTGGCATTTAGGCATTATACTTTTAAAAAATTTATTTGGCCAATTAGCCTTTTGAGGGTTTCTTAATTTCGTCGTAATGTGACAACTTATTGACAACGAAGGAGGAAGAATTTTCTATGGGTCTGTTGCCTAGAACAGCATTCTCAACCAGGGACAATTTTGCCTCCCAGGGAACATTGGACAAGGTCTGGAAATATTTTTACTCATCACAGCTCAGGGGTGAGGTGCTGCTACTGGAATGTAGGGGTTAGATTTTACATTTTACAGTGCACGGGATCCCCCTCCCCCAACAAAGAATTATGCAACTCAAAATGTTAGTGGTGCCGAGGCTGAGAAGCCCTTAGTGTGTATCATTTTCACAATCAGAATAGAAAATTGGGTTATTTTCATTTTGGTAGGAAAAATGTTACGTAAGTTTTCAGTTCATAGCTTCTGCCCACTTACCTATTGGAGTCTGGATGTTTTTCTTAAAAAGGACGCTCTTTCTATGGTATAAATATGACATCTGCATTTATTTCTTTTGATACAAGTATTTTCCCCAATGTATTACTGTCCTTTTCATTTTGTATTGCAACTTTAAGACCTTTTTAACATAAAGGAACGTTTAGACTTCAGGCCCTCTCCACCCGGGACTCTCTTTCTCATCACTTGCTGTATATGCTTGGGCTATATTGCCCAAGATTGGCTAGGTCATTCAAGCCTTCTGGTTAATGGTTTACTTCTTGGCTTACCCTTTGCAAAAGGACGTGTAGGAGCAACACCCTCTGAATAATAAAGTCCTATTCAACAAAGTGGTACAAATCAAAAGCAAATGGTGGGCAGGCAAGAGGTTTAGGTTTTTGGGCGTCCTTGAGAAAGACCTCAGTGTCCCCGTTGGTTACACGGCAGGTTGGTTTGCAGCATCTCTGAGTTATCTTTTAATTCTGTGATTCTACATACAAGGGAATATGACCATAATTATTGTTATACCCCCCGCCCCCCTCCCCCAACCACGCTACCACATGGACACATAATGATGCTCTCTACGTAATGATATCCCACAATCTGAAGGGGACTTTGTCCTGTGGAACCACTCTATGCCCCCTAGGAAGCAGGGTGCCAGACTGAGTACTACGGAGGAAACTAAGAAAATCCCCAAGCAGTTTGGGAAAGGACTTTTTGGTGAGATGCTCCCATGCTTTTCAAGAGAGAGAAGTTTGGGTGCTGCTCGCTGAGGACAGCTTCATGGAGACATCTGCTTGAATGGGCACCATCAATTTGGGACCTGGGACCTGTAATCTCATTTGAACAGAAATTCTTCATAAACATCAAGACCGGTATGGAGCTGGCCTCCTTCCAAATATGCCTCCCAAACTTAACCACACGGACCCATCATCAGTGGTACAGGCATTTAGGGGTGGTAGATTGCCTTGACGTGCTTTTCTTTCCCAAATGAAAATAGTCTACATTGTTGTTCTGCGTTTTAACATGGTACACATTCATCACAATAAAAAAAAAATACAGAAAAATACTAGGGTAAGATAAGCTACTCAAAACTCATGACTCAGGAATAACTGCTATTAGCATTTTGGAGAACATCTTCCCAGATATCTGTATGTATGCAAACATGCCCCAAACCCACAGATTTTACATTAACAGGATTGTATTCTGCATACAGTTTGTAACTTGCTGTTCTCCCCTCATCGCTATGTCATATGTATCTTTCTGTGATACAGACATACATAGTCATTTTTAGTGGTAGGATAAAATTCTAGTCTGCATGTGTCATAATATGCTTAATCCCCTATTGTTGGGCATCTGTCCAATTTTATAGTATTGATAAACTGTTGACTGGTCATGATGAACTAAGCATCTTTGTGCATTTTTTTCTTCAAACATTTGTAAGTGGAATTGCTGTGCCGGAGCATTCTTATGTGAGATGTTAATATTTATTGCTGCACAGCCTTCTTTAAAAAGGGTTTCAATGGACATGTTGATATATTGCATCGGGACTTTACTTTCTTGACTAGGCCTAATCACGGAGGGGGAAAAAGTGTGAATTTTGGAGGTTGTTGCTTAAAGAACAAAAAAGTAAAGTTAGGAAGAGACTCAAGGAGGATATCAGAGAAGGTGAATATAACTTCATGAGAGTCCGAAGGAAACAGGCAGTATAGCATCATGGCTAGGGAGATGGGCTCTAAAGTCAGGCAGACCTCGTTACAAGCTGTATGATCTTGAACGAATTACTTAACCTAAGAATTATGAAATAAGGCTTTTGTGCAGATTAAATGAGATACTACAGGTAGAGCCATTAACACCCAGCGCCTGGTACACAGTCATGTATTTAATTAATGTTTTCAATAAAAGGAAATTCATAGCAGCGGAGGACCAAGAGAAGGGACTATTTTCCACAAATGGCTCACTGATTTTCGCTGAATTTTTTAAAGGCAGAACTAGCCAGACATTCCTTCTGTGTTTTGTTTTTTGTTTTTGACCTATGCCTTCTCTATGCAAATAAGCCTTATGGCACCGTCTTCCAGAGAGAAAACAGAGAACTCCGGGAGTGAAAAAGAACCACAAGCAGCTTTCTCTTCCAGTCCTCCCCAGACGACCAAGAACAATAGTGTCATTCTAAGGAGGCCCAGGGGGTTGACATCTTTGCTCAACTGTTTTTCCTCCATTACTCAATCTTCCTCCGAATGTAAGTAACTTAATTCTCACAGCATCAGTTCAAAGCTTCACTTCACGCATAATTTACTCTCAGGACCTTTGTTATGTATGGCATTAAAGATATCTCCTGGAACCTGGAACCCTTTTTCTTGTTTTAGACTAGTATAAGACTCCTTTAGGAGCCAGCCCCAGGAAAGCACCTTTCCCACCCCCAGCTAAGGGAGTACTCACAGTTCCAGCTTTCAGATTTGGCCCTGTTCCTCCACCTTGCTTCCAGTTCCATTCTGGAGGCCAGATCTGACTTGTCAAAGGCATAGCTCTGGGCTAATATTACTGTCTCCCCAGCACCTCTTCTACTTTTAGCCTTTTCATGAACAAAGCTTCTCAACTGATCTCAACTTTTCTTTTCCACTGACCCAGGACACTGACTCAAAATCCTTCAAGCCACCACAATCAACCAGGATGGCCACACAAGTGACACTGATCTGCCATTCCTTATAGTGGTTTGTCTAGTACTGTAGAAGTTGGGGTTACTCATGACAAATCCCAACTTATAGTCGGTTCTCCCAAAGGACTGAGATATTTATGTCAGATGCTCAAGAGATAAAATGTCACAGAGGAAGACTATTCAGTGTTTGAAATCAAAATTAAAAAAGAAATCATCCTGGGGCGCCTGGGTGGCTCAGTCGGTTGAGCGGCCGACTTCGGCTCGGGTCATGATCTCGCAGTTTGTGAGTTCGAGCCCCGTGTGGGGCTCTGTGCTGACAGCTCAGAGCCCGGAGCCTGCTTCGGATTCTGTGTATCCCCCTCTCTCTGCCCCTCCCCTGCTCATGCTCTGTCTCTGTCTCAAAAATAAATAAAAACATTAAAAAAATTTTTTTTAAAAAGAAATCATCCTAATGCATATGTAGTAATGACTGATGTCGAGAATGTAAGTATGTATATTATAAACATAAAAGCACATGATAAAAACAGCCAAGCTGTATAAAAAAAGGGGAAAATGCAAAGTATCTCTCTTTTGCTTTAGACCTTTCATCCTATTTTTCAGAAATAAATATTAACTTTGAGGGAAAACCCATGTGAAAAATTTTAAGTTCATACACATATGCACATGTACGTTTTTCTTTTTATTAAAAACATACATGGGAGCAAACTAGGTACCCTATTCACCCCCTTTTTCACGTAAGCGTATAGAAGCTTGATAATCTTTCCAGATTAACACATTCGATGTAACACTTTGACAACTTCATAGTATCCCATTGAATGGACAACTATAGTTTATTTCATTACTTCCTCACCCATGAATATTTAGCTTGTTTCCAGTCTTCACTATAACCAACAATGCAGCAATGAGTGTCTTCACATGCACATAATTGTGTAATCTGTGCGCATGTCTGTAAATAGACTCCCAGATGTAAAATTGCTGATGTTTTACACCTGAGTAAAATGAGTGACAGGGTATGTGCACTTGTAATTTGGATGGGCTTTTTCTTAAAATTTTATTTTATTTTTACATTTATTTATTTTTGATAGAGAGCACAAGTGGGTTAGGGGCAGAGAGAGGGGGACACAGAATAGGAAGCAGGCTCCAGGCTCTGAGCTGTCGGCACAGAACCCGATGCGGGGCTCGAACCCACAAACCATGAGATCGTGACCCCAGCCGAAGTCGGACACCCAACCGACTGAGCCACCCAGGTGCCCCTGGATGGACTTCTAATGGAGTTGTACTGACATATTCCTACTAAGTAGTATGTGGTGGTGCCTGCTTCTCCATTGCCTTGGCAACGTCACATATTAGCAACATTTTTTGTCTTTGCCAGTCTGGCAGGGAACCTTCCGGTTGCTTTAATTGTCATTTCTCTAAGTGAGGTCTAGAATCTTTTCCATATTTATTTGCTATCTCTTTCTCTCTTTCTGTAAATTGCCCATTTATAATCATCGCTCATTTTTCTTTTGGGTTGTTAATCATTTTCTTATTCATATGAGCTCTCGTGTGAAGTAAATATGCCCTTTTTTGGTCATGTGTATTACAGATATTTTCCCCAATCTGTGATTTGCCTTTGATTTTGCATAGAATATTTTGAGCTGTATAGAAATTTTTATTGTTTATGTATAAGGGTAACGTATATCAGTTTTTGCCTTTACGGTTTCAGGGTTTTGTACTTTCTCTGGAAAAGTCTTCATTCCAAAATAATTTTTTTTTTATTTTTTTTTTCAACGTTTTTATTTATTTATGGGACAGACAGAGACAGAGCATGAACGGGGGAGGGGCAGAGAGAGAGGGAGACACAGAATCGGAAGCAGGCTCCAGGCTCCGAGCCATCAGCCCAGAGCCCGACGCGGGGCTCGAACTCACGGACCGCGAGATCGTGACCTGGCTGAAGTCGGACGCTTAACCGACTGCGCCACCCAGGCGCCCCCCAAAATAATTTTTCAATGTTCTTTTTTTCCCCCCAAATTTCTTTAGTGGTTTGTTTTTTGTTTTTGTTTTTTTCCATTTAATCTGTGTGCATGTTGTATGAGAAATGAAGACTCTAGCTTTCTTCCTCCCAAAATGGCTAGCCAGTTGTCCCAAGTCTATTTATTGAATAATGCAGCTTTCTTTCACTGCTTTGAAAAGCTATCAGCATCATTTTGCATTTGCTTTGGTGCCTAGTTTTTAGGAACTGACATATGTATTTGGGTCTTAAATTTCAGTTTGTTTTGGGGTCTCTTTCTATATTCTGTTCTGCCCAATGTTCTGCCTTTTCCACATTGTTTTGATTTCTATATTTATAATTCAGCTAATCTTCTTTAATTACCCGCCTCTAAAATTTTCCTAAAAGCTGTCACATGGTTGTTTTTCGCCAAGAACTTAGAATAGCTAATCTAAGTCTCTTCTAACTGCCACAAAGTCCTATTGGGTTTTTATTGGGATCACATTAAGTTAAATTGATAGACTTATTTCAGGAAAATTGCTATCTTTACATAAGGCATATCTTTCCACTTATTGGAATGTTTTGTTTTTTAATCACTTAGAATAATTCTAAAGTAAAAAATTGAGCCCTGCATATTTTTTGTTAAATATATTCTTTCCTTCCATTTGCCATTATTGGTATTATATATATGTATATGGAAAAGTATGTATTTTTT
>NW_024412396.1:49705203-49707078 GCF_014898765.1 Herpailurus yagouaroundi | reverse complement strand
AAATAAAAACTTAGGGGCGCCTGGGTGGCGCAGTCGGTTGAGCGTCCGACTTCGGCTCAGGTCACGATCTCACGGTCCGTGAGTTCGAGCCCCGCGTCGGGCTCTGGGCTGATGGCCTGGAGCCTGCTTCCGATTCTGTGTCTCCTTCTCTCTCTGCCCCTCCCCCCTTCATGCTCTGTCTCTGCCTGTCTCAAAAATAAATAAAAATGTTAAAAAAAATTTTTTTTAAATAAATAAATAAATAAAAACTTAAAAAAATTAATTAAAAAAACATTTAAAAGGAAATGAACTGGTCAAGATGTGCCTTTGTCATTTTTCACCAATGCATCTACTATGCCTCACAGATTCCATGGTTGTCTGCAGGAGGAAAGGAAATAAGTGTGGTAAGGGCTTGTGTGAAACATCCAACAGAAGAGAATTAAAATGGAATGTCAACTTTGTTTGTTGATATCACAATTATGAAAAGAAGCACCTGATCTAGTTTACATGAGGGGTACTCAATGCCAGGGATGGTAGAAAACTGGCAAAAGATTAAACCGTTGTGGAGGGGCGCCTCGGTGGCGCAGTCGGTTAGGCGTCCGACTTCAGCCAGGTCACGATCTCGCGGTCCGGGAGTTCGAGCCCCGCGTCGGGCTCTGGGCTGACAGCTCAGAGCCTGGAGCCTGCTTCTGATTCTGTGTCGCCCTCTCTCTCTGCCCCTCCCCCGTTCATGCTCTGTCTCTCTCTGTCCCAAAAATAAATAAAAACGTTGAAAAAAAAATTAAAAAAAAAAAAAAGATTAAACCGTTGTGGAAAGAGGCTCCTTCCCTACTCTATTTTAAAAGCAATCCGTATACAGCATTTTGGCATAAGCCCCTTATAGGATAGATACTGAAAACGCTAGCTAATAAGTAACCCACACTCTCACTGCAGAAATGAAGTAACGCTTTTGGTATTTTAAGAGAGATAATAGTGGCAAAGCTGAAACCGAGAAAATGATACTACCCCAGCATAGGAGGCTAGCCCAGTAATGCAAGCACGGCCCTTATTTGATACGGCACTCTCAGTCGCTGGTCTTTACAATATTGGTAGATGGATCTATGGCTATGTCTGAAGGCCAGAGAATGGTTCCAGAACTTCAACATGTGGAGCCAAGCATGAACTCAAGAGTAAACCAAGCCCTTGACCTTAGGGATGCTGGTGGAAAGCCAGAAGGTTTTTCTACCCGAATCACAAACATAACTAAGAGGATAATGGAGAGAGAAGACAGGTGATTACTTCTAAGAGGAAATGAACATTTCAGACCACAGCCAAACCCTCTGCTTGAATTTTACCTGAAGTCAAGAAACAAAGCTGCGCTGGCTGTGACCCCCAGGCTAGCTACGCAAACCTATGTGACCCACTCACTGGGCAAACAGTGACCCTGACCACTGTGGTGCTCAAAGGAAAGGAACGAGCAGGAGTTTGTCCCCAGATGCGGGGAGGCTAGGAAGGAACATTCTAGAGACTGCGGTTGGAGGTGTGGGTGTGGATGTGGTGACTGCATGACTTGGGGTCTCCATGCATCCCAAACCCAGAGATTCTCTCACTCTAGCCATGGCCAGTATAATCAAGATGGGCCAAATTTTCTGTCTGAATCTTGTCTTACAGAGAGAGAGAGAGAGAGAGAGACAGACAGACAGACAGACAGCTGCGCCCATTGAAAACTTTGCCATAGCAAAGAAAATATATGTCCCCCCTCACTGATGTGTCTCTGGGCTTGAATGAAGACCAGTGGGTTGAATTTACAGGGACACAGTGGTGCAGCTCAAGATAGGGAGGACTCTTCTGTTCAGGTTGGGAGGGAAGGAGTTCTCCGACAGAAGTGAGCAGGCATACGTTGGGGACCATTTCAGC
>NW_024412396.1:49656320-49705103 GCF_014898765.1 Herpailurus yagouaroundi | reverse complement strand
TGTGTGTGTGTGTGTGTGGGGGGGGGGGGGGGGGGGGGGGAGGGGGGCGCATGTAGAGGAATCTTAAGCATCAAAAGTGTGTCTGAACTTGCCAGCCCTTAAGAAATCTCTCAGCCCTGAGATTCTGCAATGTATATATAATCTTGTGATGATTTAGCTTGCTTCTATGAGAATAACTATTATTAATATTACTCTTATTATACTTAAAATTTTTGAGTATTATATGCCAAGCAGTGTGTTCAGCTTTTTAGATGCACTATCTCTATGAGGTAGTTACTGTCATTTCCCATTCTATAGATAGGAAAATTGAGTCTAAGGGAGGTTACCAACATTTCTAAGGTCAATCACACAGATAGCAGGTGGCAGAGCTGGGATTCAAAAACTGTGCTTCTGACCGCACAGTCACAGAGATATACTTAATTCACACTTTTTTTCTTTTTCTTTTTTTTTTTTTTTTTTTTTACTTTTGCAAACTTATAAAGCTTATAGCAGTTTTACAGTCTCAGGACATTGTCTACTTACACAAAAAGCAAGGCTTTATCCTTTCCCATTTTTTTTGATGTTTATTTTTATTTATTTATTTATTTAATTTTTTTAAACGTTTTTATTTATTTTTGAGACAGAGAGAAACAGAGCATGAACGGGGGAGGGGCAGAGAGAGAGGGAGACACAGAATCAGAAGCAGGCTCCAGGCTCTGAGCCGTCAGCCCAGAGCCCGACGCGGGGCTCGAACTCACGGACTGCGAGATCGTGACCTGAGCCGAAGTCGGACGCTCAACCGACTGAGCCACCCAGGTGCCCCTGATGTTTATTTTTTTAAGAGAGAGAGACGGAGCGTGAGAGGGACAGAGGAAGAGGGAGACACAGAATCCGAAGCGGGCTCGAGGCTCTGAGCTGTCAGCACAGAGCCCAATGCAGGGCTCGAACTCGCCACCTATGAGATCACAACCTGAGCTGAAATCGGACACTCAACCGACTGAGCTACCCAGGTGCCTCTATCCTGTTTAATTTTTATTTGTTTGTTTGCTTGCTTGCTCTAAAGAATATTGAATTAGAATCGGAATCTGCATGATCATAGATTTTCAAGCTTAAATAAATTGGAGTGTGGTAAGAGCCTAAGCCATAATGAAATCACAGAGAATATAGAAGTACCGGGGTCCCCAACAACTGAACATTTAGACGGCTGATCAGCATTATCGAAGAGAAGAAAGAATTTGGTGTTCATTCATTTATTTTTTTTTCGATTCGACAAATATTTATGACCTTAAAACTATGTTGGGATGCAACAGAAGATATGCTGAATACATTTCTCATAAAACACAAGCACCCGTTCAGAGATGTTGGTGCAGACTACTCTCGGCTTCCCTACCAAGCTAAAAGAAGCATCTGTTTTCCCCCCCTAAAACTACACCTTACTCTTTCTTGAGAGCATTAAAACAACTATTCCAACTGGTTGACTGCCACGGTAATCTTTCAAATAAGCACAAAGCATACTTCTTGCCCTTTGTGCCAATTGCCCTTTTTACCATTGAAAGACATTACGAGGATGCTCGAGGTTCGGGAATGGTTCAGGAGGAAGGAGAGGAAGGCTGAGCTGCTAGAGGAAGGGATGAAGGGATGGAAGAGGAAGGAGCCAGTGAAGAAAGAGCTGGCAGCCTAAGGGACCAAGGAAGGGGCAGAATGAAGAGAGGGAAGGCGGTCAGGTATGGGTGACAAGGAGGAAACAGTGCTCTGGCACACGGCCAGAATTCAGAAACGTTGATCAGAGCCCTGCTCCGCCAGTAGAATTGCAGCTCAGCACCACCCGAGGCTCTTGCTCAAGCCAGGGGTCAGGACCTTCTCTAGAAAGTTCCAGACTAGAGGCAACTCAATCAGGACAGTGACCGTCCCAGATAAGTGTACTTGAAACTGCCTCTTTCACAGATCCCTTGGGATGTCATGAAAGATATTTCGAAATAAAACTTAATGATGTTCAGGAAGGCGAAGTAATAAGGTGCGGCCCCCTATGGAGGCCTAGCCCCGGATGCGAGGACCGGGGTGGCTGTCAACTGGCCTCCTAGGGGATGGGACCATATGTGATCCTAACGCTGGGCTCCTGGGTTCCCCCAAAGTGCTTCACACCGTGTAAATTCCTCCCAAAGACAGTCCTGCCTTCCTTCTGCAGAGGCACAAGCTCTCTCTCTGCCTCCTCCATCTCCGAGCAGGCCGTTCTGGTTCCACCCAGCCCTCCTCTGGGCCTCAGGTGATCAACTCATTTACACTTCATGCCCTCTTGGGGGGTCAGGAAGAAGGGCTCACTTCTCTATCAGCCCCATGGCTCATGTTCTGCTACAAATTTTTCTCAATACAACCATAGGAGAGCCTCTCCTCCACACCGCACCCCACAGCCCTACCCTGCCACTCTCCCCCACCCCTCCCCACATACACATCCCCACGCAGACAGGCTCAAAGGTGTGGTCCAAGCACCCATGAGTGGTGGGGAGCAAAGCCCAAGGCTCAAGAGAATGAAGGAAGTCCTGAACACTCACCAAGTGCAAGGTGTCAGCCTTCTGTGTCTGCCTCTGTCGGCTCTTCTGGGCAGCAATGCGATTTTTCTCCCTTCTCTGAACTTTTCTCACATCATCAGATGAGTCCTGGGAAGCAGACAAGATGGGAATGGGGTGAGTGGGCTCCTCCCTTCTTTTTTTTTTTTTTTTTTTAATTTTTAAAAAAAAAATTTTTCTTCAACGTTTTTATTTATTTTTGGGACAGAGAGAGACAGAGCATGAACAGGGGAGGGGCAGAGAGAGAGGGAGACACAGAATCGGAAACAGGCTCCAGGCTCCGAGCCACCAGCCCAGAGCCCAACGCAGGGCTCGAACTCACGGACCGCGAGATCGTGACCTGGCCGAAGTCGGACGCTTAACCGACTGCGCCACCCAGGCGCCCCTCGTCCCTTCTGAGTTAAAACAGGTTCTCCTGCCGTTCGGTATCTGTCCGTCCACCCGTGTGCATCTTTTCATTTGTCCATTCACTCCCTCCTTACCTAAAGGCTGGGCCCAAAAGAGAACCTTCCCCACACTCTGTCACGCTCTCTTACATCTATATAGGTATGCTGGCCAAAAGCTACAGGAAGAAGAAAAAGACCCTGGGGCCTAGATAGGGCTGTATTTGGAAAAAATTGGTTAAGGCGATGAAGTGTGTTTTATCACCTCTCCAGCCCTCTAGGGCTGCTCCACCCTTATTCTTTTCGGCCTAGAATTTTCTTGCTTTTTTTTTTTTTTTTTTCAAAACTTTGTTGACACCAGCAATGTGACGACTTCTGTGAAAATGCTTTTTCAGAGGTGCTCTTGCTTTTTTTAAAAAGGTTTTTTTAAATGTTTATTTATTTTTGAGAGAGAGAGAGAGAGAGGGAGGGAGGGAGAGTGGGGGAAAGGCAGAGAGAGAGAGAGAGAGACACAGGATCCAAAGCAGGCTCCAGGCTCTGAGCTGTCAGCCCAGAGCCCAATGCGGGGTTCGAACCCACAAACTGTGAGATCATGACCTGAGCCCCCCAGGCACCCCAGAGGTGCTCTTGCTTAATTCCTCAAATCTGTGGAGTTGATATTATCGTTTCTATCTTATATGTGAGGAAACTGAGGCTCAAAGGGCTTGCCCGAGAGTTCACAGTAAGCCAGGACTTACATCTTCTGCTGCTAAGTCTGATGCCTTTCCAAGCCACTCCCCACCCCTCACTGGTTTGTACCCATGTGTCTTCTGCCACATCGCTGGGCTCAGGTCCCATCCCAGATCAGTCTCTCTTTCCCCCTGCATTCCCTTCATTATGCTCAGTGACCCTGACATTCCCCATGGCTCTCAGCACAATGCCTAATACAAACTAGAGACTAAGAACAGCTTTAACTGTGGAGATTACCTGGCTGTGGCAGGTTGCTGATGGGTGCTTAGGAGGACAAGAGGACCTCTGGTGTCCTCTAAGTATGTCCCACAGATGGACATGTCCTCTACGTGGGCAGAGAGGTTAGCTCCAGCTGTCCCCCAAACACTGCAGGATAGGTGTAGGAGCCTGAGTAAAACTCTTCCACCACTCCTACCCTGTTCCCTCTCAGGTCCACACGGGACAGAGGAGCACTGTTCCTGGGGCAAGACCCTGTGCTCTCCAAGCATGTCTCACCAGCATGCCCAACACTTCCAGGCCATCGCAGTAGGAGGGCATCGGGTCAGATGGGAAGGAAGTGCTTTTCTCTAAGGGGCTGGGAACCCAGATTACCATGGAAGCCATGAGTAATTTCCTTCCTAAGAAGAGTACAGACTTCCAGGCAGCCCGAGCCACCCTGATACCATCTGGAGCAGAAGACTGGATTGTTTGCCCTCTAGAGGTCTCTGCTATGACGTCTCCCCACCTGGTGCTCTTCTGTGCGGTATTCATGACAGATGCTGTCTTAAATGTTTATATACTTTTATTTCGGCTGCAGCATCTTGAAAGCCCTCTTGGATGTCTATGCTAAGCAAAGAATGTGGTTTTTAAACCACAGAGTTGGGGAAGACATTTTAATCTCTTGATGTATTGGGTGAGAATGCAGAAGCCTTTCTATAGGGAGGGATGTCAAGGAAGGTGGTGAAGAGAAGTCTCCAAAGGTTTGGGGTCAGGGTGCCTGGGGGGCTCAGCTGGTTACACGGCAGACTCTCGGTTTTGGCTCGGGTCGTGATCCTGAAGTTCGTGGGGTTGAGACCCGCGTCAGGTTCCGCGCTGACGCTGTGCCCAGCCAGCTTCCGATTCTCTCTCTCCCCCTCTCTCTGCCCCTCCCCAGCTCACGGTCACTCTCCCTCAAAATAAGTTAAACTTTTAAAACATTTAAAATAAAATAAAATAAAATAAAATAAAATAAAATAAAATAAAATAAAATAAAATAAAATAAAATAAAAATAAAATAAAATAAGCTTCGGGGCTGGCAAGGGGCCCTCCTGTTGGCACCCCTCAAGCTGAAAACTTTTGACTCGGAAGTCACCATCTAGATTCCAAAACGCCCCCAGACTCTCTACCTCAATCGCTCTGCTTTCCCAAGAACTGAGCCGAGCTGAGCTAGAAGTGAGTGCGTCCGTCAGGTTCCAGTACTGCCTCCCGATTGACCCTTTCCTCCTGCCCAGCGGCCACAGGGGAAAGAAAGAGGCTTCGAGGCATCGCGACAGCGCCCCAGCATCGCTCTCCGCTGGCCGTGCCGGCGGCAGGGGCAGGGCCCCTGTAGGTCCTCCTGCGTCTGCTTCCCCCTCCGTCTAACTTGCTCTTTTTTCTTCTTCTCTTTTCCCCGTCGCCTCTCTCTCTCCCTCTCTCTCTCTTGCCCTGCTGGCTGCCCCCCCCTCCCCCCCCCCCCCCCCCCCCCCGCGACCCCACGCGCCGGGCCCGGGGTGCATGCGGCCTCTGTGATGCTGTGCCCCTCGGGTTTCTCCCGCCTTGCAGACAGGTGGACCCTCTCTCCTTGGAGAGGCCGGGGTTCTCTGATGCACATGCCCCTCCTGGCTTCCTAGAAAGCTTCGCGGGGTGAGGACCCGGCTGAGGCGGGGGGCGGTGGGCCCCGTCTGGAACCGAGAGGAGATGGGGCCCTGGTGGAATGGGTGCGGGACGAGGGTCCGCGGAATGGGTGCGGGACGAGGGTCCGCGCCGACAGGCGGCTGAATTGCAACCACCGTCCTAAGTCTGACGGGGCGTTCCTGCCACCAGCCACTTCCTCGCGCCCCGGGGCTCCCTGGGCAGCCCAAGCAGGCCTGGCCCTCCCGCTGCCCGCCCCCTCGGAGACGGAGACGGAGACGCAGAAGGTGGGTTGCAGGGAAAGGGGGACCCTACCTGCTTGCCCGGGGGAGGAGAGCGGCTGAAGCTGGAGTCGCTGCTGTCCGAGCTGTGAGGCATGGCTGCAGTCTTCCGGGCTCTCCACCCAGCCCCCGACGCGCCCGCGGGCTCTCTTGTCACCAGCTGGCCTCCCTTCCTGGCTGCTCCCGGGCCGCCAGTCCACCCCCCTGCACAGGTCCCTCCTCTGCCCGCCCTGCAGCCACCTCTGACCCCCGCGCGTCCTCCTCGCTCTGGGGTGCAGAGGCACTGCTCCCCACAGGGACATGTCGCTCGCTTTGGGGCTCGTGCGCGCGCGCTCTCTCTCTCTTGTGGTTTCTGGTAACTCACACTGGAAGTCACATGGGCGGAAACTTAAACAAGGTAGAAGTTAATTTGAGAGAAAATACATATCTGGGAAAAGACCCACAGAATTATATGAAAGGAAGACCAGAAAAAAAAAAAAATACACAAAACCCCAGATACCTTCTGACTGTTTGAAAGGCAGAACAGCTCTCCTCAGTTGATGGAGATAAAAGAGAAAAACAGCCCAGGCAGGGAAAAACCCCAGCCAGAATTAGCAAGTCCGTCTCCTGTCAACAGGGCAGAAAGGAGAGGGAAAGAGTTTCCATTGTCAGCCGACTTGATTTTTCAACCAAAATAAAGCAACGAGACTGGGATTTCTCTCTGGTTTTTACCCGAAAGCGGCGACCCATCCGTCCTGTGACAGGCCTCCCTCACCCCCCCATGCAGCCTGGTCCTTCCCTGACTGCCCACCAGAAGAGGCCCGGCGAGCTCTGGAAGCCACCGGCGCCGGCTCTAGAGTTGATGTCCCAAATGTCTAGGCGTCACCTTAGCAGCCGGTTGACTGAAGGGAAGAGATGCCTCTCGTGTTCAGAGTCTGAAAGACTCAAGCTCGGGACGGGCTTTGACTCTTAAGGATCCAAGGAGGTCACCAGGTCAAAGCCCAGAATGGAGGAACAGTAAGAAATCGCGAAATGAGCACCGCACTTGGAGTTGCGTTCTGGCGTTAGCAGGGTGCCTGTGGCCCTGGGGGTAGCTTCCCTGAACTCTGTGCCCCTCATCATCTCCATCTGTAAACGGAGAGCGGTAAAACCCGTCCTGCCCACCTCTCTGGGGGGCTGTTTCCAGAAGCAAATGATAGCAGGGATTAGAATGCCCCTGGCCTGTAAAAATAAACGCTGTGAAGACAGGTGTTACTTGTAGTGTTCTTAGCCTTGCTGGGAGCACGTTTGCAGAGTTCTCGGTGAGCAATCTGACATTCACCTGGGCATTGTGGCTTTTTTTTTTTTAATTTTTTTTTTAACGTTTATTTATTTTTGAGACAGAGAGAGACAGAGCATGAATGGGGGAGGGTCAGAGAGAGAGAGGGAGACACAGAATCTGAAACAGGCTCCAGGCTCCGAGCTGTCAGCACAGAGCCTGACGCGGGGCTCGAACTCACGGACCGCGAGATCATGACCTGAGTCGAAGTCGGCCACTTAACCGACTGGGCCACCCAGGCGCCCCGCATTGTGGCTTTTTTAAAAGCCCTTGCTTTCTTCCCAGCACGGCTGGAGGCCAAATGCTTGCCTTGCCTCCTCAGGATTAACAGGAAGAATGCCCCCCACCACCACCCCCCTCCCGAAGGATTTTGCATCCACCGGCTGGATTTCTGTCCTAAGACAATATTGTCCTCAGGCTAAACTGAGCAAAACAAAATTCCCTCCCTCCTGGAAGTTACATCTGAGTGGAGGAGGCAGGCGGTAAACGAAGAAGCTAATATACAACACATCAGAAGGTGACAGGTGCTGTGGAGAAAAATAAAGCAGGTGGGGGGTAGGGAATTCTGGGGGTCAGTGGGTTGCTGTTTCTACAGGGTGGTAAGAAAGGTCTTACTGAAAGGGGGGGGGCATCTGACCAGTGACTTGAAGGAAGGGAAGGAAGGGAGGGAACATTCCAGCAAGGACCCGAGGTGTGAGTGTTTGGTGTGTTAGAGGAGTAGCAAAGAAGTAGTGAGTGGCAGAAGATGATGTCAGCGGGTATCGGGGCGAGGTCATGTAGGGCCTTGGAGGCCACTATGAAGATTGGGGCTTTTATCCGGAAACAAATGGGGAGTCTCAGGAACACCACCTTCCCACCTCCACTCTGTGATTCTTTCCCATAGCCACTATTTGTGTCCTCGGCAGCACTTAGAAAATTTTGTCATCGTTTTACTAGTTTACTTAGGTTTTTTTGTTTCCCTGTTTCCCTCATTAGAGTGTTAGCTCCATTTATGAAGTTAATTCAACAAATGTTTATTGAGCACCTACCATGTACCAGGCAATGTTCTAAGTACCGGAGATACAGTTAATACTTTGACTTTTTCTCTGAACCAGATGGTGAGTCGGTTTGCTTTTGCTACCCAGCAAGCCACAGAAAAATCCAATGGCTTAAAACAACAACCATCTGGGGCGCCTGGGTGGCTCAGTCGGTTAAGCGTCCGACTTCAGCCAGGTCACGATCTCGCGGTCCCCGAGTTCGAGCCCCGCGTCAGGCTCTGGGCTGATGGCTCGGAGCCTGGAGCCTGTTTCCGATTCTGTGTCTCCCTCTCTCTCTGCCCCTCCCCCGTTCATGCTCTGTCTCTCTCTGTCCCAAAAATAAATAAACGTTGAAAAAAAAAATTAAAAAAAAAACAACAACCATCTATTTAGCTCATGAGTCTCTGGGTCCTCTGGAAGGCTTTTCTGGTAGAGGCTAGGCGAGGCTGATCTTAGCTGGGCTCTTTCGGTGTCCTCAGATAGCTGGTGGGCTGGCTGCTAATCCGATGGCCTTGCCTGGGCTGGCTCTGCTCCACATGATCTCTCATGGCCCCAGCAGGCTTGTTCATCGAGCTGTTGCAGGATTCCAAGAGTAAGCGCAGAGGCGTTCAAACCTCCTAAGTCCTGGGCACAGCCTTCCTTCCGCCACATTCTACTGGACAAAGAAAGTCACAAGGCCGGCCCAACTCAGCGGGTTGAGAAACAGACTTCACCTCTCAACGAGAGGGATTTAAAGAATTGTGGCCATTTCTGCAATCTCCCACAGGTGAGGAACCATTGGAGGTTTCAAAGCAGAGGCGTGATGAGCCCTAACATGGGTGGAGATCTTTGTTCCTCCTCTAACACACCGAACGAGATCTTTCTGGATGCAGTTGAGAGTTTACCGTCGGGGAGCAAAGCGGAAGGAGGGAGACCAGTCAGGATCCTGGTATTGGATTATCATTACTATTATTATTATTTATTATTGTTATTATTGCAACAATCCAAGTAAAAGGTGTCGGTGGCGTACATAGACCAGTGAAGCAGTGATGAGGGTGATAGGAAGGGAGCCATGTAAAAACCAGTGACTGTGTCTCTCTTGTTTATAATCACACGCCCAGTGATAGTAGGTGCCTGATCAATAGTCGTCAAGTAATGTATGAACAAATCCCCTTAGAACTTTGCTCGTACTTGGGGCACTTATCACTTCCTTCATTGTCCTAGATCTTTTCTCACCCTTGTGTACAGAAAGCTCTATAAGGATAAAAATCGTCATATTCATGTTTCATTCTGTTTAATTTAACGTTTATAAATACCTAGTATGTAGCAGGATCATAAATAGGAATAACACAGAGGCCCTGCCCTCGTAGAAAGAAGGGGGAGTAGTGAACCACACAATGTTCAGATGAAGTTCTTTGCTCTTTGAACATTCTATCGTTCAATAGTAAATACCTGCTGAATGAATGATTGCTTGACTCTGTGGTTCCAAATCAATACACTGAGTTAATATTTATTTAAAAAACATTTTTTAATGTTTATTCATGTTTAAGAGACAGAGGGAACAGAGTGTGAGCAGGGGAGGGGCAGAGAGAAAGGGGGACAGAATCCCAAGCAGGCTCTGGGCTCTGAGCTGTCAGCACAGAGCCCGACGCGGGGCTCGAACTCCCTGACCTCGAGATCATGGCCTGAGCAGAAGTCAGACACTCAACGAACTGAGCCACCCAGGCGCTCCAATATACTGAGTTAATATTTAACGGAGACTATATACAAGGAAAAAATAGAAAATTAGTTCTTATGTAGAAAGGCAGTCTCTTCAATAGTATTCATTTATAAATTATTTTTACATATTTAAGATCAAGGAATAGACACTTGTGCATCCACCATTAAGCTTAAGAAATAAGTTCTGAATAGAGCTGAAGTCTCCCGTATATCCCTTCCTAACCTCCTTCCCTCTCCACCCAGCTAACCATTTTTCAGAATATGGTCTTAATATTCCCATACATTTCTCTATACTTGAACCATATCTATACATACACCTGAAGCAATACAGTGTTGCATGCATGATTTTAAGCTTTTTATATTGTTAATATTTTTACATTTAATTTTTATGTTTTATTACACAGTATCTGAAAGATCATGGCAAGGCTTGGGATACAGGCACCCCCCTGAGATTATTCTGGACAACTCCACAAAGCCACCAAGTAACAGCTGTACCACAGCCAGTGTCCTCTCAGTTAATATCAGCCCAAAGCCTCCGGACGATGCTAAGGTAGCATTTGCGAGACAGTTAAATCCCTTATGTTGACAGCTAACACATATCAGGACAGTTGGTGGCTCATGCGTGGTACAATTTAGAAAACAGTGCCACCTCTTGGTAGGCAATCTCAGGCCAAAGGACATGGACTGGTGAGCCCCTATTTGACTTGCAATGCTGGGGCTCTTTAACAGTGAACAGTTCGGACAACTGTGCTCTGCCACCCTTGCTATATTCACTTACTATGTGCCCAGACACACAAATGGACTCATTTAATTCTCACAATATTTCCTCCCATTTTATGGATGTGAAATCCTGAGGCACAGAGAAGTTAAGTAACTTTTTCAAGGTCACACATGGCAGCTGACTTCCCTAGCACGATCAATCCGAGAGAGAGAGAGAGAGAGAGAGAGAGAGAGAGAGAGAGAGAGAAGGGGAGAGAGAGGAGGAGGAGGGCGTGGCAGTGCCTTTTATGACCCTGTCTCCCAAAGCTTCTGCTTTGTTATATTTGGTGGAGGTGAGACCCTAAGTCCAGCCCACACACGAGGAGGCAAAAGAGCCTCCATCTGTTGAAAGGAGAAATATTCCAGAACTTGCAGACCTTTCTGAAAACCACCACACTTCCCGAACTGATACTTGAGGGGACATTTAGCTGGATGCAAGCAGCCCGCTGTGAGACCAGGTGGGAGTCAAGGGGGTGTTTGGCTCCTAGCCCTGCCTCCAATTCACTTTATGACTTTAGGAAGGCCCCTCCCCCTCCCCCTCTCCCCTTCCAACCAAAGTTGGTGGAAGGGAATGGAAGAGAGGAGGAAATGCTGGAATCTACTTTGTGAATCTAAGTTTGGTAAAGGAAAAAAACCCCACCTCATTAGCTCATGACTGTCTTTTCTCGGGGTTGAGAGCAGCAGACTGGGGCCAGGCTGGCCTACAAGCTTCTCCACTTAGCAGCTGGTGACCTTGAGGTCAAGTTACTTAACTTGTCTGGGCCTCAATTTCCATATCTATAAAATGGGAGAATATAACATTACCGATCTCATAGGGTTGTTACAAGGAACGGAATAAATTCAAATCAGTAAAGTTCTTAGGACGCTGCCCCAATATGAGTCTTTGTGAAGTTAAACAAACTTGTGTTGGTCTAACTAAACATGACGCGTGGAGAGCTTCGGAGCAGGCTGCTTTCAGGAGTACGTTCAAATGATTTCTAACCAAGGATAACATAAGTGACAACCTGGACAGCGTGGGCATCCGCTGGTCAGAACAGATCCCAGCAGCAAATATAACCTTTGAGGGGCTGGATCACGGGAGGTGGGAAAGAGGGTGGTCCTGAAGGAGGAGGGGAAAGGGGAAGTGGGGGGAGGGAGAACTCTAAGAATTTAGGGCAGCGGCTATTTGCCAATCTCTATGTCAGTGTTTCTTTTTTTTTTTTAAAGGTTTTTTTTTTTAATTTTTTTTTTTTAATGTTTATTTTTGAGACAGAGAGAGACAGAGCATGAACGGGGAAGGGTCAGAAGACACAGAATCTGAAACAGGCTCCAGGCTCTGAGCTGTCAGCACAGAGCCCGACGCGGGGCTCGAACTCACGGACCGTGAGATCATGACCTGAGCCGAAGTCGGACGCTGAACCGACTGAGCCACCCAGGCGCCCCTCTATGTCAGTGTTTCAACAACTGCTGTCACAATACCAGTGCCTATTGGACCAGCCTTGTTTCAGAGGAGCCGGTTGCGTTGTAGGCAAATGGGCTTCTTAAGGTAACTGAAAAGAGGTGGTGCGGAGTGCCACAAGCCTCCCCTCCGGTTGGGTTCTCCTGTCCCTCTGCGCTCCCCAGTGCCAGTTCCCCTTAGAACAACACAGGTTTGAACGGCATGAGTCCACTTATATACAGATTTTTGGGATACAATATAGCACCGTAAATGTATTTTCTCTTCCTTATGATCTTTTATTTTTTTACTATTTAAAAAGTTTTTAAAAATGTGTATTTATTTTTGAGAGAGAGAGAGAGAGACAGAATATGAGCAGGGGAGGGGCAGAGAGAGAGGGAGACACAGACTAGGAAGCAGGCTTCAGGCTCTGTCTGAGCTGTCAGCACAGAGCCCGACGTGGGGCTCGAACTCACCAGCCCACGAGATCATGACCTGAGCTGAAATCAAACGCCTAACTGACTGAACCACCCAGGTGCCCCTTTCTCATGATCTTTTAAATAACACTTTCTTTTCTCTAGCTTACTTTATTGCAAGAATACAGCATATGATATAAGTAGCATATCAGAATGGGTGTTAATAGACGGTTTATCTCTGAGGCTTCTGGTCAACAGCATGCTATTAGTGGTTAAGTTTCGGGGGAGTCAGAAGTTACGTGTGGATTTTTGACTGGGCAGGAAGACAGCACCCCTAACCCCAAAGTTATTCAAGGGTCAATTCAACTTCAGTCCAATACCTGCTGACTCAGCTCATTTCCAAGACTTTGAGACCTAATCGGCCCGTGTTTTACCAGAGCGGGCATGCTGTGACCAAATCACGAAGGAAATGGGTTGAAACGGAGGACCCAGGCAGTGCAGAAACCTCCTGAGTGTCTGCGGTGTGCCTCCCCCTGCGGGGTGGGGGGCTGTCTGTAGAACTAGGTACTTTTCCATCAGGAGAGTCATTTCAGAAATCAGGCTTCCCTCCCTGGAAGGGGGTGCAAAATCTCCCAAGGCCAAAAAGAAGGAAGGAAACACTCGCTTGGGACCTACCCTCAGATATTCTGATCTAACTGGTCTGAGCACGGGTATTTTTAAAAAGCTCCCCAACGTCGTTCTCAGGCAGCTTTTTGAGTCGGGGAAATCTGGGAGCACATTTCTCCAGGAATCCGGGTAGCCTTCCAGACCCAGGAGGAGGAGACACCGCTGGCTCCCTCCTCTCTGTTCACTCTCTCAGCTGCCCGGGAACACGCAGACACCAACCCGGATTCTAGCGCCCTGAAGTTAACCGGTTCCAAATCTGTTCTCATCATCTGCCTTGAGCTGGTACTTAACCTGTCTAAGCCACCTCCCAGAGTCCGGTCCACCAAAGTGTGCAGTGCAAGACGGGGGGGGGGCCCTGAGGGAGACTCCGGGTCAGGAAGTGTTAGCAGCCCTCCCCTGTCCTGGCGGCCTCTCAGTGTACTTGGGCGTGGGGCCCTGGCTGCGTTTTGTCCCTGTGCCTTTTCCACTGAGAGGCAGTTCGCTCTGCGAGGGTGTTCAGTCTTACATTCTCTAGTTAGTAAAGACTAGACCCTAGGAGAAGAAAGAAAAGAAAAGAATCTCCTGAGAGTGCAAGCAAAGGTCCCCAGGCTCCCCAAGGGGGAGGAGTGGGCGGCCTTTACCGTCAGTCAGCCGCTGCCCACCCCTCAGGCTGCCCCCCCGCCCAGGTCACGGCTCCCAGGTTATCACCGGTCTAGACCATGAATTCATTAATACTAAACCCACTCTTCCCGCCCCCAGTTCCATCTGATGCCATTGTGAAGGCCAATTGGTGGATGTGTCACCTTTGAAATCTGAAGGGTTGACTGCCACTTTTATTTATTTGACTTAAATAATAAAAATCCCCTAGCTGTCTTAATTTTGGTTTTTTTTTTTTTTTTTTTTTTTTTTTTTTTTTTTTTTTTTTTTTTTGGCACTGTGCAATACATCTTTACTGCTCACAAGAGGGCAAAAGGGGATTTTTCTTGAAGTTTCCCAAACATGTAGGGAAAACATTTACCTGAGGGCAGAGGTCTCCAACAAAGGGCCCAGAGGGGGTGGCCAGGTGAAGGCAGGGAAATTCCCCGGGGGCATGGCCTGCAGTCCAAACCTCTCCAGCTTCAAGCCCAGATAAGAACTCCTAGAAGCTTCAGGAGGGTGTGGCCCCCCTGCTCCCAGTGACCCCTAAGGGTTGAAGCAGGGTTTCTCACTTCGGGCAGATGATCCTTTGTTGTGGGGGCTGTCCTGTGTATTGTGGGGTGCTTGAGAGCATCACTGGTCTCTACCCAGTAGATGCCAGTAAACCCCCCACACTTGCGAAAATCACAAATGTTTCCAGACCTAGCCAGATGTCCTCTGGGGAGGACTTTGCCCCAGATGAAAACCACCAATGTGAAGACCAAACACCCAAAAGCAATGGTTCTCCTCGTCAATCTGGACCTCGTAGCTTCTTCACAAATCCCCTCAAAGCTCAGGAAACCTCCTGGCGCTTTGCTCCGTGCAACTGTGAGTCCCCCAGGTTTTTGATTTACTTTAGCCTGTGCGCGCGGCCGTGCTGACAGCATGGCCTCTGGTTGCTTCTGGCACATTCCCCTCTCCCCTGCTTCCTTCAGACGGGAGGGAGCAATCGCTCTCAAAGGTTGAGAGAGCCTAATCCATTTTTTAGTTTTCCACCGGATGAAAAGCAAAGATCTGTCAAAATGAGGTAACAAAAATTACGGTATATTTAAAAAGCAATGTACTTGGGTTAGAACCAGGTGGTTATGGGATTTATGCAGTTACTAATTCGCGGCTCGCTGGGGGTGGGAAGGAATCCTCCCTTCTCTCACGCCTGGCCGAGAGTCTCTGACTGGATATATGACCTCACTGGGAATGTGAGGCCTGAACCAAATCACTTCCGGGCACGTCTCCCTCACCCACCCGACCCCTGAGAGGATGTGGAGAGAGCTGTGGTCAGGGAAGGAGGTGAGAAAAAGGGAAATGGCTTATTAGCTTTAGGGTTGAATATGAAATCGAATGTTCTGGCTCTGCCACTTAGTAACGTGATCTTGGGCAGAGCCCTTAAAACTTTGTGCCCCCAATTTCCTCTTCTCTGCAGCGGGGATAACGGTGTCTACCTCGTGGTATTGGACGTATTTGAAGTGCTCAGCACCTGTGCCTCGTAAGCATACAGTGCCTTCGGCCATTACCGCCATTCCTTTCAGTTCGCCCAGATAAACCTGGGCTATCCCAGTACCGTGTCTCATCCAAAAGACACCTTGAGAAGAGGGAATCACATCCCATACCGACTTTCTGAAAATCCTCTCGACACTTTTCCCCAACGCCACCCTCCTCATGGTTATTGCACCAGATTTTCCTTTTTCTTCTGAGGGCTTTCTCTGCTCCTGCTTCCCAGGCCTCACACCCCTGTCAGACCCCCCCTCTCCCACTGGACAACCCTGGTCTCTACCTCCCAATCAAGTGTCCTCTGTTCCTCAGCTGGACATCTCCAGGCCAGGTTAGTATCGCTTGCCTTTTATTTCCATTGGCTTCCTCTCCACCCCCCCCCCCCCCCCGGTCCAGCAAAGGGCAACCTGTTTTCGACTCACCTATCGTTGGACATTTGAGCGGCCTTCAGATTTTGATTATTATAAAATGGCCATGCGTTCTCATGTATAAAAATTTGGGGGGCCATATGCTTTCATTTCTCTTGGATGGATACCTAGAAGAAAATACCTGTACCCTTCCTGTAGTCATTTATTCGTTCCAGTAGCTTTTACGTAGATTCCTCAGTATTTTCTCAGATGATTACATTGTCTGGGAATGAAGATGGTTTTACTCTTTCCCTTCCAACACCTTTGACTTTTTTCCCCTGCTTTATTGCATTTCTCTTTTTGTACAGTGCAATGTGGAATAAAGGCATTGAGAGTAAACATCCTTGCCTTGTTTCTGATCTTAAGGGACAAGCATTCAGTCTTCTATCGTTAATTCTACTGTAAGCTTTTTATAGGTTTATTTTTATAGGTTCTGGTTTATCAGGTTGAGGAAATTCCCTTCTATTTCTAGATTGCCGATAGCCTTCATCTTGAATGTGTTTTCAATTTGGTCAAATACCTTTTCTAAATTTATGGATACAATTTCATGGTTGCCCCCTTTATTCCAGTCCCCCTTTACTCCATAATAGATGAATGACATCGATTGATTCTTGAATGTTAAACCAAGTGTGCATTCCCAGGATGCAACCCTCTACTTGCTCATACTTCTTAGCATATTTTTTAATTGACATATAATTCACATACCAAGAAATTTATGTTCTTTTTTTTTTAAATTTTTTTCAACGTTTTTATTTATTTTGGGGACAGAGAGAGACAGAGCATGAATGGGGGGAAGGGCAGAGAGAGAGGGAGACACAGAATCGGAAACAGGCTCCAGGCTCTGAGCCATCAGCCCAGAGCCTGACGCGGGGCTCGAACTCACGGACCGCGAGATCGTGACCTGGCTGAAGTCGGACGCTTAACCGACTGCGCCACCCAGGCGCCCTTGAAATTTACGTTCTTAAAATGCACAATAGAGTGCGTTTTAGTCACTCAGAGAGCTGTGCAACTACCACCACTGTCTAATTTCAGAACATTTTTATTGCCCCCAAAAGAAACTCTACTCTCTATTCTCTTCTCCTCCCAGCCCCTGAACATTTCAAATCAATGGAATTGCGCAATATGTGGCCTTTTGCGACTGGCTCCTTTCACTTGACATAACGTTTTCTATGTCGTAGCACATGTCAGAACTTCTTTCCTTTTGATAACACAGCAATATTTGATTGTATAGACATACTACATTTTGTTTGTCCATTTACCAGTTGATGGACATACGGGCTGTTTCTACATTTTGGCCATTATGCGTAATGCCGCTCCAAACATTTGTGCACACGTTTTGGCCTGGACAAATATTTTCAATTCTCTTGGGCATACAACTGGGAATGGCATTGCTGGGTCCCATGTCACTCCATGGTTAACTTTTGAGAAACTACCAGATGGGTTTCCTTAGCAGCTGCCTCATTTTACATTCCCCAGCCTTCTTTTTTTTTTTTTTTTTAATTTTTTAATGTTTATTTATTTTTGAGACAGAGAGAGACAGAGCATGAACGGAGGAGGGTCAGAGAGAGAGGGAGACACAGAATCTGAAACAGGTTCCAGGCTCTGAGCGGTCAGCACAGAGCCCGACGCGGGGCTCGAACTCACGGACCGTGAGATCGTGACCTGAGCTGAAGTCGGCCGCTTAACCGACTGAGCCACCCAGGCTCCCCTTCCCCAGCCTTCTATGAAGATATCTACTTCTCCACATCTTCATTAATGTTTGTTATCCATCTTTTTGATTACAGTTGTCCTACTGGGTGTGAAGCGGCATCTCATTGTGGTTTTGACTTGCATTTTTTTATGACTAATGATGTGGAGCATCTCTTCATATGTTCGGCCATTTATACATCTTCTTGGGAGAAATGTCTATCCTAGTCCTTTGCTCTTGTAAAAATTGACTTTTTTATTGTTGAGTTGTGAGTTTGTATATTCCAAATACTAGATCTTTTTTTTTTTTAATTTTTTAAATGTTTATTTATTTTTGAGAGAGACAGAGCTTGAGTGGGGGAGGGGCACAGCGAGAGGGAGTCACAGAATCTGAAGATGCTCCAGGCTCTGAGCTGTCAGCACAGAGCCTGATGCGGGGCTTGAACTCATGAACCTCGAGATCATGATCTGAGCCAAAGTTGGACGCTTAACCAACTGAGCCACCCAGGTGACCCAGATACTAGATCTTTATTATATATATTATTTATAAATATTTTCTATGGGTTGCCTTTCACTTTTTTTTTTTTAATTTATGCTATATTCTGTTACAAATCTGAGTATGATTGATGTACTGTAATCTAGACTGGCTTTTAGTGAGGTTTTTGGGATTGTTGAGCATGGTATAATCATTTTATCATAGCTGGGGCAAGATTTTGGAATAATTTGGAATGAGTGGTTTTAATCACAAATCTGTAGGGAGTTGAATTGGACTCTTCTTCCAAGTTTAATTACAACTGCTGCTGTGCTCTTGCTGAAATTAGTTAAACCTGAGCTTGATGACTTACATGTTTGTTGAAATCTCTTTCACTTTCTTTATATTGTTCTTTTAAACACAAACACTTTTAATTATAATAAAGTCTAAGTTATGTATTTTTTCCCTTGGTTGCTTTCGCCTTTGGTGTTGTATCTAAGAAATAATTGCCAAAACCAAAGTCACAAAGATTTGCTTCTACATTTTCTTCTAAGAGTTTTGTAGTTTTAAATCTTATATTTAGGTTTTTGATCCATCTTGAGTTAATTTTTGTATGTTATGTGATAGAGATCCAAACATTCTTTTGCATGTGAATATCCAATTACTCTAAGGCTATTTTTCGAAAAGACTTCTCTTACTTCATTGAATGGTTTTGGCACATTTGCCAAAAATCAATTAACTGTAAACGTGGGTTTGTTTCTGGACTCTAAAATTTCTTCTGTTGATTTATGTGTCTATCTTTATGCCAGTACCACCCTGTCTTGTATTAAGTTTTGAAACTGAGAAGTATGAGTCTCCAATTTTATTATTTTTTTCAAGATTTTTTTTTTTTTTTTTTGAGAGAGAAAGGAGGCATAAGTGAGAGAGGGACAGAGAGAGAGAATCCTAGGTGGGGCAAAAGGAGAGAGAGAGACAGAGAGAGAGAGAGAGAGAGAGAGAGAGAGAGAGGAGAGCTCACCCAAAGTGGGGCTTGTGTTTTTACCCAAAGCGAGGGTCATGCTCAAGAGATGTGGGGCTCGTGCTCACCCGAAGTGGGGCTCAAGCTCACCCAATGTGGGACTCACAGTCACGAACTGTGAGATCATGACCTGAGCTGAAGTCAGATGTTTAATGACTGAGCCACTAAGGCACCCTTTTTTTCAAGATTTTTTAGGCTCTTCTAGAACTCTGGTAATACCATATAAATTTTAGTACAAGCTTGTCAATTTCTGTAAAAAATGCAGCTGGAAAATGATATGGATTGCATCAAATCTGCAGATCAATTTGGAAGGCATTGCCCTCTTAACAATATTAAATCTTCCAATCCATGAACATGGGATGTCTTTTCACTTTTCTGGGTCTTCTTTGATTTCTTTCAGTGATATTTTATAGTTTTTAATGTATAAGGTTTATACTTTTTTGATTAAATTTAATTAAATGAAAGTATTTTATTCTTGGGGTGCCTGGGTGGCTCAGTCAGCTGAGTACCCAACTTTGGCTCAGGTCATGATCTCACAGTTTGTGGGTTTGAGCCCCGTGTCGGGCTCTGTGCTGACAGCTTAGAGCCTGGAGCCTGCCTCCGAATCTGTGTTTTCCTCTCTCTCTGCCCCTCTCCCACCCATCCTCTGTCTCCTCTCTCCCTCTCAAAAATAAATAAGCATTAAAAAAAAGTATTTTATTTTTTTGATGCTTCTGTAAATAGAATTGTTTTCTCCATTTTAGTTTTGGACCACTCATTGCTAGTATCTGGCAATAGAATTTATTTTCGTATATTGATCTTATGTTCTGCAATCTTGTTGAACTTCTGTATTAGCTCTAACAATTGTGTGTGTTTTCCTTATTCCTTAGGATTTTCTCTATATAAGATCATGTCATCTGTAGAGAGACTTTTACTTTTTTTCTTTCTAATCTGGATGTTTTTATTTCCTATTCTTGCCTAACTTCTCTGGTTAAAAATTCCAGGACAATGTTGAATAGAAGTTCTGAGAGTGGATATCCTTTTTTTTTTTTTTTGGTTCTTGATCTTAGTGGGAAAACTTCTGGTCAGGCTTTCACTATTAAGCATAATGTTAGCTGTGGGCTTTTCATCGACATTCTTTATTATGTTGGGGAAGTTCTTTTACTTCAGGTTTGTTGAGGTTATCATGAAAAGCTTCTAGGTTTATCAGATGTTTTTCTCCACCTATTGAGATGATCACGTGGGTTTTGTTCTTTATCCTAATATTAAAAAAAATTAATGTTTACTTATTATTTTTGAGAAAGAGACAGAGGGCAAGTGAGGGAAGGGCAGATAGAGAGGGAAACACAGAATCCGAAGCAGGCTCCAGGCTCTGAGCTGTCAGCACAGAGCCCGATGTTGGGCTCACACCCACAAACTGGGAGACCATGACCTGAGCTGAAGTCAGATGCTTAACCGACTGAGCCACCCAGGCACCCTCATTCTTTATGCTATTAATGTGGTGTATTACATTGATTAATTTTTATACGTCGAACCAATTTTGCATTCCTGAGATAAATTCCCACTACTCATGGTGTACAATCCTTTTTATATGCTGTTGGACCCAATTTGCTAGCATTTTGTTGAGGATTTTTGCATCTGTATTCATATGGAGAGTGGTCTTTAGTTTTCTTTTCCTATGATTTATTTCTCTAGCTTAGGTATCAGGGTAGTATTAACCTCATAGAATGAGTTGAGAAGTATCCTCTCTTCTAATTTTTTGCAAGAATTTGAGAAAGATTGGTGGTGTTAATTATTCTTTAAACATTTGGTAGAATTCACCAGTGAAACCATTTGGTCCTAGGCTTTCCTTTGTGACAAGTTCTTGACTAGTAATTCAGTCTCTTTATTTGTTTTCAGTCTATTTAGATTTTCACTTTCTTCTTGACTAAGTCTCAGAAGTTTGTACTTCTAGGAATTTTTCCATTTTATCTAGGTTATCCAATTTGTTTGCATACAATTGTTCATAGTATTCTTTTATAATCCTAATCCTTTTTATTTCTATAAGAGCAAAAGTACGTCCTTCTCTCATTTCTGATTTTAGTAATTTGAGTCTTCTTTCTCTCTCTCTTTCTCTTTTTCTCAGACTAGCTAAAGGGTTTTCAACTATGTTGATCTTTTCAAAGGACCAACTTTCAGTTTCATTGACTTTTTCTATTTTTTTTTTCTATTCTCTATTTCATTTAGGTCTGCTCTAATCATTTTTATTCCTTTCCTCCTGCCTCCTTCAGGTAAGTTTGCTCTTCTTTTTCTAGTTTCTTAAGATGGAGGTTTAGGCTATTGATTTGAGATCTTTCTTCTTTTCTAATATAGGCATGTACAGCTATAAATTTCCCTCTAGGTATGGCTTTAGCTGCATCTTATAAGTTTTGGGTTGTTATGTTTTTGTTTTCATTCACCTGAAAGTATTTTCTAATTTCCCTTGTGATTTCTTCTTTGATACATTGATAATTAAGGAGTATGTTATTTAGTATCCACATATTTGTGAATTTCCAAAATAATTTTTTGTTACTGATTTCTAATTTCATTTCATTGTGGTTGGAGAACGCACTTTGTATGATTTCTATCTTTACAACTTTACTGAGACTTTCTTTGTGGCTCAAAAAATGGTCTATTCTGGAAAATGTTCCATCATGCACCTAAGAAGAATGTGTATTCTGCAAAATTTTTTGGGTGGAATGTTCTAGTGATGTCTGGTTTAGTTAGTTTAGGGTGTTCAAGTTTTCTATTTTTTTCCTTAATCTTATGTCTCATTGTTCTATCTATTAATGAAAGTATAGTACTGGAGTCTTCAGCTATTATTTTTGAACTATTTCTCCCTTCAATTTTGTCAGTTTTTGCTTCCTGTATTTTAAGGCTTTGTTGTTAATGCATAAATGTTTATAATGATGTCTTCTTGATGGATTGACTCTCTTGTTATCATAAAATGTCCTTAGCCACAGTAGTGATAGTTTTCCTCAAATCTATTTTGTCTGATATTACTGTAGCCATCCATCTTTCTTTTAGCTACTATTTTCATGGTATATGTTTTCTGATCCTATTGTATTCACCTTATTTTTGTCTTTGAATCTAGTGTTTCTTAGAGAAGTATGTGGTTGATTCTATATTTTTTAAATCCATGTTGCCAATCACTACCTTTTGACTGGAATGTTTAACACATTCAAATTTAATGTAATTTCCAATAAGGTAGGATTTATGTCTGCCATTTTGCTACTTGTTTTCTACATGCCTGATGTCTTTTTTGTGTGTGTGTCTCTATTTCTTCATTACTTCCTGCTTTTGTGTTAAATAGATATTTCCTAGTATACAATTTTAATTTCCTTATTTTCTTTGTATAACGCCTTTTGAGTTATTTTCTTAGTGGCTGCCCTAAAGATTACAGTTAACATTTTATAGCAACCTAGTTTGGGTTAATACAAACTTTTTTTTTTAAGTTTTATTTCTTTATTTTTGAGAGAGACAGAGACAGTGTGAGCAGGGGAGGGGCAGAGAGAGAGAGAGGGAGAGAGAGAATCCCAAGCAGGCTCTGCATAGCCAGCACAGAGCCTGATGTGGGGCTCAAACCCAAAAAACCATGAGATCATGACCTGAGCCCAAACCAAGAGTCAGATGTTCAACCAACTGAGCCACTCAGGTGCCCCTGGGTTACTACAAACTTAACTGCAATAATATACAAATAAAAATTTTCCTATAAACTCCATTCCTCCCTACTTTGTGCTAATATTGTCATACAAATTACTACTTTATACATTATATGCCTATCAACACAGATTTACAATTATTGCTTTATGCAGCTATTTTTTTAAATGAGATTAGAGACGAAAGTGTTATAAACAAAATACACATTTATATTGTCTTTTTACCTCTAGAGTTATCATTGCCAGTTCTCTTTATTTCTTCATATGGATTCAGGTTGTTGTCTGGCATTCTTTCTTTTTTTTTTTTTTTTTTTTTTTTTTTGGCATTCTTTCATTTCAACCTGAATGATTGACTCCCTTTAATATTTCTTGTGGGGTAAGTCTGCTAGTAATAAATTTTCTCAATTTTTGTTTATCTGGGAATGTATTAAATTCTCCTTTATTTTTTAATAGTGTTTTAAGAAAAACTTTTGTTTTTTAAGAAAAAAGCCAATGTCTCTTATAGGTATGTAGTATGTAATAGTGGGGGTTCTCCAGAGAAATAGAACCAATAGGAGGTGTGTGTGTGTGTGTGTGTGTGTGTGTGTGTGTGTGTGTGTGTTTAGAGAAAGAGAGTGGGAGAAAGAGGGATACATTTTTTATAAGGAATTGACTCAACAAGTTCCAAGATCGACAGTCAGCAAGTTAGAGACCCAGGAGAGCTCATGTATAGATCCAATCCAAGTTGGAAGGCCAGAGAAATGGGAGAGCCAACAGTGTAACTCCAGTCCAAAGGCAGTAAGCTTGAGACCCGGGAAGGATTGATAGTTCAATTTGAGTCTGAAGGCAGGAAAAAACAATGTCCTAGCTTGTGGATA
This sequence comes from Herpailurus yagouaroundi, assembly GCF_014898765.1. Lineage (NCBI taxonomy): Eukaryota > Metazoa > Chordata > Mammalia > Carnivora > Felidae > Herpailurus > Herpailurus yagouaroundi. The sequence goes on along the minus strand of NW_024412396.1, from coordinate 49,681,815 downwards.
AAAGGAATCTCCTCATATCTGAGAGAGTGTCCTTTTGGTTTTATTCTGGCCCTTTTGTTTTATTCTGGCCTTCAACTGATTGGATGAAGCCCACCACATTACTGCTGTGTCAGGACTTTGTAAAATTAACATTTGTTAACTGCAGCTCGGGGTGTGGAATGGTGAGCCCTGGTCCAACAAATGGCCACAAGAGAAACTGAAATAGAAAAGTTTATTACTCACAAGTCCTGGAGGAAATACACAGTACACCTCAAGGGATCACACTGGGGGGTCAAGACAGGGTATAAGCGGACAGAGTGATAGGGCCTGTGGCATATACCTTTATTAGAGTCTGTAGGTAAAGTGTTTTAGGGTTCCCTGAAGGAAGCCAGATTGGTCCATTTAAACCAAGAAGAACAGGGTTTGGGCAAGACCCACGGGGTCTTATCTAAGGAGTACACAAAGGGAAGACCCTGGGAGGTGGCGGGAGGGCTGTTGATGACAAACACTGTTGGGGGAATCACATCAGGAACTTATGTTTGCTTGTGACCCTGTGGACTGTTATCTAGGGCATGTGCTCGCGTGAGAGGCTAGTGTTGGCTTTAAGCCCCTACAGCCTGCTTGGCCAAACAAAATGAATGCCAAAGCAGCAACACCATGAAGTAATTTAGCTAAACTCTCGACAGGAGGGCAATTCGCTTTATTTATTTATTTATTTATTTATTTTTAACATTTTTTTTTAAACATTTTTTTTTTCAATGTTTATTTATTTTGGGGACAGAGAGAGACACAGCATGAACGGGGGAGGGGCAGAGAGAGAAGGAGACACAGAATCGGAAACAGGCTCCAGGCTCTGAGCCATCAGCCCAGAGCCTGACGCGGGGCTCGAACTCCCGGACCGCGAGATCGTGACCTGGCTGAAGTCGGACGCTTAACCGACTGTGCCACCCAGGCGCCCTGGAAATTCGCTTTATTAAGTCCATCAATGTAAATGTTAAACTCATCCAGAAACACCCTCACAAAAACAGTAAGAATAACGTTTGACCAAATATTTGGACCCCTCATGGCCTAATCAAGTTGATACAGAAAATTAACCCTCATAGCAACACTCAATAGAATATTAAATAATTGAACAAAAAGGCTATACAAAGAGGCAAGGCCGCTGAGATTGAACTGCTTTCTGGCTGGGAGAACCACCAAATATCCCCTTCTTCCTCGATCCCCATTGAAATGACAGCAAAGTGCAGTAAGGAGTTGATTCATAGCAAAACTGATCATGGAAGGAGAGGACATTGGAGACCAGAGGCTCTGATGTATTTGTGGAAGACTGGAAAAAAAAAAGTTGGAAATGGGCATGTTGTAGCTGCTGAGCACAAATCCAATTTAGCACATGAAAGGGTACGGTCCAGAGAGACAATGGTCTAACAGAACACTATGCCCCCATGACAAATAATGTTACAAAAGAGTGTTTAATGAAAAAATTAGTGACACACAAAGATGTCTGCAACATTTAAAATCAAAATCTGGCTTAAAAACATTATGTTTAGCATGTTCCTATTGTTCGTAAGAAAATATATATATACGTATTGAATCGGGAGACCATACACTGTCTGTTAACAACGCTAACAATGACCACCTCACAATTTTCTCAAGCAAACATGTATCCTATAATGATAATAAAAGTGACTTTCAACTATTACATACCTACAAGAGACTGAGATTTTAGAACATCTCCACGCATTTCTAAGACTGTTACTATTGTGGGGACAATGGTAATATATGGGCAGATGGGTGGTTTGTGTAGCTCAACAAAATAGATGAAGTCACCCAAGATTGGCCACCCTCCTCTTCGTGAGCCTCAGGTATCCATCTGCCAAGTTTCCCAATGCATGTCACATAAAACTCTCTCATCACTCTGGTTCCTCAGTGAACAGAGTGTGATTTGTCCTCACTCACGGAGTCTCCGTGTTCAGACATACATGTTCCCTGTGATCTTCCAACTTTCTTGTAATCTAGTCTCCCCCACGGTGGAGGTAATCATCCTCAGGAACCTAGGTGACAAGATTAATGGCCAGGCCCATGTAGCTTCTTACTAAGTGCCACTCAGGGTAGGAAGGACTCGTCTTCCCTGTGAGTCCTTCCTCTAAACAGAGAGGAATTCACATAATGAGAAATCTCTCACGAGTATCTTATAAACCAAATCTGAATTAAAGGTGGAATTAATTCAGGAGGCATTTGATTTGTGTTACTTCTCTGGAAGTAGGTGGAATAGAGTACATAACAGCCCCTGTGTGCCCACTATCACCCTCAAAGTATATCTAAGAGGATATAAGATTCTCAAAGTATATCTAAGAGGATATAGGATTCTTATTCCTCTCTCTTTCTACTGGTCAGTGTAGCTTCCTTGGGTCCATGGAGATACATGGCAGGGTTAGGGTGAGGGGCTGAGAAAACAGATGTATGAGTGGGTTTTCCAATTTTATTATTATCTAAAGATTACCTTTAAAACTACATCAGACCCCTGACTTAAGATGGACTGAGAACATGTGCCTGACCGGAAAATCCCACTGAAATGACTTGCAAATGACTTACATACCATGCGCAAGAGATACTGTGAAAAAGGACAGACCAAGAAATGCAGATTTAATTAAATTGTTACCTAAAGTGATAACGATTATCAATAGGCTAAAAATAAAAATATAAGTAACAATTGGGAGGGGAGAAAATGAGGTGAAATATAGCTGAGTTTAATTCCTCAATTTTCAGAGTGGGAGGGGGTCTTTAAATAACATCTAAAGGAGATAAGTTGAAAAAGAGAGGGACAAATGCCTTGTAGAATTCTGGGTATAACCACCACAAGCACAAACACCAGAAGGGATTTTAAACGTTTACTTCTAGAGAGTAGGTCTAGAGGTACAGGCCTGGAGACGCAGAAAACTTTCACATTTTCTTTATCTTTTTTATAACTGCTTTGAAATTTTAGCACCACGTACATGAGCCATTTTCATAGTAGGTAACAACAATAGCAACAACAATAAAACTCTAGTAATCCCATGGAACAACTTTCTCCTTTTACCCCCATCCAACAGGTGAACCGATCCCATGGCTTCTCCCACCTCATTGCAAGGCCCTGCCAGGGAAGCAGACAGTGACCAGGCTTCTAAGGTGCCCTACAGCGTCATTTAAAAATGGATCTCTTACACTTAACTTTTTATTTAAGCAGAAAATGAGTTGGCGATTGTCAGGGTGTGGGAAGAGGGGAAAGGGGAGTTAGCTGTTTAGCGGGTATAAAGTTAACCGTTGTACAGGATGAATAAGTTCTAGAGATATGCTGTACCACACAGTGCCTATAATTAACAATACGGTGCTGTGCACTTAAAAACCTGTTGAGGGGGCGCTTGACTGGCTCAGTCAGTGGAGCATGTGACTCTTGATCCAGGGTTGTGGGTTCAAGCCTCACATTGGGTGTAGAGATTACTTAAAAATAAAATCTTTATGAAAAAAAGACACTTGCTGAGAGGGTATTTTTCATGTTGACTGTTCTTAGCGCACACACACATATAGAGCAAAAGGACACAAGGAGTTCTTTGGAGGTGCTAGATATGTTTATTATCTTGATTGTGACGATGATATCATGGGTGTATGCATATATCCAAACTCATCAAAATGTATACGTTAATTGCATGCATTTTTTTTGTATATCAACGATACCTCAACAAGGCTGTAATTTTTTATTTTTTTTTTTACCATTTAAAATATTCATTTATGTAACCATTTTGTGCCCTACAGTCCTGAGTAAGTGCCATCAGGCCACTCTCTTTTCATTTGGCTTGTTCCAGTCCTGGCTTGGTGAGCAGAACCCAAGAGAACAGAAGCTTACGAAGGCATGGCGACAGAGGCTGGGGATCCAAAACCCGGCCCTTGGAGCTTCCTCCTGTGGGGTGGGCAGCCGGGGTCTGGGGTTGGGAATCCTGAGTATCTGGGGTCTGTACTGACCGGACTTCTAAGTGACAGGCTCATTTCCTGTCCATGGAGTGGGGATCCTAGGAGCAGCACCGCCCCCCTCCCCCAATGGGTTTGCTGGTGGATTTCAATGTCTATAAAGAACTTAGCATGAGGTACATGGTGGTCATTCCACCCATGTCAGTTGTATTGGTGTCATTGGACTGCTATTCAAAACTCAGGGAGATGCCCTCTGCAAGCCCTTGCTACACATTTCATCAGGGAGGAGCTCAGCCCCAAGGACAGAAGGAAGCTCGGGTCCTTTGTCTTGGGCCAGAGGCAAAGAAAGACCACAGACTTGGTGAATTCTACACTTTTCTGTTGACCACCCTCAAGCCATGAGGTCCAAGTTTCAGTTAACTTTCTAGAAAAGGAAAAAGAAGAAAGCACCATCACAGAGGTATATGCACATCCAGAAATTCAGACTGGGAATCACCAGGCCCGGGGCTCTCTAGAAGTCTGAGACAACAGAGCCTGTTGCTCCTGAGGTTTCCCGGTCTGAATCACCCAGCACAGGGACTGTCAGCTGTGGCTATGACAGCTCAAGCCGCAGCTACACGTTTAGCCGATGCTGAGGAGGAAATGGTGCCCCAGACTCTGCAGGCGATCCTGGTCACGTCTGCAGGGCAGTTCTCCACCTGCGCTGTGGGGTGGGGAGAACACTGGAGACGTTTCCTGTGCGTTTTTATCCAAAACAAAAAACAATAAGAAAATGAAGCTAACATCTTATTTAACACATTAGTGTAAGAGCCAGTGTCTGTTTTGTAAATAACTATACACATACTGCTTTGTCGACGCGGACGTTGTGCGCCTGCGTTATGAACGCACGCACGCATTTCTTGCGCGCTCCAAAAAAATGTGACAGGCGGCACGCACAGAACGGTTTGGAGAGTGCCGCTCTGCACCTCACCCTTCTTTCTGGCAAGCTCTCGGGCCCAAACCTGGAGACTTCACGCTCCAGCTGCTTCAGCCGCTTGTACTTCTCAGAAGCCACCATCGTGTTTCTCGACACTGCTCTTCTATTCTTGCCGCTTCCTCTGGATTGTCCCTTTCCCTCTCCGGCCTGGCCGACCCCCGCTCACCCCGCGGGGCCTCCGCTCCGTTGTCACCCGGGCTAGGAAACCTTCTCTGACCCACCAGGGGGGATATTCTTTGGGGACCTCCCTTGCCGGTGCGCTGCTTTCTCGTGACGTCTACATCTCGTGGCTGTGCAGTTGTGTCCCCGTGTCTGTCTCCCTCCCTCCCTGCGAGGCAGGAAGGTCTTATCTCACCTCTGTTCTGCAGTACCTAGCAGAGTGGCCACTGGGGCTTCTCCTCTCCCATTCATGCTGCTATCGTGAAGACGGCTGACTAAAAATCTTCACCACCACAACAAAGAGATTAACATCTTCTCTGAAGTCCCATTCCTTCTGGAGTCTGGGTCGAATTGTGACCAGCAGGCCTAGGGTCTCCTTCAAGAAAGAGCCAGAAAGTTCCCCTTCGACAACATGCCCCGTTTCCGGACTGTGGTTCCTCCAGCACAAAGCATAACCAAGGACTTCCCCTAATGGCTCTGTCAGAGACCTGGCTGAGTGGGCTCCTTCTGCAGAAACTTGATAACATCAGACTACGGTAAGGGTTCCAGGCAACAGACTGTCCTCGTGTGACTGGAGGAGGGGCCTCCAAGAGAGAGGTGAAGGCCTCCTCTGGGCAGGGCGCCCCCGCCCCTGCCCCCAGGCACGAAGCAGTTGGCTTCTCAGGGTTTCTCTTGGGGTCTCAGGGCTTCTCTTTGCCACCCTCCCTCAGCGCGTTTCATCTCCCTCCTTCCCTGCACCGGCCTCCTTCGTGCCTGCAGATGGACGGCTCCGTGTTCCTGAACAAACACCACGTCGGCGTAAAGCATCAGAGGAGACTGAGGAGCCCCTCAAGTCACAGTTCCAAACTGAGAGAGAGGCTTTCATGGGTCCAGTTTGAGTCAGGAACCCACCCCTGTACCCCTCAGCCACTCATGGCGGGTCAGGGATTGGTCTTATAAACATGGCTGCCGGGGGCCGGACAGTTCTCGGAGACTGTGTGTTCGGAGAGAGAGTTCTCAGGGAGCGTGGCACACGGTCTCCAGAGTATCAACCGTAGGAAGTAAGGAAGGAAGCAGAAAGGAAATACCGGCTGAGTTTCTGTTGGCTACCAAGTTCGTCAACAAATATCTTAAACCAAAGGGGTCAGATCTCAGAGAGGATGTGAAGAACCGAATCTCATCCACTTCTCCAACCGTCCTTTGTGCAGGACCCACACCAGGAGCTCTGAAATGGGGCAGAAAGTGGAAGGGACAAATGCATGCCTACCATGGGGGAGTCAACGATTCAGTTAGGAAAGCCACAAAAGGAGCCTAAACTGGCATCAGGAAGCCTGGCCCTTCTTTCAAGACCACTCACACCCCTTCCGTCCCTTCGGGCCCCGGTCACCTTCCTCTTCCTCAGGGAGGCCTTCCCTCACCACACCTGCTTTGGCAATGTGGTGTAGCAGAGGGAGCCAAGAACTTAGAATCAGTCACCGGGGACCCAGTTCTGCCTCTGCCACCAGCTAGCTGTGTGACCTTGAGGGTGCCATCCGTCAGCTGCATCTACGGGCTGCGGAAGCTTGATCTACTGCAGGGAAACGTTGGTGGAGCCTTAAAACTTTGAGTCTGTGAAAGTTTTCGTCTCCAACTCCTTGGAATTTCTGTAGAATATAAAGTTTGTGCAACACAGTTCTTTTCCCCACCGCCTTGTTGTGAATTATTTCACGCTGCAAAATGCAGTATGTACATTGGTTGAGGGCGTGAGCTTTGAGGCTGCAACTTGTCCATGCTCGGAGGTCTCTTCTCATTGCAGAATGATCTAGAATGGACTGACCGGCTGTTTCCTATGGCATCACAGGCTTTGCAAAAGAAGGCCTTTGGTCCTTCCCATACCTGGGAGTGTATCAGCTCTGGATGAAGCAAGTAACATCCGTGTTTTCCCAGCTACATCTGGACCCTGACTGGCATTATGGCACAAGGCTCTACAGTTCTGGAAAATTTGAGGCGGCAGCCTCTATTGCTGGTACCAGGACGGTTGCCAAGCTTGGAATTCTAATGTTAAATAAATCCCAATAATGATAACACGGGTCTGTTTGAACCATCGTGGGACTGGAAATCTTCCAACTTCCATTCCTTTCATGTGCGAAGAAAGAGGAGAACAGAGGTCCTAAGTATTTTCAAATATCTCGAAGAGAAAGAGGGGCGCCGGGGTGGCTCGGTCGGTTAAGCGTTCGACTCTTGATTTCAGCTCAGGTCGTGATCTCGCGGTTCGTGAGCTCGAGCCCCCCCATCGGGCTCTGAGCTGGCGGCACGGGGCCTGCTTGGGATTCTCTCCCTCTCCCTCCCTCTCTCTCTCTCTCTCTCTTCCTCTCTCAAAAGAAATAAACTCTAAAAAATAAAGGAGGAAGAGGGGAAGTGGGAAGTGAAGAAGAAGGGGAAGGGACAGGAGGAGAAGAAATAGGAGATAGGGGAGAAGGGAGGTGGGAACGAAGAAGGAAACGACACCGAAGTCGGAGACAAAGAAATAAAGCAAATCGCTAACCCGTCTGGATGGAGCAGTGACTCTAATACGGTACCAAGGCAACCTCACGCACCTGGGCCCTTGAATACTGATGATGCCGCTGCTTTCTGGGTCCCTAGATAAAATCTCAAGGTGTGAAATGTCACACGTCAGCAAACCGGAGGAGCCTTGAAAGTCTACTCAAAGGGGTACTACCTGATACCCTTGAGCTATCTCTTCTGTCCATCTATGCACAGACTTAATTTGAAATCGTGTTCAATGAAATCAAGAACGTTTTACTATAACCCCCCCCCCCCAAAAAACAAGGTGTGGGGGAGGATGTAGATTCAGACAGACGGAATGGAATCACAGCTGTGCCACCCGCGAACTCTGTGACTTTGGGCAAATTAGTTCACGCTTCAGCACCTTTGTCCTGCCCACCTGGAAAGTAAGGATATTGCCAGTGTAGACACCCTGCAGCCGTTTGGAGGGTTCCGTGAGATTTTGCACTCGGTGCACTCGGGGGAACGGCAACTATTGCCACCGGTAACAGAACCACCGGCAACATCCGCCTCCTTTCTCTGGAATTGACTGGGTGGCCCCAAGGGCAGGGCCCTGTCACGGTCATCACGGCACCCACGAGAGTGCCCGGCACAGTCCTGGCACACAGCATCCACCCGCTGGCCCGAACGGATGGAGCCCTGGACCAAACTGCCCACCCCCCTGAGGGCCTCCAATGGAGACTTTGAGGGGGCAAAGAGCAGTTATGTCATGTGACGCGTCCCAAGAGCAAACGTCCAGGGACCTCCCGGTTCCCTCCCCAGAGCCAAGAATGACAGAACTCCACGACTGGTGAGTTTTGCAGGCTGCGTGGCACGAATGGGGGAACTGAGCCCAAGAGAGGGGCCGGGCCTTGTCGGTGTGGACCGTCTTGAGTCCTTTTTTTTTTTAACGCTTATTTATTTTTGAGACAGAGAGACAGCATGAACGGGGGAGGGGCAGACAGAGAGGGAGACACAGAATCCGAAGCAGGCTCCAGGCTCTGAGCCATCAGCCCAGAGCCCGACGCGGGGCTCGAACTCACGGACCCCGAGATCGTGACCTGAGCTGAAGTCGGCCGCTTAACCGACTGAGCCACCCAGGCGCCCCGTCTTGAGTCTTATAGTCTATATCGATATATTGTTTTCTTTTTCCCATTAGCCTCCTGGACATGCCTGCTCTCCCGCGGACCTTAGGTAGACAGGAAATGCAGTGCAAACACCTGCAACACACATCAATCCTGGGAGACTCTGGCTCCGCGGCAGGCCCACTTTAAATCCGAAAGAGCCCCCAGCAGCCCCTGTTCCAGCTCAGCCTCTCGCCCCTGCAGAGATGCACCCAGCAGCACTTTCCCAACGCCGCCCCTTCTCTGCAGTGTAAAATCCTGGTTCGCTTCTCCAGGAGCACAGAGCGAGCGGGCAGCCGCCCTGAGGGTCCCAGGAGCTTTAAGTTTTCCTTCTTAGATGATCGTGGCAACGGGGAGAGAAGGTGGCGGAACCCGCATTTGAAGAAAGGCCACCTCAGCGTGTCCTGCCACTGTCCATTCAGGCCAGAAGAGGCCTCCGCTGCAACGAGGCCCCCCTCATGCCCAGCAAAATCTTCCCAGGTGGAAATGAACATGTGGGTGCCCTGTGTCGGCTAGGCGCAGAAGGGTGGGGCACGTGTGCACCTGCTAATGCCAGTCTTTAAGAGCTGATCACATAAGATAGTTCGCTGTGGGGGCGCCTGGGTGGCGCAGTCGGTTAAGCGTCCGACTTCAGCCAGGTCACGATCTCGCGGTCTGTGAGTTCGAGCCCCGCGTCGGGCTCTGGGCTGATGGCTCAGAGCCTGGAGCCTGTTTCCGATTCTGTGTCTCCCTCTCTCTCTGCCCCTCCCCCGTTCATGCTCTGTCTCTCTCTGTCCCCCCAAAACAATAAATGTTGGAAAAAAAAAAAAAAGATAGTTCGCTGTGACCGGACTTCGAGTAAGCAGTTCCAGTTTTCTTCTCACGTTAACACATACAAAGAGTTGAAAACTGCTAATTGGGCAGAAGTACGTATAATGCAAACCAAAGAGATGCTTCCGGAAATAATAATCGCAGCTACCATTTGCTGAGCGCCTACTGCGTGCCAGGCTCTTTACAGTCATGACCCCATCGCAGGCTCCAGCCACCCTGCCAGGCGGGCGCTGACACAATCCTGCCGCCCAGATGAGGAGACCGGAACTTGCCTGACATCACACAATTGTCAAGGAAGAAAAAGAAAGTTGATACCGGGAGTGCAGCAGAACTGTGATTCAGCGATGAAGACGGGATGGAGGCAGCCCAGAAAAATGAAAGCAGTTGGTTTGATGGGATGGTAAGGTCACGGGGATTTTTTTTCCTCCTTGGCAAACAGAAATGTTTGTTGTCTTCATGCAGGGGCGTGCCGTCCTACGGGGTGGAGAAGTTGAGCGACCGTCGCAGGCGCGGCCTCGGGGAAGCCTGTGGGAAGGGGCTGTGGACCATCAGCCTGGTGATGAAGGCCCCGGCTGCCCATCACCCCTTCCCTCCAGGCCACCTACCCGCACTTTCTCAGCAGCTTTGTCGATTGCTGAGTCTGTACAGGGACAGGGACAGTTTGGGGGAAACCCCTTCTCCAGCTCAGATTGGCTTTGGTTCTTTTTCAAACTTACTGCAAATTTGTTCCCTTGGAGCCTGGAACCTAGGGGGGTTTTTCCCTTCCCTTTTATGAATCAGCACAGAATTGGCCTGTGTGGGCCAGAGAAGCTTCTGGAATACAAATCTTGCGGAGGTCCTGGTGCTCTTCGGCCTACAGACTCTCCCCCCTGCCTCGGATTCACTGGCCAGGGGTTGCTTCAGCCAGGCTCCCAGCTGCCTCTGATCTCCAGAAGCCTGGGCCCAGAGACAAGCCTCCCAGGCCCCTGATTCCAGAAGCAACCTGCAAGGTCTGTATTATCCACTTGCATTCTGGCAGCAGGGAAACTGTGGTCCTCCTCCCCACGAAGTCAGCTTCCCCTGGGGCTTCGTGAGACATACGAGGGCCTTCTCTTCAAGAAGATTCCTGAGCCAAGTGATCCCAAAGTACATCCTCCCTTTCCACCTTCCCCCAGGCTCAAGGCCCCCCACCCCCAGAAGCCCAATGCACTTGCCCTTGTTCAGGTAGCTGATGTAACACATTGCCCCTCTGAGGGTATTTTGTATCATCGAACTCTCAGGGCCACCCAGGGTATCTGGGTTCAATGAACCCATTTCATAGATGAGCTAATGGAGGCTCAGAACCATAAAGTAATGGGTCAAGGCCACCAGCCAGAGGCACCAGGCAGGGATTCTTGCCCCATCACCGTGCTGGGCCATCCCCCTCTGTCTTGTTAAATTGGGTTTTTCATATAAGGGCAGTTGTATTGGGACTGTGGCTTTTGTTCATGGATGCTACCTTCTTCTTAACGCCAGGCTGTGGGAAGGGATTTACAGCACAGAAGACGATAAGGAATGAGTCCGAGGGGTTGGAGCTGAAGAAGGGTCTGGGAACCCCAAGAAGAGGGGCCATGAGTTAATCACAGTCCCCTCCTCAATTCCCAATCTCCACTGTAGGCCAGTCACTGAGGGACAGTGACGGGGAAAAGACAAAAAAGATCAATATAAAAAATGCCAAATAGCATCCTAAAATAAAGACTTGGCTTGTAAGGAAGAAACACTCATCTTGTTATTTCCAGAGTTACTGTCAATGCTCTGATATCCCCTTGACTTGGTTTCTCTCTGTTACTTAAGTTTCTTTCTCTTACTGTGTTCATTTTGTAAGCTACCGCAAAGCCTCTGGAGAAGTGGATAGGATAGAAACAGTAAACAAATGAATGCGATGCATCATTTTATCGTGATGGTGGTGGTTCGTTTCCTAGGTTCAAAACCAGCCCCTGTAGGGTACACGTACTGGAACCGACAGGGAGGAGACGTCTGTGTGGGGTTCTCCTCCGGGGCAGGTGCGGAGACACAGACAACCTGTGACCACACTCAGTGTCTCGGTTCCACTCTTGACGAACAGACACCCCAACCTCAACCTCAGAGGGCTTTCCAGCCCTGTTCCCGTCCATGGTTCTGAAACTCGGTGGTGACCACTCCCACCCACATCCTCTGCCCCCTCCGCCACTTGTCCCCATGCATCGTCCATTCAACAACCATTGAGCACCTGCCGTGTGCTAGGCTCCGTGTAAAAATTGGAAATTCAGCTGTGATGGACACTGGCCGAATGCAGCCCACAGAATAACGGAAGAACAGAGGAGTTAATAATTCTGTGAAATGAATGCCACACGAGAGGACGTATGGAGGAGGGGCACCCAATCCAGACCCGAGGGGTCAAGATTTCCTACCAGGGGAATCAAAATTTAAACCAAGGCCACAAGAATGTTTAAGACTTAAGTCAGGTGTGGCAGAGACCGGCTGGCAAGGCATATTTCCCCCCCGCCTTCAGACATAGAGCAAGACTACATTTCCCAGCCTCCCTTGTGACTGAGCTTATGGTAATGAACTATGGACAGAGTTGATAAGCACCACTTTCAAGCCTGGTTCATGTTCTTTGCTCCCTCACCAGCTTAATGCAGAGGACTCCAAAGCCCCAGGTGAGAACAGAACCACTAGATGGAAGGAACCTGGGTCTCTAAATCACCATGTGGAAGGCCCTCCCACCCAATGGGAAAGCCCTCATGAGTGACCACACACATGAGAAAGAGAAAGTTCTATTGTGGAAAGCCATGGAGTTTGGGGTTTGTGTTACAGCAACTGGTGGTGCCCTAATGTATAATCAAGTAGGAGGGAGAGATAGAGTAGTCTAGAGAAAAATACTCGCAAAACCAACCTACTGTTCGGAGACAGCAGTCAACCAAATAGACAGGAAAGAACAGAGGCCAGAGCCAAACTGATGGGATTGAACTCATGTTCTGTATTTCCTAGCTGTGTGGTCTTGGGTGAATCACTTAACCTCTCTGAATATCAATGTCCTCAGTTGTGAAATGAAGATAACAACACCTTTCTCGAAGGGTTGCAGTGACTACTAAACAGTACCTAGAATGGTTCCTAATACATGGAAGGCTTCACAGATAATAAATCCCTTACTCCTAGCTATATGCATTCTTAGAATGACATTTAACTAATAATATGCTTTGGTAGCTGGTAGCAGTAACAATAATAATAAACACTTATTGAGAACTAATTATGTTCCAGGAAATGACCTAATCATTCGTATGCATTAATGAATTCCATCCTTACAGCCCTACGAACGAGGCAGTACTTTGCCCCCAATCTTACAAAGGAGGAAACTGAAGCACAGAGATGTTAAGGGATGTGTTCAAGGTTAACAGCTGACAAGTGACAGGGCCTGGTAGATCCAGGCAGACATGGGTACAATTCCCATGCTACGGTTGAGAACAGAGAGGTAACACGATTTGCTTAAAGCCACACAGTCTCAAAGCGTCCCGGGCTGGGGGCCCTAGACACGGTACTTGTGATTCTGGTAGAGAGCAGAGCAGCATTCTCGGTCCGTGAGAAGCACCTTCCTTTTGCAGGCAGGCTGGTGGCTTTGGTAGTAACGATGTTGACCAAAACCAAAGACTGCTTCGGTCAACTGTGGGAAAGTAGCAGGTGAGCGCACTCCAGAGCCTGTCCAGTGATGATGAAACGCAGGGCCCTCCGGCTGTGAAATTAAGGCTGAGGGGCTTTGGTTTTTACCAAAATGACATTTCCATGAGAGCCTTAACGTAAACTGGAGCAAACTTTATTGACTTTAAAAGGATATTCCAGGGGCGCCTGGGTGGCGCAGTCGGTTAAGCGTCCGACTTCAGCCAGGTCACGATCTCACGGTCCGTGAGTTCGAGCCCCGCGTCAGGCTCTGGGCTGATGGCCCGGAGCCTGGAGCCTGTTTCCGATTCTGTGTCTCCCTCTCTCTCTGCCCCTCCCCCGTTCATGCTCTGTCTCTCTCTGTCCCAAAAATAAATAAAAACGTTAAGAAAAAAAAAAAATTAAAAAAAAAAAAAGGATATTCCATCTTGGGGGGGCGGGGGGAGCAAAGGAACGGTTCTTTTTTTCTTTCAATTTTTTTTGTTTACATTTATCTATTTTTGATAGAGAGAGACAGAGCACAAGTGGGGGAGGGGCAGAGAGAGAAGGAGACACCGAATCTGAAGCAGGCTCCAGGCTGTCAGCACAGAGCCCGACGCGGGGCTTGAACTCACCAGCGGTGAGATCGTGACCCGAGGCGAAGTTGGATGCCTAACCGACTGAGCCACCCAGGCGCCCCGGGAAGGAACAGTTCTAAGAGATGGAACTTCAGAGCGGGCAAACCTAAAGTAGAAGTTAACTGCCCCCCAAGAAGTGGGGTGGGTTGTTGGACTTGCTGAGGTCCCAGATGACCACCAGAGGGCAGCAAAGACATTAGTCAGAGAAGGCAGAGGCCCGCGTGAGGCTCTTCCAGTGATAGAAAGATGAGAGGTGAACAGGCGAAATGAGAAAAGGGTGCCCTCATCACTCAAGGAGCATTTCCTAGACTCGGGATCCTCGCCATTTAAAGTAGAACCGGCTTTGAACTTGCTCTTCAGATCAGCTAACTAACGCAAGGTAATTGTAGAAAAATCAGAAAATACACAAACATAGTCAAGCAAACCACTATAATGCCACCACCCAGAGAAAACTGCTGTGGCTTAACATTTTAATGACTATCCTTCTGGATAGATGTAGAAATCGATGTAGGTTTAGATGCAGAACAACCTATAGATTGACATTTTAAAATTTTTTTTAAATTGTTTTTAATTTTATTTTTGAGAATGCATGCGCACACACACACACACACACACAGAGGCATAAGTGGGGGAGAGGCAGAGAGACAGGGAGACAGAATCCGAAGCAGGCTCCAGGCACAGAGCCCGACGTGGGGCTCGAACTCAGGCACCATGAGATCATGACCTCAGCCAAAGTTGGATGCTTAACCGACTGAGTCACTCAGGCGCCCAGATTTACATATTTTTTGACTTCATGAAATTGATAGCAGTCAGTATATACATACTGGCGGCCCTTTTAAAAAAATTCAACAACAGCAGCAAAAATATGCGTGGCCATATATGTATGGCATTCTTTCGCCCAGCGTCTCTCACTCGCTCCAAGGCCAGTTCCCCTGCACCTACACAGGGGTCAGGGGATGGGCCCAGTGAGGGCTGGCTGGGCAGGAGCAGTATCCTCTGAGGTCCACCAGCCCGTCTGCTAGGTCTTTCACAGCCCTGAAATCTTGGGGGAAGGGAGTTGTGGAGTTTTCTAGCTAAAAAAGCCTCCGTTCAGGGAGCAGGTGCTCAGAGTTCGTTGAATTTCATCAAAATGAGTCACACTGAAGGTGTGAAGGAGTAAGGTTTAAGGAGCTATCGCTTCCTGCTTCCACACCGCGCTTCATCGCTTGCCCCAGACGGAGACACCGTGGTGGTGGGAGTCTGGGCAGGAGCCAGGGACATGTCTGTTCCCCCCGCATGCAAAGCCTCTACACCATTTTCTTTGTCTTCGGGTGTGGTCACTCTCTCCGAAGAAAATCATCACCTCCTTGCTCTGCAACCCCCTTGATCATTGTTAAACCGGCTTCACACCTGAGAAACCCACTGAAAGTGCAGTGGTGTTTGAATTGAGTCTTAAGGAAGACACAGGTGTTCCCCAGGTGAAGCGGGTGGGGGGGGGGTGGGGGTGGGGGCGGCGGAAACTGCACCAGCTGGATTTATAAGCCACACTTTCATAATTCACAGCGCTAGATGGGACACCACTGATCCCCTGAGGGAGTTCTCTTGGCATGTGCTCTGGAGTGAGACAAATCTAGTTCTGAATCGGCTTCATCAGTTCCTACTTGTGTGTCCTTGAGCAAGTCACAGGCCCTGGTTATTCTAGGGCACGGTCAAGGTGGTAGCGTTGGGCCCGTGGTGGAGGAAGCGCCACCGTTCAGCCTGGCCGGCGTGTAGGACGAGCCGGCAGAGCCCGAGGGGACCCGGAGGCCTGGCTTCAAGGAGGGAGCCTCGAATGCCGCACCAGGATTAAGTAAGGGTTAAATCATGCAATGCTATGACATACGATCCGTTGTAACCTATCTCACAAGGGTGATGGTAAAAAGCAACAAAATGAATTTGAGTGAAGTCTTTGTCAACTGGAAATGTACGTCACTGGCATCGTTCTCTTGTATCTCGCTGACTGTGAAGGGCTCTCAGGTGCAGCCTGGAGGGTTTCCCACATGCCTCTTCATCCTGGTCATGCCCAAGCAGTACTCCCAGTGAGCAGCACTCTCAGCTCCACTGTGGTCACACTCGCAGCTCAAAGGGTGTTTCTTTTTTTTTTTTTTTTTTTTTCTTTTTAGCATTTATTTTTGAGAGACAGAGACAGAGCGTGAGCAGGGGAGGGGCAGAGAGAGAGAGGGAGACACAGAATGAGAAGCCGGCTCCAGGCTCCGAGCTGTCCGAACAGAGCCCGACGCGAGGCTTGAACCCACAAACCGGGAGATCGTGACCTGAGCCCAAGTCGGACGCTTAACCACTGAGCCACCCAGGTGCCCCTCAAAGGTGTTTCTTAACCTCTTTCTGGCGCGCCTAAGAACAGCCACGCTGGGGTGGGGTGCAGAAGATAGACCAGTAGGAAGAAAGGAAAGATGGCCTTCGTCCCAGAAGGTGGGGACATCCCGGTGCTGAGTAGGGAGACAGTGGTCAGAGGCCAAATCTCCCCCGACCTCAGTGCACCCGGACACTCACCTGCTCGGTCCACGTTGACCACTGAGCTGGAGCGTTTTGCTCACGCCTCTGCCGCGGTGGATGGTCCATCTGGCTTCTGTGCTACAGTTGGGAGACAGCACGCACGACATGTGGGTTGCAGACTGAATCCTGCCCCCGTCCCCGGCCAGTTCATCACGGTGGGCAAGCGATGTCAACATTCTGGGTCTCAGTGGCCTTGCCTGGAAGTGAAAATAATCTTATTTACTAATCCTTAGTTCATTAAGAGACTTAAACGAGATAAACAAGCATTTCCTACAGCTAAGCTCGAATTACTGTTGCTAATAATAATTGTTTCCCTTTATATCTCTTCCACTGGATTCCTTAGGGGACCAGAATTCTATCATATTCCACATCCTATGATAAGCACATGGACAGTGCCTGGGGTTCATGATACTTTTTGGAGGCCATGAAAATATTTTAATTTCTTTGAAGATCTGAAGGACAAACTGAACATAACCCAGCCTGGGTTATAGTTGTCTTTATATCAATACACTTGTAAAAATATAATTAAAAAATTTTTTTTAATCTTTATTTATTTTTGAGAGAGAGAGAGAGACCGAACGCAAGCAGGAGAGGAACAGAGAGAGAGGGAGACACAGAATCAGAAGCAGGCTCCAGGCTCCGAGCTGTCAGCACAGAGCCCGACTTGGGGCTCGAACTCATGAACCGTGAGATCATGACCTGAGCTGAAGTTGGATGCTTAACTGACTGAGCCACCCAGGCGCCCCTAAATTTTGAATCTATATTTGTAACGGGAGAAGGAACCACAAAGGCAAAATGCTTCGGGCCCTGCTGAGTCTCCACGCGGCCCTGAGCACAGGGGCTGGAAGTGAGGCAGATCCGGTGTGAGTTTCGGCCGCACCACTCGGCTAAGATCTTGGCCTAGAGAAAGGTACTTCATTTCCCTGAGCCTGACTTCTCCATCTGAAGAAAGGGCTATCTGATAAATCCTACCTCCTAGGTCATCGAATTCCACCCTCCCCTCCCTGTTTTTAATCACTCACTACATCTCTAATTAGGTATTCAATGCCTGTCTTTTCCCACTAAGCTGTCCGTTCCACAAGGGCAGGAATTGTGTCTAACTTCGAGGTTCCCACACATAACCTCTACGATGTTTTAACTGTGTGCCCTCCGTTGTTCTAAATGCTTTCAGTGTGCGACATCAGTTATGAAGGGTGTGAAGGGTGTTAGCCCCATTTCACAGATGACAAAACTAAGGCAAAGCGGTTAAGTGAGTGGCCCCAAATCACACAGTAGGAAGTGTGTGCGTATGTTGTGGGGGGAGGTGTCAGGATTTGTACACCAGGCCCCAAGGAAGACGCCCTTCACTGTGGTTCTGATAAACCGAAATGAAGATTTTTGTCTGAGTAGGTGGCTGTGAAATTGAGGAGGCGAGGGTCATTAGGGAGAAGCCTTCCCAGCAGACAAACATTTCCCATTCGTGAAGGGGGGAAAGTTAAGGTGGATAATCTGACCACATCAAGCACAACAGTGATTCTCCCCCACAACTGATCAAAGGCTCAGTCACCCTGGGAAGTCCGGTCAAGTCAGCTCCGTTCTCTCTAAAGTAGGGAAAATAACAAGCCCAGAGCGGGCTCCCCAGAGTTCAAGCTTTGTCCAGCCTCTTGCCGAATGGAGCAGACGCTTCTCAACGCCCTGCCTGCTTGCTCTGTGCAGCTCTCACGCATACAGAGGAATCGGGTTTTTATAACAATGTTTGTATTATCCTCATAATGATTACTTTTATTTTTATAATATTTATCTTTTCTGATGACAAAATAAAAAACATGTCTTCATCTCAGAATAATTGGAAAATTCTAATTCATAGGCACACAAAATAAGTGAAAGGCACTGATCACCTCACAACACAGGAATAATCTTGTTTCATATTTCGACCTATTTGGGGCAGCTGGGTGGCTCAGTCGGCCAAGCGTCTGACTCTTGGTTTTGGCTCAGGTCACGATCTCACAGTTCGTGAGATCGAGCCCCATGTTGGGCTCTGTGCGGACAACGTGGAGCCTGCTTGGGATTCTCTCTCTCTCCGCCCCCCCCCCCCGCCTCTGACCCTCTTGCGCTCACACTCTCTCTCTCTTTCTCTCAAAATAAATAAACATTAAAAAAATATTTTGATATATTTCTTCCTGGTCTTTTTTTCATTGCGTATGAATGCGTATTTCCCCCTGCAATATTGATATCATATATAATGCATGTTTTGTAAACATTTTGGTAAAAGCTTTAAGAAAAATAATCAATAAAATAATTACAACTATTGTTACTATAATTAAAACATGTGAAATAAAATGTAAATTTGGGGTTAGCATTCCTTACTTCCTTCTAGATATCCACGGCTGTCGTCGTGCACATGAAACAGGCAACAGGTTGTCCAAAGTGAGACCTTTGGCTCTTATTGTGTCTCAGGAATTTACAGACTTGATCTTTGTTGCTGCCACGTGGGAGGAGAATCCCAGAAGTTCCATGGTGTAGCAGACACAAGTTAGCTGCTCAGCACACCCTTTTCCCTTTCCTTCTGCTGCCATAACTCGACTCTATTTCCCAGCCTCTCCATGATTAGTGTGACCCCGTGACCGAATTCTGGCCAATGAAATGCAGGTGGAAAGGTGTATTAAGTATCTATTGCCGTGTAACAAATGATCCCAAACGGTAACAGTTTAAAACCACGAACAATTATTATCTCACACAGCTTCTGAGAGTCAGGAACCCAGGAGGGGCTTCCCTAGACGGTTCCGGCTCAGGGTCTCTCTCTTACAAGGTTGCAGTCAGTCTATTGCTGGGGCTACGGTCCCTGAAGATCTGACTGACCTGGAGATTCTCCAGTGACTGCTGGCAGGGTGCTCTGGTTGGTCACCACTTGGGCTCCTTCACAGGCCTGCTGAAGACATGGCTTCCCTCAGACTGAAGGATCAGAGAGACAGAGAGACACAGAGAGAGAGAGACAGCACCTAGACAGAAGCTGTGTAGACTTTTTACAACCGAATGGTGCATCTGCCCATCACTTCTACATTCTATTTGTCAGAAGTGAGTAACCAAGTCCAGCCCACGCTCAAAAGGAAGAGAATTAGGCTCTACTTTTTTTGGGGGGCGGGGGAGTGGACAGAGAGAGGAAGACACGGCGTCTGAAGCAGGCTCCAGGCTCTGAGCTGTCAGGACAGAGCCTGATGTGGGGCTTGAACCCAAGAACTGTGAGATCATGATCCTGAGCCGAAGGGGGATGCTCAACCAACTGAGCCACCCTGGTGCCCCAAGGCTCTACATATTGATACCAAAGAATCTGTGGATATCTCTCAAAACCACCATAATCTGCTACACATCACTTGTGGCATCAAAACCCCTGTGCGGTGCTCCCCTCTCTCTCTTTCCCCATCTGCTGGCTGAATGGGAAGGACTCTAAAGTCCTAGAGGAGGAGAGGGCCACAAAAAAAGAAGGGACCTGGATCCCTAAGTGAGGACACAGAGGAGAGCTCCAGACTCTGCGGCCACTAGGGTTTTAAAAGAGGAGAACTGGGGACGCCCGGGTGGCTCAGTCGGTTAAGCGTCCGACTTCAGCTCAGGTCATGATCTCACGGCTTGTGGGTTTGAGCCCTGCATCAGGCTCTGCGCTGACGGTGTGGAGCCTGCTTGGGATTCTCTCTCTCTCTCTCTCTCTCTCTCCCTCTCTCTCTCTCTGCCCCTGTCCCACTAGTGTTCTCTCTCTCCCAAAACAAATAAATAAACATTAAAAAAAATATGAAAGAGGAAAATTGAACTCTTCCTAAATTCAGCCTTTGAGATGTGGACATAATCTGTTTGAGCACCTAAGTAGCACCTAATGGAGGAGATTTGTTTCGTTTCCTTAGGCTTTGCCTGTAGGTGTATGTTCAACGAGATAACGGTCTTCTTTCAAAAAAATAGAATCACCTTGGAGAAATGATCCCTTTCACTGTGCAGAGAGCCCTGATCCCAGAGAGTAGTAATCGCATCCTTTGTGGCTTGGAGAGAGTCGGTAAGAGACCCAAGGCACAGAAACCCAGAGGACAGTCGGGTACCAGAGCAGGTGCAGAGAAATGAAGAGAAAGACACTTGAGGAGGTCTGCAGTGAGTACAGCGAAACCCTAGTAGGAATGTGAGTGTCTGAGCACAGCGTTACCACGGAGCACGTCCCCATCCTCCTAAAATACATAAAAAAGAAGGCAGGAGAGACAGATCAAGAGCAAAGGGAAGTGATTTGTCCACATCCTCCTTTGAGAGAACGTATGCTATGGAAATAAATACACGAATACACAAAAGCACGTATATATGAGGTTGTTCACTGTGGCCAGGTTTATAATAGCAGGTGAGGGACGGCGGTAGGGGGGCGGGGGACTTAAATACCCATCAGTAGGGGAATGGCTGAAGAGAGTACGTACCATGGTGCGTTGTGCGGGCTCATTCTAGCAGGCCTGGATTTGGCACGAGCTGACTTACCGAAAGAAAAGATGTTCATAGGTGGTGCAGACCCCTGGTCAAGGCATTACGGGCGCTGATCAATAGTGTAATTTTACTACCATGGGCCCGAGGAGTTTCGGGATGGTTTTTATCAGCTTGTCAGCTGTGCTTGTTTTTATTTTTACTTTTTTCGGCATCATTTACTGATAACGGTGAAATTAATGATCAGTACCTGGTGTCGGAGAGACCCCTGGAGGTCTCTGCAGCTGGGGCTGATAACACAGAAAGAAATATGTCCGTACGGCTGGCAGAGAATGAGAAGCCCATGTGGAAACGCCAGGTGGGGCTTCCTAGTTCTAAGGTGTTCTGTGACACATCTGTGACCCAAAAGAGAAGGAGCATCCGTGTGGCTCTTACAGGGGAGGGCAATTGACGCGCATACCTGGCCTGTCCCGGGACCCCTGCGGTTTTGCTTTACTGCTTGCAAGGATTTTCCTGCAATAAACTGCTGATTTACAAGCATCGTCAGTTGGGTTCTTGTGAATCTTCTTTGCAATCAAACTCTACCCGAGGGTCACTGGTAGTGCCCATAGGACGTGATGGTAAACAGCCACGGTTTCCAAGAAAGGGCTAGATCTATGGCCTGGAGAGAAGCCCGTAACGTAAAGTGAAATAAGCAAGTTGCAAACTAATATAGGATGTAAAACGTGACTTCATTTTTATTTTTTTAATGTGTGATACTGTAGCTAGCTACATACCAAAACACGTAGAAATTGAGGGGGGAAAATCAGGAAGCATGCGCACCAGATAATAAACAATGGCTGGGCACCTGGGTGGCTCCGTTGGTTGAGTGTCTGACTCTTGGTTTCAGCTCAGGTCATGATCCCAGGGTCATGGGATCGAGCCCTGCGTCAGGCTCCATGCTGAATATGGAGCCTGCTTGAAATTCTCTCTCTCTCTCTCTCTCTCTCTCCCTCTGCTCCTCTCCCCTGCTCACACTGTCCCTCTCTCTCTCTCTCTCTAAAATAATACATTAATTTATTAAACAATGGTTCCTTATTGGGGATGTGTAGAGTGGGGAATGAAATGAGCCGTAATGTCTACTTCTTACTTTATGTGATTTTCTTTAAAGGTAGAATTATACATTTTTTAAAATGAATAGACCTTAAAAAAAAAACTTTCAAGTATGCAGAAAAGTTGAGCAGAAGGTACAGACTATATTCCCTCTTCCCCCCACGCCATACCTCCTCCCCAACAGTTTCCACCATTATTAATCGCTCGCATTAGTTTAGTGCATCTGTTACGATTGATAAACCAACCTTATTATTAATTAAAGTCTGTCACTTACATGAGAGTTCGCCCTGTGTTGTACAGAGCTATGGGTTTTGACAAATGTGCAATGTTATCTATGCACCATTTTCCACCATTTCAGCATCATGAGGATAGTTCCCCACCCTAATAACCCTCTGTGCCCCCACCTCTTCATCCCTCCCTCCCCCCTCCCCTCCCCCCACCCAGGCAACGACTAATTTTTTACTTTTCCTATACTTTTGCCTTTTCCAGAATGGCATATGACTGAAACAATATGCGATGCAGCCCTTGCACACTGGCTTCTTTCACTCAGTGACATGCATTCAAAGTTCCTCCAGGTCTTTTCATGGCTTCGCAGCTCATTGCTTTGTGTTGTGAAATAATATCCCATCAGCTGGATGGACCACAATTTGCTTATCCACTTACCCGTTGAAGGACATCTTGGTTACTTTCCATTTTTGGCAGTCGTGAAGAAAGCCGCTATAAACTCTGGGGTGGACATCAGTTTTCAACTCGTTTGGGTAGATATTAAGGAGTGCAGTTGCTGGGTTGTGGGGTATGTTCAGCTTTGTAAGAAACCATCAAACTCTCTTCCAGAGACTCACCGGTCTGCACTCCCACCAGCAGTGAATGACAGCTCTTGCTCCATATCCCCGTCAGGATTTGGTGGGATCAGTATTTTGGATTTCGGCATCTAATAGACGTGTAGTGGTATCTCAGTGTTTTAAACTGGGATTCCCTAGTGACATACGATGTTGGCATCTTCTATGGTTGTTTGCTATCTGTATATCTTCTTGGACGAGGTGTCAGTTCAAATCTTTTGTCCATTAAAAAAAATTTTTTTTAATGTTTTATTTATCCTTGAGAGAGAGAGAGAGAGAGAGAGAGAGAGAGAGAGGGCATGAGCAGGGGAGAGGCAGAGCAAGAAAGGGACACAGAATCCGAAACAGGCTCCAGGCTCCGAGCTGTCAGCACAGAGCCCGACGTGGGGCTTGAACTCACAAGCAGGGAGATCATGACCTGAGCCGAAGTCGGACGCTCAACCGACTGAGCCACCCAGGTGCCCCTTGTCCATTTTTTAAATAGTTTGTGTGTGTGTGTGTGTTATACTTGAGTTTTGAGCGTTCGTTGTACATTTTGGATACAAGTCCTTTTTCAGATATGTGTTTTGCAAATATTTTCTCCCAGTTTGTGGCTTGTCTTTTTGTTCTCTTCAATTATAGATTCTTTAAACACTTTTTTGTGTGTTTTCCAAGTAAATGTTTAAGTAAAGAAGATGAAGGTGAACGGGAATGACTTTGGCCCCTGGAGTTCTAGGAGTTCTAGTACTAATTCCTGGAGAGGAGGAATTGGCCACAAAGTGAAATCCACACCTATGTATTATACAGTAATGCTTGGTGTGCGAGCATAATTCGTTCCGGAAGCATGCTTGTAATCCAAAGCACTTGTATATCAAAGCAAATTTCCCCATAGGAAATAATGGAAACTCAGATGATTCATTCCAAAACCCCAAAACATTCACATAAAAATGATTATAATACTGTGATATAATACAAAATAATCAAGAAAATACAAAATATACATTAACCTGCACTTACCTTTGAAAACCTTCGTGGCTGGTGTGAGGGAGATGAGAGAGGAGGGTTTTTGTGTAGGACGACTTTCACTATCCCTAACAGAATCACTGCTATCTATTGGCTCAACAGAATCTTCTTCATGGGACCATTTAAAAAAAATATTTTTTTTAAGGTTTATTCATTTCTCAGAGACAGAGAGACAGGGCGTGAGCGGGGGAGAGACAGAGAGACAGAGGGAGACACAGAATCTGAAACAGGCTCCAGGCTCTGAGCTGTCCGCACAGAACCCGACGCGGGGCTTGAACCCGATGCGGGGCTTGAACTCTTGGACCGCGAGATCATGACCTGAGCCGAAGTCGGACGCTTAGCCAACTGAGCCACCCAGGTGCCCCTGCATGGGACCATTTTTACGCTCACACGGATAGTGATTACAGTACAGTATAAATAAACTCTTGTATACTGTATTCGATGTAACTGGCAGTAAGGCAGCAAAGGGTCTAGATCTGCAAGCAACTTGACCTAGAATGAAGCAGGGCCTTCCTAAGCTCACTCTTGTATGGAAAAGCAAAGGACTGTCCCTGGGTGCCACTAGTACACTAGTGCCAGTTCCAACGTTCTGAAAAGTCACTGATTTCTGCCAGACACCATGGCCTGAGACCGAGCATCCGAGCATGGGAGGCCATCACCCACAATCTCTCAGAGAGAGAGAGAGAGAGAGAGAGAGAGAGAGAAGAACCATTGGCTCAGTTGTGATCATGTGACATTCGGCATCTTGTACTACTCCTATCGCAAGGCATCACTCGTTTCTCAAGTTGAAATTTGTTAGGAATGTTTCCTCGTCTTGCGGAGCACTCACAGAACAAGTGACTCATAATCCAAGGTCTTGCCGTACTTGTAAACAGTTTTCGTACCAATGCAACTCAATTATTAAATCCCATGAATTGTTTATAGTTTATGATGAAAGAAAACCCCATTTTTGTAAGGCCCAGTGAAAGGACAGCAGTCCAGTATGGAGCAGGGGTAGAAACTGTGGACTCCAGGGGACCCGCGTGGGCCATCTGCTCCTCGGTGGGGAGCCCAGTCAGTGATGGAGGCCAACCGCAGGGGGCTGCGGGACCCCCATCTACCTGATGCAGAGTGGGGTACCTGACCGGCGCCGCAGATCTGTGCCCCCAGAAAGTGAACGTTTTACGAGACCTTATTTCATGAGACCCACAGCGGTGACCTTGGACTTCCCCCCTACCCCCCCCCCTTCCCTTTCTAATGAGGGAAGGGAAGTCTCTAGAGCACGGGCCAGGAGCTGCTTTAGAAATGCAAAGGTTCAGCTACTTGAAGGGAATGCGTTTGAGGGAAGTCTCTCCTGTGCCTTCAAAGAGGAGCATAGCTTTTTCAGAAACCCTGTATAAAGGCGGAGTTCAGAAGCTCTGGTCCCTGGGCCCTGAGGAGGCTTCTTCCCAGGCGGTGTTATGCAAATCCGGCTTAATGGAAGGGTGGACTGAGTCTTTATTTCAAGCAAAGAAAGGCAGAGGAAGGAGAATAATAATACCCTTCATATTTGGGCTATAAATACCACAGTAATAAGGCTGGAAGGAAAGGATGTGGGGCCTGCAGGGAGCTTGAATCTGCTGCATTTGTCAGGGTTCGTCGGGGTTTCTTCTCACGGGAAGAGCCATGGAAGCTGGAATTGAGTGCACTTAATGGGCACCAATTAGAAAAGCCTCCGAGGACACAGCCACCACCGCAGGGCAGCCCGTTGGCCACCTAAGACAGGCAATGACAAGATGGCTGCGAAGAGGGCTGCCGGGGTGGCTCAGTCAGTTAAGCGTCCGACTTCGGCTGAGGTCATGATCTCGCAGTCTGTGAGTTCAAGCCCCG
>NW_024412396.1:49603804-49650300 GCF_014898765.1 Herpailurus yagouaroundi | reverse complement strand
CCACACTCAGCGTGGAGCCTGACGCAGGACTCGATCCCACGACCCTGGGATCATGACCTGAGCTGAAATCAGGAGTCGGACACTCAACCAACTGAGCTACCCAGGCATCCCAGCAATGTCTGTTCTACAGCCAAGTCACATGAGTCTGTGAGCCTTTATAATCATTACCTGAGCTTTAACTAAAAAAACAAACAAACAAAAAACTGTACCAGGATATTAAAATTAAAGTTTTGACTGAAACACCAAAGCACAGGAGATGTGAAGCCACATCAGCAAGTGCAGGCTTTAGAAGTTTTCAAGAGTGGGTTCCGTGATGACTGAACCCTTCTCCAGCTGGAGGGCATGAAAAGGGTTCCAGATGTGGAGAGCTGGGGAGAGCATTTATGGCACCATTTCTTTGGCTAGAGGTGTTGGGGTATGAAGTTCCTCACCCTCTGCCAGGCAGGAAAGAGGGGACGCTGCCCCGTTCCCTAGAACCAAGTGAGGGGAAGCCGCCATGGGACCCCATGAAGAAGGAGCCGTGTTAGGCCAGGTCTATATGCCCTGAGCGTCTCTGGGGCAGGGCATGACCGGGAGCTTCCCAAGACCGGTGGGGGCTGGTGTAGCTTGCCTGGGTCTGCCAGGTAAGGCCATCTAGAAAACGCTGGGATGTACCAGAAAGAAGCTAGAGGTAAGTCAGTCTTCTGGGCCTGAGGAGAGTGCTTCCTACAGAAACAACTGTCCAGGTGGATGGTCATGCGGGGGAGAGGTCCCTGGAGACAGACACCTCAGAAGGACCCAGAAAAGAACTAACGTAAGAATCAGCTTTAAAATTTGCTAGGACTGGCATGCCCAAAGCCAGCTTAGAACTCTAACGGTCCAAGGGCATTAGGCCATTCCTACCCCCTTCAGCACTGCTCCTACCGTCCTGTTCCATCCCCAGGAGGGGCCAGAGATTGGCCAGTCAGCTCAGGGTAGAGGAAGAGAGAAGAGACACCCAGTTCTCCCTCTGGCTGCAGGCGGTCAGCCTGTAGCAGGTCTGTGCTGGCGACGGGAGAAGATGTGAACATGAAAACTTCGGGGTTTTGGTTTATCTTAGACTGGACCTCCTAATTAACAGATGGAGACTTAGAAGGACACAGGGCCATCTCTTACCAGAGAGGGAACAGAAGGGTTCCAGGTCTGCTAGAAGGCAAGGCAAGGTGATCCTCACTGGGTTACATTTCACAGGGACCGTGGGAGATAACACCTAAAATTATATCTTAATTTATTAAATGCACATGGGCTGTGCATTCAAAATAACCAGCACCCGGGCTCCTGGGTGGCTGAGCGTCCGACTTCGGCTCAGGTCATGATCTCACGGTTCACGGGTTCGAGCCCCACGTCGGGCTGACGGCTCGGAGCCTGGAGCCTGCTTCAGATTCTGTGTCTCCCTCTCTCTCTCTGCCCCTCCCCAGCTGGCGCTCTGTCTGTCTCTCTCTCAAAAACAAATAAACATGAAAAACAACAACCACAAAACAGCCAACACCTTACGCACCGTGGAAACCTCTAGCTCCACCGGGTGATATGGTGGCAGAGCATATGTTGACACGGTTCTAGAGGCAGACCAGTTTGTGCCGAGTCTGTACCCACTCGAGACTGGCAGCTTTCCGAGTCACTGAGAAATGCGTTGGAGCAAATATTCCTAAGTGAGACATAGAGGTTTCCTCCAAGATCCAAAGAGGTTCCCTAGGTCCGGGGCCTCTTTCTCAGTGGTGGGGTGCAAGGTGCAATTACCTGTCCTTTGTCTGGAAGGGGCTGCTTTGGAATGCCCCAGAGCACAGGACCCCTACAAACTCCACCCATGCGGCAGGCACCTGAACCCTCATGGGTGTTTTTCTGGTGCTCATGCGCCTCCCTAGGGCATCCAGAGCTCGGGCCGCTTCCTGCCCTGCAGGTCTTATGAGCCTCACGCCATCAGCATCACGGGAGCAGTTGGGTTCTATGGGGAGGCAGAAAGATCAAAGCTCTTGAAGATCATCTTCTGATGGGGAGCTGGAGAGTTGATACGCCCCCTGGCCAGACAGTGAATGCTCTCTCTGCCTCCCTCTTGGTAAAAGCGAGCTGCTTTTCATTCTCCTTAGTGATGGGAATTCAGAAGAATGCATCTACCAGTTAATAACTGCTTACCAAACGTCAGGGGGCTGCGTCATCTACTCTAACAACGCTAACACATCAAACGTGGCACAGAGTATCAGTTAAGTTTGCAGTAGCCCCCCACTGTCCCACACAATCTGTCTGGTCTTCACAGGGACCAGAGAAATGAGTAAATCCCACAGGAATAGGCTAGGGGCCTCGGCCACCACCTTTCGCCCTTTACGTCTTCAAAGATGGCGCGATTCCCTGCAGTGGCTCCTAGGACATAGTGTCATTTCTGATTCACTAACTTGGAGGGGGGTGGGACAGTTTCAGGCACTTTCACTCAGCTTTTCCTATCAAAATGCTCTTATCCATCAGACGCTGGGTAAAGAGCTACAGGGAAGGTCTGTGGGCCCACTGAACCCACTGACAGGCAGACCCTGGCCAGAATACCTTCGATCTCCTGGCCTGACTGAGCCCATCTCTAGCCAGAGGAGCATCTAGCATTGCAGATGCTCCAGCATCACTGTCACCGCATACCCGGAGTTCTAATGGGGAAATTGGATGCAACGGGCCTCGAAAGACGTGAGAATTCCCTTTTCCCTACTGACTCGTTACCCTTTAGGAGGGTTCCCGAATGTTTCACTGAGTATGGGTTATGGTGATGCAGGTTTCTCTACAAGGAAACACACCTGCTCTTCAGTCAGTGGATTCCAGCTCTGTGAACTGACTGAGATCTAGAAAGTGGATGAGGGGCCTTGCCGTCCATGATGCCAGTTACTAGCCTTCTGGCTTCTACCATTCTGGAACTCCATAATCCCCAGGGATACTAGGGAGCCCCGGTTCTATGGCAGGATCTCGTCCCGTCAACCCTGACCCATTCAGAGCTTCTCCAGGATGTTAGTGGCCTCGTGGCTCAGGTGACCATTCCTCTGGCCCTCCTGAGGAGCATGGTCAGGTGATGGGGCCTCCAGCCTCACCTAACAAACCCATTTGAACATGGCCTCCTCCCCGGACCTTCTGAGCCCTTCCTTAACTCTCTGCCAAGGCCACTTCAGCATCTCTACCTTGCTTACTGCGGGTTCAGGCCGTGAGGAAGCTTCAAGGAGCCTGACCGGCAGTGTCCTAAGGAAAACTCCAGGTGTCGGTGTCATGGCTTTGAGCCCGGAGTCACAAGCAAGTGCTCCCCCGGACAATGCTCCCCTTTCCAGACCTACACCCAGGGTTGGTCCACCACCCTCAGGGCGCAATCATTCCCATACGCCTCCGCTGGTGCCTGTGAATCCATTATCAGCCAGGTCCTGTAGTTCCTTCCACAAATAAGTAAGTAATTTCTTTGCGGAGTAGTGACTGTAGTTCTCCTACTCAGACTGTCCTGATACGGGATCCTGTCTCTCTGCCTGGTGGTATTGACTGTGGCAGAGGGGGATCCTGACGCTAAACATCGTGCTACAGGGTCCCTGCTTCGGGTGCAACCTCACAGGGTCTCCAAGCACAGGGAGGCTGCTCCACTCTAGGAGGGGGCTTCAAGGGTCTCGTGTACCCAAATGCGCCCATTCCAGATCCTTCTCCCCTTTAGGACACTGACTTTGTTTTTTATTATTTATTTATTTATTTATTTTTTAAATTTAATGCTTATTTATTTTTGAGAGAGAGAGACAGACAGACAGACAGGGTGTGAGAGTGGGGGAAAGGCAGAGAGAGAGAGGCAGACATAGGATCCGAAGCAGGCTCCAGGCTCCGAGCTGTCAGCACAGAGCCCGACGCGGGGCTCACACTTGTGAACCACAAGATCATGACCTAAGCCAAAGTCGGACGCTTAACCGACTGAGCCACCCGGGCGCCCCTGACTTTATTTTATTTTCTTAAGTTTATTTATTTATTTTGAGACAGAGAGAGAGCGTGGGAGGGGCAGAGAGAGAATCCCAAGAAGGCTCTGCACTGTGAACGCAGAGCCCGACTCGGGCGGGGCTTGACCTCAGGAACCATAAGATCATGACCTGAGCCGAAATCAACAGCAGGACACTTAGCCAACTGAGTCACCCAGGCACCCGTCTGCAGGTCACTTCTACAGGTCTTGCTTCATCCTGCAAGACCTTTTGAGGAGCCTCAGGAAACATCCTAGAACTCTCCACCTGAAGGATGAGAGGAGAAAGCATCTATCCATTGTCCCCTCCTCCCAACTAGTCAATGGAGACCCTACAGGCATCGACTCCCCTAAGTTTCCACGTTGCATATGTGAGTGCCGAGGGGATCACCAGGGATGTCTCCCAGGACAGGAAGTGGGAAGATATAGGATGTGACTGTCGGAGAGAGGCGGAAGCGTCGGTTTGTACCTGTGTGAGGTTGTTCACACCTGTTCAGTCCTGGTCATGCGATAGAACTGGAGTCTGAGGATTTTATTTATTTATTTTTAAACATTTACTTTAAAAAAAATTTTTTTTTAAATGTTTCTTTACTCTTGAGAGAGAGAGAGAGAGAGAGAGCAGGGAAGGGGCAGAGAGGGAGGGAGACAGAGGATCCGAAGCCGGCTCTGCGCTGATAGCAGCAAGCCCGACACGGGGCTCGAACTCATAAACCGCGAGATCATGACCTGAGCTGAAATTGGACATGTAACCAACTGAGCCAGTCGGGCACCTTGGAGTTTGAGGATTTTAAATGGGGCCCAAAACAGGTGCCCAGTACCATCCACCTGGGTGAGTACCGTCCTTCAGAGCAGCAGAGGCTGATACTTAAATGTTAGCTTCCCTGCAAGTGGTCCAAAGCATTACTACTCATTTCTTCGGGAATTACCTTCAGAACAGTACAGAAACCAATCAAGAGGGACACCTGGCTGGCATAGTTGGTGGAGCACGTGACTCTTCCTCTCAGGGTCATGAGTTCAAGCCCACATTGGCATAGAGCCTACTTAAAAGAAAAAAGAAAGAAAGAAAGAAAGAAAGAAAGAAAGAAAGAAAGAAAGAAAGAAACTCAGTGTCTTACATATTTAAACTTTTAAGCCAAAACAGTATGCCCAGCTTAATTAACATTGTCATTAACCATGATTTAGCTGCTCCCAAGAAAGATGATTTGCCAGTTCGGAGAAGAAGCTCTTGCCAAAATCACAGAAATGTAGCATAAAGGAGTAGGACCGGCATCGATCTCATTACTTCAGGCTTAGTCCCACCTTATACGCATACGTGTGTGTGTCTGTGTATCTTCGTGTGTATCTGTGTGCTGTGTGTGTAGTTGTGTTCGTCTGTGTCTATGTTGCATCACATATCTGTGAGTATATCTGTGACTTTGTGTGTGTGTGTATGCGTGTGTGTGTGTTGTGCATGTTGACCATCTGCTCTGTGCCGACCACAGAGAATGCCCCGAGCACTCTGTCCTCGCGACGCTTCCGTGGAAAACAGCCTACCTGGCTAGGGAGTGAGGAAGCCGCAAGAACCTCCAACTCTTAAACTCCTCTTGAAGTAGGTGGAGTAATGGCCTCCCAAAGATGGAACCTGTGAATATATTATGTCACACGGCAAGGGGGAATTGAGCTTGCATATGGAACTTAAGTTGCTAATCGGCTGACCTTAAAATAAGATTATCCTTCTTAGCCCGGTGGGCCCAATATAATCACAAGGGTCCTTAAAAAATGAAAGGGAGGAGGCAGAAGAGTTGGTGTCAGAGTGAGGTGATGTGAGAAAGACTCAAGCAGCCACTGCTGGCTTTAAAGATGGAAGGAGCCACGAGCCAAGGAATGTGGGCAGCCTTCATAACTTAGGGCTAGAAAATAGATTTTCCCCTATCAGAGCCTGCCGACACCTCTATTTAACCCAGCGAGACCCATTTCGGACTTCTGATCTCTAGGACTTCAAGATATCCAAATTTGTGTTGCTTTAAGCCACTAAAACTATGGTAATTTGTTACGGTAACAACAGGAAATGAATATGCCTGGGAAAATTGCATTCGTGTCTTTCAAATGCTCCCCCTTTGCTTTGCTTCTAGTCTTAGTTAAAGGTGCAGTGGATTGCATTTGACGTAGGGGTTGGCTTGTGAAGTCAGCATTTAAGGAGAAAATATGGCGTCCATATTAACCTTGAAAATGCCTGTAATTGCTCATTTTGTGGAGAGAAGGGGCCAGGACCCACTGAAAAGAGCCGATCAACATTCCCCAAGGTGCCCTCACCCTTAGGCGCCCTCACCCCAGGGCTTGGGCCTACTGATCACAAGGGCCAGCTAAACAAATCACACCCTTTGAATTGTCTCTTTCTCTCCCTCCAGGCATTTAATTAAATTTGCACCAATTCAAAGAGCATATGCTGTAACTCCATTGCAATTTCAGATTTTGTTCCTATTTCCTGAGTTTGCTAAGGAAAGCATGAAAAAAGAAAACGTATTTGTGCTGTGGCTTGTTCTTTTTTTATTATGAAATATAACAAACATACAGAAGAGCGTGAGGCGTATCACCCACCTCTGGCAAATTGCAACATCGTTCTTCCACACTGGATTCGGATTTTTAAAAGGAAACGAAATGTTACACATACAGTTGAAACCCAATGTCCTTCTTAGCCTTGCAGATGCTGCCTTCGACCCCCTTCCCCCCCCCTCCCCCCATCCCCAGGAGCTTTCCCCATTACTGATTTTGATATTTGATTTTGATAGCAGTCCTGTGCAGGCTTTGATACCTCTATTATCCAATTCTGTGCATACCCGTAAACACTAAAATATCAGCTCACATATCAAGAAAGATTCTATAAATGGTACACTGCATATATCCTTCTGCAACTTGCCCTCCTCTCCTCCAGCTCAGCACCGCGTTCCTGAGATTTATCCACAGCAGTACTTGTAGTCCTGGTTCATTCTTTGAAGCTGCTGAATAATATTTGATTTCCTAAACATACATTTCTGTTCATCTGCTTTTCTGGTCATAAGTATTTAGGTTGTTTCCAGTTTCTCTTTATTACCAACAGAGATGCAGTGAACATTCTGGTCCATTTCTTTGGGCCCCTGTGCAAGAGTCCCTCCAAGGTGTATACTTAGGAGGGAAACTGCTGGGTCCAAGCATGTGTTCAGCCTTAGAATCACCGGTAATTGCCAAATTGCCTTACACAGGAGTCACACTGATTTCCCACTAGTGGCAAATGCAAGTTCCCTTTGTGTCCTGACCAACGCGTACTAGTTTCTGCCCATCTGATTGCAAATGGGTCTTGTTCTTCTGGTAGGTTGCACAGCGGATGCTCATAGCCACCCTGGGGCAGAGGTGGCGCAGGCCTTCCTTGTGACCCCCTGGCAGAAAGGCATAGGGAGCCCCAGGGAGGGGATGCTGAACCCAACATAGATGACTGTGGCCATGCAGAAGCCTAATGAACCTAGGAACCTCGGATTCCAGCATTCGTCCCTATGGGAACTGAATACAAGGCCAGAACGCAAACCGGCTCCTGGCTAGGCAGTAGAAGATTGAATCTTGAACCTGTTTGCCTTCTGAGTATGTCTTCTGTATGTACACTTGGAGCCGGGTGTCTGGGGCTTAGGGATACTCATTGTGTGCCGTCTCGTCCAGCCCCTGCACGAGTTCTGGCGACTAAAGCCACACCACAAACACGGAGCATTTCCCCTCAGGGGGAGGCCCAGCCAACATCTTGGCCCTGACACCCTACTGGACTGTGGCCTTGGGCAAGTTACATCTTCTTGGTGCCTCAGTTTTCTTGTCTATACCATGGGGATGGTGGCACCTACCTCCTGGCAAGGTCATATGGACTGGCCGCAGCCACACGTCTGAAGTGCCAGGCACAAAGAAAACATGCAAACGTTAGCTGTCACGAGGAAGGCTGTGATGGTGACTTCTTGCTGCCCACAGGAGGTAGCAGTGGTCCCGAAGAAGAAACTCCAAGGGCAGGCTCAGCACAGCACAAGTCACTGATTCTGGGAGACAGCCCATCCGCAGAGGCTAAGGAGGACTCTTCTGGAGGTATAGGCTCGCGGCACCCAAGCACAGGACCAAAGGCACCGTGGCCAGTGGCATGTGGTTGTCCTGCAGGGAGGCTGCGGGGTCATTTGAGGGGCCCTTGGAAGCCCACGTCTCTGTTTTCTCTTGGCTTGAAAAATATCAAAGGATTATGGCCCGAGGGTTTACCGTGTGCTGCCATGGCTGCCTATGAGCCGACCATCCCTGCTTCTGGGGCAGAGCTCAGGGGGTCCACACCAAGCGTGTCGGGTGGAGGGGACCTGAGATGGGTAGGTAAGGGGCCAAAGTCGTGTCCGTGACCTGTTCTCATTTCTGTCCGTTTCAGCAGTCCTCGTCCACGGTTTGGGAAGCAACCCAAGGTCACTGCTGTCCTTGACCCGAAGTCTCATCATCGACAACTAGTGATTTAGCCCCAGTGATGGGACAGAGGCCACAAGATTAGAAGGCAGAACAGCGTTCAGTTCCTAGTTGCGCCTCCGTTTTGCTAGGTGAACTTGAATCTTCAGAAGCCTCGGCTTGCACGGCTCTGTGGTGGAGCTAAGAACACCTGCCCCACCCATCTCATAGAGCTGTAATACCAAGTGAGACGGCGTGCACCAAAGGACCTGGGACATGCTGTGTTCCACATAAATGGCAGTTATGGTGTATCACACTGAGCTGTTCCTGCTGCGTGGGTTCAGTGCTCAGCCGTGCAGGTGAGGGCAAGTCGAGTTAGCCACACCCTCTCTGCTGGGTCAAGCCCGCATCTGCCGGGATCACTGGTCTGCTCCGGGATCACAGCACAGCCTGGAACTCTAGCCAGGCCCCCCTGGAACTAAATGTTACCCATGGCCCCACAGGCTCCCTCTTCTAATCAGATGAGACATCCAACCCCAGCCGATAATCAACAATCACACAGCAAGCTGGCGACGGGTGGAGAGTCAAGGCTCTTGGAGGCCAAGTTTAAATGCCAGCTCTGCCCCTCCCTAGCTGGGTAATCTTGGACAAGCCACTTACCCTCTCTGAGCCTCAGTTAAGTCGTTTATACAATGGGGGTAAAGACGCCTACTTCACGCTGTCAAGAGTGAATGAAACTATACGTGCTTGTCACATAGGAGGTCAACGAATGGGGGCTGCAAGGATTTAACACATGACTGTTAGCTCCACGAGCACAGGGCCTACCTAGATTTGTTTTATGCCTGGTGACCACTCGGCGCCTGGTAGAGCGCCTGGCGCACGCAGGATGGGCACTCAATCCACTTGGGGAGTGAGTGAGTGAGTGAACGAAGGGAGTACCGCGGACTTCTTGAACCCCTCCGAGCCTGAACTTCCTCATCTGTAAAATGGGCATATAAACACTCACCTGGGAGGGCTGTCGTGAAAACCAAGAGCCGCCAGCCGATGCTCGAAACATCCTCGGACACCGCACAGCGGGAGGCCCGCCGCACCCCCTTCCCTGGGCAGACACCACAAGAGGCGGCTGAGTAAGTAAGAGTAACGTTTACTGAGCGATACAGGACTGAGTACTGTGAAGGATTTACCAGGATGGAAACGCACCCCATGCCCGCCCCTGCCACCCCGACACCCAGAGACTACTACAGTACTTAGGAGTTACACACGACGGCCATAACTGCTGGATATCTGTTCGTAACAAACAAACCATAGCATATTTATACTATATCACATCGAGTGATTATAGAAATCCATATATATATTGCTTGTATAAAATCTTTTTTTTTTTGTAAAAAATATTAAAAAAAAAAAAAAAAAGAAAGTATAAAAAAACATGTGCAGTTGAAAAGCCCTGCCAGGACAGCCAGTCTGTAAACATTCAGTGAGTATGTGCTTTGGAAGGGCGCCCGCGCCTCGTGCCCACAGCAGACTCCAGCGGGGCCGTTGAGGGCGCGCCCCGGCTGCCGCTCCCGGGCAAGGCCGCGCTGGACCCACGGGGGCAGGTACGGCTGGGCCCCACGTGGCGCCCACTCCAGCCTGGCATCAGGGTCGGGGGGGGCAGGGCTGGGGGCAGGCAGGCTGTGGTCCCACTCAGTTCCATCCCCAGCCGCATGTTTGTTTGCAACTCATGGCTTTTCCTGGCTGCTCCGAGGTCCCTCGGCGGGTGCCCTGGTGGAGAGGCCATTTGGTTGGGTGTCTCTCTGGCCGGGGGCCTCTGTCCTGCCTCCTTCCAGCTGGGCCCCAGGCAGGACAGCCCCACCGTGGGTCTACTTTGGTCTCAGCGCTTGGTCCTTCTAGGTTTCGTCAGCCCGTTCTTCCCCTTGTGTGGCTGATGTGAGTTTCACAAAAAAGCCCGGCCAGCGCTGGCTGTGCTGAGCCTCATTGTAAAGTTTGTCATGCAGCAAGGAAGGGCCCTCTGGGACCCCTCGTCCTCCCCCCTCTTCCCAAATCCTCCTCCTCCTCCTCCTCTTCCTCCTCTTCCTTCTCCCAGCCCATGGTCACTTCTTCTCTAGCTGCTCCAACAGCGGGTTCCCTTCTGATTCGGGGGTCTTGACGCTGTCCGTCCGGACGATGCAGGTGGGGCGATGCCGGTTCAGCATCAGAATGAGCTGCTGTCGCTCCTGCTTCAGCTCCTCGATCTGGGTCTTCAGCTCCGCATTCATGAGTTCCAGCCGCTCAGATTCCTGTGCACAAAAACAGGGACAGGGCTGTAAGCTCTCCTTGGGGACCGGCACTGCCTCTGGGGAGGTACAAGGCACTCCCAGCTGGCATTTGCCTGTTTTCTGCCTGCCAGCTTCCCACTGGAAGAGGCACAGGACCTGCTATTGAGCCCCCAGGGTCCCTGACTTTCTGCAGCAGTGGCCGTCACCCCTGTGACACTGGCCTGTGTCAAAGCGGGAAGGACCCAGGTTATATTCTGGGGCCAGCCTGGCTCATGTCCCACCTCCCTCCTCTCACTCAATCCACTCCAGCCACGGCGACTCCCTTGTAGTCGCTCAAATATGCCAACACTCTCCTGCCTCTGGGCTCTTGCCCAGGAAACAAAGGGTGGGAGAGGAATAGGGACCCAGTGGAACTAGAGCAGGTGCATGCAGGGTCCACAGGGGGTGGGAGGGGGGGCCCGCGGCTGGCAGTGCAGCGGCAAAGTGCTTTGATGTGTGATGTGTAAATGTACATTGGGGCTATGCTGGCCTGCGGGATCACTAAGCCCAGTGTGCTCATGTCATTCCTCCCCAAACGAGTACTTCCTATCAGTCCATAATCATTGAAACAGCCTCTTCGTTATCCCGTTATCTAGAAGCTTTGCCCACTGGGAGGCGATCAACTGTCACCCTTCTGGATCCAAAAGAAAGTTTCCAATAGACCTCAAGTGAGATTCCCAATGAACTTCCAGCTCAGTTGGAGAGACTCCAGGGAAAAGAAGGAACGAATGCTGGTGATTCGCTCTTGGGGAGGGCGGTGGGGGGGGGGGGGGGGGGTTGTGGGTTCAGAGTGTGGATGGATAGGCAGACCAATTCAGGGCTTAGGGGTCAAAGCGGTAAGACAGGAAGGCTTCGCCGGACTGTGTCTGAGAACTTACAACCCAGTCGAGAGTTGGGGTTTACTCAAGGGCCAGCAAAGTTTTGGACCCAGTGGCTCTCTCGACTCAGAGCGATTTCGCCTGCCAGGAGACATTTGACAACGTTCAGAGACAATTTTGGTTGTCTCCCCCCCCCGGGGAGGGTGGGTGCTATGGTGTCCAGTGGGTAGAGGCTAGGTATGCTTCTAAACCTCTTGCAATGCCCAGGGCGGCCCCGCAACAAGAACTCTCTAGACAAAATGTCAACAGGGCCGCGGTTGGACAACCCGTACCAGGCCAAGAACAAGCTGCGGTTGCGATCACGCACGTGACAAAGGAGCTGGGTGACACCGGCTTGGGTCTATGGGCTTGCCCCTCCGCCGGCGGGGCCAGGCTGGGCAGCCTCCTGCGGGGAGGCACCCCAGGCCGCCGTCCTCCTCATACTGGCTGGCCCGACTGAACTGCCACTTGGTCTGTCTCAGGGGTAACAGCACGAGCGCCTGGGGAGCTCAGAACTGCTAAGATGGGCAGTCCTCGGGACCAGACACTGAAGGAGAACGGCCCCCAAAAAAGGAAAGAAGCGATCTGGGGGAAAACATTAAAAAGCAGCTATGGTGTTTGGACCCAAGGAGGTGTGTGGATTCACACTCATTCATCATAGGAATGGGTGGCTCAGTCAGTTAAGCACCTGACTCGATTTCAGCTCAGGTCACGGTCTCACAGGTCAGGAGTTCAAGCCCCGCGTTGGGCTCTGCTCTGACAGGGCGGAGCCTGCCTGGGATTCTTTCTCTCCCTCTCTCTCTGCCCCTCCCCTGCTCATGCCGCCGCCCCCCCCCCCTCAAAATGATAGACATTTTAAAAAGTTATTAAAATGTTGAAGTATATCATGGAATATCCTGCACTCGGACCGGCTGGCTGTCAGAAGGTAAGTGACTGCTTTTTAGTTTTATTTCCTTCTGTTTTATTGGGTGGTGCTACATGTTTATTTATCGTGTAAGTAGAAGTTGACTTCAGAAGAACCATGATTATAGAAGTTGCCTGTGGTTTTATAACAGCAGTTACCTGATCTGCTTTGCTCATTAATTGAGAAATGTGGGCTAGGATCTTCACATGTTAATTATGAAGTAAATAACTCTGCTTGCGTTTTTGTTTATAGTTTTGCCTTCTGGTAGATATTTCTTGCCCTAGAGAAAATGAAACCATTTGTTGTTTCACAATAGATTGCAAGCGAGTGAACACTCTGTCTCTTCCACTAGGCTCACCAAAGGCAGGAGAAAAAATACCGGGTGAGGGGCTGGGTGTCCTGGTATTTCATGCTGGCTGTGTGACCTTGGCCAAGTCAATTCCTTTCTCAGGGCCTCAGTCTCCTCCCAGAGAATATGATTGGCCTAGAGGACTTTAAGCATTAAGATTCTCTGATTTTAGGGGTGCCTGGGGGGCTCAGTCGGTTGGGCATCCCTTTGGCTCAGGTCATGATCTCGCAGTCTGTGAGTTCAAGCCCCACGTCAGGCTCTGCACTGACAGCTCAAAGCCTGGAGCCTACTTCAGGTTCTGTCTCCCTCTCTCTCTACGGGTCCCCCACTCATACTCTGTCTCTCTCTTTCAAAAATAAAATAAAAACATAAAAAAAAAAAAGATTCTCTGATTTTACCTTTAAAAAAGTTACCCTAGGGGCGCCTGGGTGGCTCAGTCGGTTAAGTGTCCGACCTCGGCTCAAGTCATGATCTTGTGGTTTGTGAGTTCGAGCCCCGCGTCAGGCTCTGCTGACAACTGGGAGCCTGGAGCCTGCTTCAGATTCTGTGTCTCCTTCTCTCTCTGCCCCTCCCCCCACTGTGCTCACTTGAGTTCTCTCTCTCTCTCTCAACAATTAAAAAAAAAAAGTTACCCTAATACACTTAAAATAGAGTTCTATTTCCCAATGTTTTTTGTAAGTATTGGGAAGAAGGCTGGTGGCCTCTTCTGAGCCCAAAAGGCCTGTCTGAACTAAAATCCTACCTCTGCCACTTTAGCTATGTCACTGTGAACCAGATTCCCCATGTCCCTGAGCCTGGGCAACCTGAACAGCGTGCTGGGCGGTAGAGGAAGCCCTGGGTTCTAGTCCTGCCTCAGCTGCTGCAGAATCTTGAGCAAACGTTCATCCCTCTGAGTCTCAGAATCCTCGTCAGGGGAGTGGGGCTGCTTCGCCTCCCCTCCAGGGTCACCATCTCCTTGTGACCATCAAGGAGGGAATGGCCATGAAGAGTGCAGAGTGCTATGGGAGTGTGAGATGGGCTTCCTGCTACCAAAGCCCAGAGAATGAACCCGCGTTAGGCACGGCAGGTGCGGCAGGTACAGAGGCCGGCGTTACAGAAGGGAGAAGCATAGGGACGCTGCTCCTGACTGCAGAGAGAGGAGCTGCTGAGGTAGCCCTGGCTGCCTCAGGAACTCGGCTGGTCCAGGCAGGTGAACTCGGAGATGCTCTAAGAGTCTCCCAGGGTGCATCTAGATGTCCAGGGGTCAAGGATGGTAGAGTGACTTTTTACATCACATATACGTGTGTGTGTGCACACACATATCCTTTCGTACCTCTGAGCCTTATAAATATTTCACCTGTTCAAAAATAAATTATAAGGGAGCCCTTCACGTCTGTGGGCACTGGCTATCAACACGGCCATCTGCATCCGTGTCCTAAACCTCTGTTACCAAGGCCAGAGGGGAAGAGAGGAGCACGGGCGGAGAGGGAGACTGGGCTTGAGCCCAGACTGAGCTGCCTAAACCCCCCTCCTAGACCCCGAGGCCACCAGGGACAGCATGACAGCCATGTAACTGGTCTTCCCGCTGCCCCAATCAGGATCAGCTTACATGGCTAGGACCTGGGGTCTGCCTGCCTGTCCGTTCTCCCCCGTGTACTCTAAACTCCAGCCACACTGACATTCTTTTCAATTCCTTAATCACATCCTTAAACGCCTCTTGCCTCTGGCCTTTGCTTGCCCTGTTCCTGCTAACCCCTCCACCCTGTCCATCTGGTTAGCTCCTACTCCTCTGTCTCAATGAGCAGTCTTCCCTCAGCCTAGGCTAGGATAGGGCCTCTCAGTGTGCTCTCACACCAGGCTTGCCCAACGTAAGGCACAGGGTGCCTTACCATTCCCCGTTTTCTATCTGCTGTCCTCCTGCCTGCTGTGCAGCGGGTACTCACTAAACACTTATGGGATGGATGGATGGATGGACAGATGGATGGACGGACGGATGGATGGTCAAAGGAATGAATAAATCCCAGCTCTACTACTTGTTGGCAGTGTGACCTTGGACAAATAACTTGACCTCTTCCGAGCTATAGGTCAGTCTCTAAAATGGGGGTAGACGGGGCACCCGGGTGGCTCAGTCGGTTAAGCATCCGACTTCGGCTCAGGTCATGATCTCACGGTTCGTGAGTTCGAGCCCCTCATCGGGCTCTGTGCTGACAGCTCGGGGCCTGGAGCCTGCTTTGGATTCTGGGTTTCCCTCTCTCTCTGCCCTTCCCATGCTCATGCTCTGTCTCTCTCTGTCTCTCAAAAATAAAGAAATGTTTAAAAAAATAAAAAATAAATAAAATGGGGCTAGCCGATGTTTATCTCCCTGAAATGTTATAAGATTAAATGAGGCATGTGGCAATCCTGCATACAGTTGGTGCTCAGCAAATGCTTCTGGAATGTGACGAGCAGCTAGCACCATTCATTTGGCACTTTCACTGCCACGGTGTGTGTTTGCTGGGCATATATCTTGCCTGCTAACTGGCTGACAATCCCTTAGAGGCAGGGAACTTGTCTGTTCCCTGCCATGCCTCACCCAGCTCTGCAGGCACTCTGGGCTGGAAATGAGGTGTGGGACACGCCATCCATCTTAAATGCCCGTGTGAGACCCGTGTCTTAGAAACTTCTTGAAAACTTACAGCCCAGCGTCGGTCTACCATCTCTTCCGAGGAGGCTCTCAGCTCTAGGAGTCTGACTCCCACCTGGAATGGCCATCCCCCTGCCTTAGATGATCAGAGCCCCCAGGTGGACACACAGCCCCACGCTGTCTACACCCGTGACCCCAGATTTTCTCTCTGCTTGCTGCAAGCATGAGAAGAGACCCGTATATACCCCAGCATCAGAGAAAACCAGGGCCGAGTTAGCTAGTCTTCAGCTCCCACCAGAGAGACTGTGCCTGCTCCTTCCTGTGTGTCCCCCAGTGCTCCTAGCACAGTGCTGGGCATTTAGTACCTGCATGAAAATGCTTGTCAACAAAGCAACGAGTGAAAGAATGAACAAATGAATGAACAAATGAACTCGAGCTAGCATAGAGCAGTGTTAAGAACAAATGCTTTGAAGTTAGCCTCGGGTTGGAATCTCAGCTCCACCACTTAGTTGCTGAGGGACCTGGGCAAGTAACTTAACCTCACCATGCCTTAGTTTCCCCATCTGTAGAAAGAAAATAATGAGGGTACCTACCTCATACAGTTACCGTGCCGACACAGAGATAACATACAGCACTCCACACCCTGCCCAACTTTACAAATGTTAGCAACGCCGTTAACTGTTGCATGCTATAGAACAGAATGGGGCCCCCCGGTATTATTATTGTTATATACGGTTACAGTTATTATTTAGTAATGAACAAGTGATCCGGAATGCGGAGGCTGGAGACTACCAGCCTGGACTGATTAGCTTTCTGATCATGTCCCTTCACTGCCAGCAACCATTTTTGAGAAGCAGCAAAGGCCTAAGAGATGCGACTCAGGGGAGAAAGAACAAACACCCTGCTTGGCACCTTCCAAATGGAAGGTCGGGGACATGCTCTGAGGGCGGGGGTGGGGGTGGGGGGTAGGCTCTGCTGGCCTTTGGGTGCAGAGCTGACCTCTGGTCCCTGGAGGCAGCAGCTCGGGGGTCGTGTTCAGTGGGGCTGAGGCCAGCCAGACGGGATGCAGGGCTGGAAGAGCCTCTGTCCACCGCTCACACGCGGGGCATGGCGCCGTCACCTACGTCGTTAGCATCCACCCTAGACAACTTTGGCAGCCACCAGGCCTTTGAAGCGGGGACCACTTCGCAGTCCTGGGCCATCTGGGCCAATAAGCACCAGCGTCTGACCTGGTAGAGGGGAGCCGGCTCCTCCCACCTTCTCTGGCAGTCAGGGATCTGGGTGGGCCGGACCTGCTCCCCGCTGCCCTTGGTTATCTTGGTTCAGGGAAAGGGCACTGGATGGAAGGCAGGCCAGACAGGGGGTTGCGGCTGCTTGGGCAGACGGCCAGCAGGCGCACACTGATTCCGCGGGCTTTGGTGACGACACACGTCTCCCGGCCCACGAGTGCACAAGCCCGCTCCGAAGGACGAGACAGGTGCCCCGCCCTGGCCAGCTGCCCTGCTCACCCGCTGCAGGAACTCCGTCCGCTCCTTCTTCTTATTCCGGCATCGGGCTGCCGCCACTTTGTTCTTCTCCCGGCGCCTTTTCCTTCGCTCCTCTTCTTCATCTAGCTGTGAGGGCACAGAGCCGCAGATTAGACATCCAGGCGGGCCTGGAGCACCGCTTCCCTCCTGACACAGACGGCAGATGGACAATGTCCCCCGCAGTGAGGGAGCCATCCCTGTCTGCCAGCCCACTGGCTTCCCTGCTGGTGGGTCGGAAACGCTTCCCAGCCAGCCCACGGATCCTCTTAGAGCAGGTGGGCAAACCTGGGAGGGGTCGGTGTCCCAGGAGGGCCGGGCCGCCTGGGTTCTGCCAGAGTTCAGGAGGCACCAAGCCCGGCAAGTCTATTCACACGGAGGTGACACCCAGCGGGTGGTAACGGCCCTGTTCTCTTGCCCAGCCCAAGCCTTCTGGGCACTATTTTCCAGGCCAGTGGTTCCCAGGCACTCCTTTAAAAAATGCCTTGGGCATGGACATAGATTTCACATTCTACCCCCACACACTTCCGCCTCCCCGGGGGTACCTTCGCCCTGCCTCTTGGTCCTTCCAGACGCTCTGATCTACCTCCTGGTGCTAGTAAACAGCACCGCGGGCCCCCGCCCCCCATACTCTCCTCACCCGGGTTTGGTCCTTTTCGCTGCTTCTGCAGGTTGTCCCCCACGATACCCCCCCTGTATCCCAGGGTGCCAGGGCTCCCCCAAGTGCCCTGCACGGACACAAGCAGAGGGGCCTCCCGAGTCTCCGGGTTTGCTTGCTTCTCCCCCAGGATACATTCGAAAATTCACCACGCATAAAATAGGGCCCATTAAGTGGGAAGGGAGAAACTCACTGCCCACCAGCCCTGACCCCAGCAGGATCACTTTGCGGTGGTGCCTCTTGCTGTCTGTTAGCTACCAGGAGAATCCGGAGGACACACAGGACCAGCTGGGGCGGGGGACAGCCTGGAGTCAGAGGCCACTAGAGAAGTCACTGGATTGCCCTGGCCTTGCCAACTCTCTCACTTCTTGAGCCAGTGGGGGTGAATCTGGCAGCCTGAAGGCTGGAACAAGGTCTCAGCTGAGAGGGCTCCAGGCCAGGAAAATAAACACCCTCTCTGTGCACTCCCAGCATGCTCTAGGAGCTTAGGACCGAGGGCCTGGCCGGAGACCAGCACCCACGGCCATCGGCACAGGTCCTGGTAACACAACCTTCTCCTTCTCCACCACCTCTGAGTTTCTCCCTGACCCGCCCCACCCCTCCGGGGAGGCTGGCTGGAGAGGAGGCTTGTCAACATGGCCACACCCAAGCACCTCCCGGCCCCTTGGCCTCCCTTGAAATAGAACCAGAAGTGACAGCACCTCTGGCTGACCCGTATCTGGGAAAATAGAAACCTGGACAAAATTGATTCCACCCAACCTCAACCTCACCCCCACCAGGGCCGAGGTAACCGTGACGACAGGCAGAGGGAAGGAACTGGAGGAAGTGGCCGGCAGTGCAATCTCCCCTCGGCCAGGAGGGTTTGCCCACAAACTGCCAAGGTGATGTGTGCAACCTGGGCACTGCCGGGCTCACGGGGCCCGGAGCAACCCCGGCTTCTGGCAGAGCAGCCGTTTCCTGGGAGACGCCACCTCTGTCCTCCGAGACCCAGCTCCCCGCCCCAGCCCTGCACAAAGCCGCGGGCAAACGGAAGCTGCGCCATCCGGCTGCGGATGCGAAGAGGCTCAACTGGGCCAGGCCGATGGCCGCGCTGGGGGCTTTCCAGCCCCCCTGTCCAGCCTTATCCGTCCCCTCCAGCCATCGCCTTCTCCCCACATAGCTCCCCCTTCTCCGAGCCAGCTGGGCCCTCCTGAGATAACCTTCCTCTCCTCCTTGGGAGACTCATATTCAACCTTCGAGAGCAAATGTCACCTCCTCCAGGAAGGCACTTTTGACTCCCCAGACAGAATCGGCTGCTTTTCCTGTGCTGCTACAGGACTTTGAGTCCCCTGCTTTCAGGGTCTCTATCGTATCCCATCATAGTTCTCTGTGTATGCAGGTATCTGTGTTCCCTGCTGAAGGACGGGGGACCCGAGCATCGCCAACACCTGGATAGCACTTAATAGGGGGCTCAGCAAATGTCAGCTACATGAATGAGTGAAACAAACGATTCCAGGGAAAGGTGGCACAGGCTTGGATTCTGTCATTATAAAAGCAAGCTATTGCCTATGTTTGCCTCTGCATAAGCTTTTCCCCAGTGCCAATAAGGGGCCTTTGCTGCCAGGGATGGTCTCTTTTGTCCGTCTGCAGGAGCCCAGCAAAGCGTGGGGGTTGCATCCTGTCTTCCCCAGAAGCACAATGACCAAAGACAGAGTCGCGGCCGGGGGCAGG
Organism: Herpailurus yagouaroundi; assembly: GCF_014898765.1. NCBI lineage: Eukaryota > Metazoa > Chordata > Mammalia > Carnivora > Felidae > Herpailurus > Herpailurus yagouaroundi. Next base: position 49,631,029 of record NW_024412396.1, on the reverse strand, counting down.
CCCCCCGGTGGCTGTGGCAGGTCCGCACGAATCTCGAACAGGCACAGACACACTCCAGGCTGTGCACTGAAGCCTAAACACCCCCTAAAGTTCCACAGCCACCAGCGGCTTCCACGCCCGTCCCCAGGCCTCTCCTGCCCCCACGCTCCACCTCAGCTGACATCTCCCAATAAGGCAAGAAATGGCCCCAAAGCCCCATTACCACACCTTCCCCACTGACACTGTGCTACATGTTCCCCAAATCCTCCCTCCGCCACGTAAGAGCCGCCTGAGGAGTTCTGGAAACCAGCTGCTGGAGTCCCGCCAGAAAGAAGAGGGGGGCTGGGCAGTGCCCCTCAGCCCTCTCATCCCCACGGGCCAACTGTGGCCCAGGCCTGGGCGTTCTGTGTCCCCTGCCTGGGGCCCCCCCGGCCCCCCTGCCTCCCACCACCACTAGCCTCCTCCAGTTCCTTCTCTCACCACAGTCCCAAGGCTGCTGCCCCCGCTCCTTGACGTTCCCGAGTCTCTAAAACATTTGGCCATGAGGGGGTGAGACGGCAGAGTGTTGTCGCCACACACAGCGGGGACGTCTAAAACCGGAACCCCAAAATGGGGCATGATGATTTGTTGCTGCAGACGCAGTTGGAAGAACAAGAATGTTTGAGGAGGAGGCTGCTTGACGCCCAATACATTTAAAGACCCATGAGATGAAGGCCTGCTCTCAAACATAGCTCTGGCTCTGTTTTCCCCCAGTTCCCAGGAAGCCCTGGGGCAAAGCTGGCCGTGCACCGGGGTGAGGAGTGAGGGGGAGCCCTGTGCCACACTTCACATTGGAGGGACAGGCTAGGGGACTCATGGCCAAGGGGGGCCTCTGGTCGAGCAGTCCCTCCTCAGATGGCCCGTTCCCAAGGCCCTGCTTGTGAGCCCCCGGCCACAGCTGACTGGAGCAGGTGCGAACTGCTGACCAGGAGGGGCTGTATTCACTGAACTTGGACCGCTGGACTGAGGGTCCAGCGGCTTCAGCCACGTGTCCAGAGAAGCAGAGCAATCAGGCTGCGATGCTTGCAGATGGGCAGAAGAAACCAAAGACGGTGTGGCAGGAAGGAAACAAACCCTCGGCTATGGAGGGGAGTCAGAGAGACAAAAAGAAGGAATGGCAGACAGAGAGAAAAGCAGGGCCTGGGCCAGGGTGCCGCCAGTGAGGTGCCCAGGACACGAACCTAAGGAGACGCTCACTCCAGAGCTCACGCAGGGGCAGGTTCGCCACCCAAGACCGACTGCCTCCTTAAATGCTGTGCGCTGGGCGTCTGGCTCACCTCACCCTGGTCCAGGCCCTAAAAAACAGAGGGAGCTCCAGGCTGAGAAGGTGAAGGTGGAGACAGAGAGGAAAGAGAGAGCAGAGAGAGACAAAGATGGGTGGAGAGAGACATAGAGGCGGTGCCATTAGAAAGAGAAACACACAGAGGCATGAACAGAGGTCAGTGGTTAAGACAGGCCAAGTGAACAGACTGAAAGCACACACCGAGGAAGAAACTGTCTCAATCCTCCTGATTCCACCACTGGAGGGGCCTAGGATTCCTGCGCCTTGAGTCCGTGATGCATACCCCTGAGTCTACCCTGAAAAATTCCTCCTCTGGCCTGGAGGGAGTTTGAGCTTTCTGCCTCTTGCAACTGAAAGATGCCCGTGTCTCACAAAGAGCTTGAGCAAACAGAGGTGGTTGGTCTTGGTACGTATCCAGTCCTCTGGACTAGGGGTCTCAGCAGGTTAAATGGCTTCAGCGAGCCGAGGACAGTCCTATTACCCTCCCCACTTTTACACATGACAAAACTAAAGATATCAAGGCTGCGCAGAAGGTCAGTGGCAGCTTGAAATCCGGGCCTTTTGGCCCCAGGGCCCAAGAGCCTCCTGCTCTTTGAAGGGCTGCTGGCCTATGTGTGCCCCACACACATATGGTAATACGCCCCCTGTCCTTTCAGCTCTGGCCTGGTGATGGGATTGTAAGCAGCAACAGAAGCTTCTGACTCTGACGACAATGACCGTGTTGTTTTTCCCTATTCGGGTCTTTTAAAATAAAAACAATTTATTGCCCAAGTAACACTGAATGTGTAACATTAAAGCTGACTGGTTTACGGGGGCGGGGGAGGGGGCGCCTGGGTGGCTCTGTCGGTTAAGCATCCGACTCTTGGTTTTGGCTCAGGTCACGATCTCACGGTTTGTGGGATCGAGCCCCGCATCGGGCTCTGCACTGACAGTGCGGAGCCTGCTTGGGATTCTCTCTCTCCCTCTCTCTCTGCCCCTCCCCTGATCATGTGTATGTTCTCTCTCTCTCTCTCTCTCTCTCTCTCTCTCTCTCTCTCTCAAAAATAAACGCTTAAAAAAAAAAGCTGACTGGTTTACGGGAGGGGCCTCCTCCACACCTCTCCTGCAGGCCACGTGGCTTTCACATGGTGGCAACCTCCTCCCAGATTTGATTTTGAATTCTGATATTTCACAAGCATTTCCAACAAGATATCTTGTGGGACCCACAAAGAGATAAGATGAGAAAGACTAATGATACTTGCTAACCTGAGGCACTGAAACTACGGACACTCTTACATGGACAAAGCAATATAAAGGCAAGAGCAATAAAGCTGGTGACAAGCAGAGGTTGGGGGAGGGGACCCAGAACAAACCCCCAGCACTCACCAGAGCAGAGAAGGTCTGAAAGGCTTTATCTTGCACTAAGGACCGCAGCAGGGACGCAGAGAACCAGGCTCAGCTGAGACACGTGGCATCAGGGTCGTCAGCACGCCCTTAGGGGTCTAAGAGGCCTATGTGGTCTGAGAGGAGCACTGACTGTGTGCTCCTGGGCAAGTCACTTGGCCTCTCTGAGCCTCTGTTCCCCACCTGCGTGGGGAAGGCACCGAGCCCTGCCACACAAGGCTGTAACAGGACTAAGTGCCAATCTCGAGCCTGGGACATAGGAAGCGTGCTGTAAGTGCCAGATCCTGGGCCTGCCTTCCCAGGTGAGGCAGAAAGCAAGCTTGGGGCACACCCAGCCTCCCCCAAGGGCAGAATCTGGCTCAGGAGACCTGGGCCGGAGGGCAGGCTGGGGGTGCCTCAAGGCACACGAGTTGTCAATGAGCAGGCCCGGAGCAACAGCAGCCTGGCAGCCTCAAAATTTAGCCCTGGCCAGGCCCACCAGGTTCCCCCCCCCCCCCCCGGAGCCACACTGCACGGAGGAGCCACATTTCAACACCAGGGACCCATGAGCACCCTGGGAAGTAAACACCCAAATACCAAACATACCAGACATTCCCCCACATAAACACGGCTGCGCTGAGCCCCGGGGCTGCGGTTCCACACCACTCCCCTGTCCAGCCACGCATCAGCAAAGTAGGGCAGTCCAGGGGCGAGCCGTCCACAAGCCAGCCGGGCCAGGCCTACAACCCCAAGGGGAAGAAGGAGGAAACCCCAGGGGCCTCTGTCCAACACCCCTCCTGCGCCCATGCACCCTGCAGGGGCCAGGCGTCCCCATCAGCATCCCCCTAGGGCTGAGCTGTTGGCAGCCGTTCCCCCTCTAGCCCTGTCTTCTCCGGCAAGCCCCCCCTCTCTAAACAACCATGGCCTGGACCTCAGCTGTGAAATACTGGGGCAGTTTCAGTGAGCAGCGGGCAGAGCTGTAAGACAAAATTCAAGCCAAATGGTCAGTCTAAGGCTCGAGGTGCAAACTCAAGTCACTTCCCGGGGCCAAGCAAGTAACGTTAGCAAGGGAAGGGGGCTGGACGGGGCTGTGGCCTGCAGAAAGGACCCCCCAGCCGGCCTCACTTGAGCAGCACAGACTCAGCATTGCCAAATCTTCCAAGTTTTCAAGCCTAGCTGAACATACGGGGTTTTAAGTAAAGTCTCCCAATTTTTAATGTTGGCAACAAATTCCATCTTGGAAAGGACACTTCGTGGGCCACACATCTGTGGGCTGCACCAGCCCACGGGCGGCTGATTTATGACCCCAGCAAGCGACAGACCCTGGCGGGGTTGGTCATCAGACACCTAGTTCTAGTCACCTAGATGCCCTATTCTGTGACCGTGGGCCAATCAATTCATCTCTCCCGTCTTGTGGCTCATCTTTGATAAACACAATAGCTCCTACTTCTCACTAACCTTCAAACGCCCTTGCAAGGTGGACTTCATTTTACAGTTGAGGAAACAAGGTGCCGTGTCTGCCAGAAGTTGCCAGGCCAAGAACAGACAGGGGTTTGACTCCATTACATCATGCTGCCTTCCAACAGTGGGCTGGACTAAACTCTCCCCCAAGTTCTGTCTAGCTCTGACATCCATGGGTTTCTTTTCACCCAAACTTCAAGAGCAATGTTGGCTTGATTGAGGGGAGAGGGAGGGGGTTGTGGGAAGGACATCTTTTCCCTTTTAAGGAGTTTCAGAAATAGTCACTTCACAGACTCTTAGAGCCAGAAAGGAGAAGCCCCTAGGCCAACTCCTGGATTTTACACATGAGGAAACTGAGTCCTGGGAAGGAAGTGGATTGCTCCAAGGCTCACACTTGAGGGCAGGGCCTGGGTCACTGCTGAGTCAGCCTCCCTGGGCCTTTGGGCTCCACCTGACTTCCTCTTTCTGGAATTTTCTATGCTCTGGATGAACAGCACTAACCTCGTCTGTCCCCCTCCTACTTCTCTGACCTCTCCTTTTCTGTCTCTTGCCCAGGACCCTCTTCCTGTCCCTTTCAGGCCAATGTCTCCTGGGGTCCTATCCTTGACCTGCTGCTTTTCTCACTCCATGGGTACTGCCTACGGTTTATCATTTTCATCTACCTATGTGGTTTCAACTACCATTTATATATGAAAGCCAAACAGTTCTTTATGATCAGGACAAAACATCCAGCTGCCAGCTGGATGTTCAGTCTGGATGTCCCTCAGCCCTTCAAAGTCTTTATCCTCAACTGGCTACTTCCTGTCTATTCTCCACCCCAGGCTGGCACCACCCGTTCACTGGACTTAGACACGCAGCCCTCCCCCAACCTGTCCTTCTCTTTATCTCTTATTTTGACTCTTCAGGCCATCCAATTCTACATCCTAAATCCTCCTCATATCTGCTCCCAACTTGCCATCCCCATTCCAGGCTTCTTTCTACCTCCTGACCCTACATGACCATCCTCTATCTCAGCCATCGAAGGGATCTTTCTAAAACACAAATCTGATCCAGTTACTTACTCCTCATTACCCTCAGGAGAGAGCTCAAGCTCCTTCATGTGTCAAGCGAGGGTGCCTGTGACTTGGCCCCATGTGTTGTGGTCTTTGCTCCCGTCCATCCAACCCTACACTCCATGTTCCTGCAACCCTGAGCCTCTCATATCCCACACTTACCTGGCCACATGCCTTTGCCCCTGCTGTTTCCTTGGCTTGCTCTCCCCCTCTGCATTCAGCTCAAGCATCACCACCTACAGGAAGGCCTCCGTGGTTCTCATCGCTTCCAGGCTGGGGAGGTGTCCCTTTGCTCTGGGCTCCCATAGAACTCTGAGCTTATCCTGGCCCCCACTGTGCTGTATTGCTGTATTCTGTCCTCAGTTTCTGCCCCCTCCACTAAACTGGGAGTTCCATGAGAGCAGAAATCTGGGTCTTGTTGATTTTTTAAATTGTTTTTAATGTTTATTTATTTTTGAGAGAGAGAGAGAGACCATAAGGGCAGAGAGAGAGGGAGACAGAATCCAAAGCAGGCTTCAGGTTCCATGCTGTCAGCCCAGAGCCTGATGCAGGCTCAAACTCACGAACCATGAGATCATGACCTGAGCTGAAGTCGGACACTTAACCAACTGAGCCACCCGGGCACCCCTGTGACTTGGCGATTTTGTGTGTGTTCTGTACCTTTGCCGAGTTTGCAGCCACCCGGAGTGCTCAATAAATGTGTGCTAAAGGGAGGCCTGATCCACAGAGCTGGTGACCTGGGCAAGACTCCTGACTACTCCCAGCCTGGTGCTCTTTTGACTTCACTCCAGATGCCCCCCAAGGCCAGGGTATGATCAAACACATTCCCCTATGAACAAACCCACATAGTGGGAGCCGTGCTCACTCAAAGCATCACACCAGCCCAGCCAACCACCGGGTGAAGGCTCTGAACAACAGCTGCCAGAGGCAATGGCTTCACCTGCCAAGATGATTCACTCAGCTCTGGTGACTGGGGGCACAGGTGGGTGGGCAATTGCTCAGTGCACTCAGCATCTACAGGAAATGGTGGGGAGTGGTAGGGCGGTAAGCCAAGCCCCATCCTGAGGTTCCGGAACTGAGAAGACGTAGAGATCCCAGCACCTTGCAGCATCCACAGGCCAGGAAGCTCAAGTTCAGAGAAGAGGAGTAAGTCGGCCTTGGTCCCTGGTCAGATGGTGGCAGGGCCAATCCGAATACCACTGTTTCCTGGAACACCTTCTAGAAGCAGGGGACATGTTCTTTATGAACTGAAAGCTTGATGCAGTTGCCATTGCCGGGCATCAGAACCTCCCGGGGTGGGTGGGGGGCGGTGGGGAGGGCGGGGGGAGGGGGGGGTGGGGACGGCGGGAATCTATCTGAACCAACTTCTCTGTCTCCACACATCTCAGCAAGACAAAGCATTCCTGTGACCTTGGCCCTCCCAGCCCCCCTGTCCTCAGTAAGAACCTTTTCCTGCGTTAAGAGAACCCATAAAACAATAGGCTGCTGAGGCATAGGGCTGGTTTATATGAGCAGAATAGGGAAGGGCCATTCTCTCAGAAAGCAGTGGAGAACAGCCGTTTCCACTGCTAAGAAAAGACAGCATTGTGTTTGGAACAAAGCCTGAAAAAGCCGGCTGGGCAGGGTGACACCCATTTCTGTATGGTCCTGCTAAGGAAGGAGTGAACACTGTTACTGCGAAAGCGAGGCCAGGAGACGTAGGAAAAAGCACCTTGGCCAGGACGGAAAGTCTAACGTTGAAGAGAAAAGGGCTGATGATTGCCGGGAAATCCTTTTGCTGGAGAAGAGCTATTTGAAGAATGATGGCTTTTGTTGAAATATGTCTATTTCAGGCCTGTTTCATATTTATGGTTTGGTGAGGTTTAGTTTCCCACTAGGCAATCAGTCAATTTTCTTGCCCAGTTGACATTTGATTCAAAAGATGAGAAAGGGAGAGGAATAGTGGCCCCCACAAGGCTCTCCCCACCTCTAAAAGACTGGTAAGAAGCAGAAGATATCTGGGAAGGGAAATCAATTTTCTCAAAAAGAGTTAATAACTCTTTAACAATAGCAGTGTAATATGCCTTGATTACACCGGGGCAAAAGAAAAAAAAATCAAAACAAAACAAAACACCAAAAGACAAGAGATCCTGCAAAATGACTATCTACAACTAAATGAAAATGCAGTTGTTGCAAAGAATATTCATGAACAGGGCTGTTCTAAAAGTCCCGAGTTGGCCAAAGTAGAAGAACATTTCAAGTGCCATCATCCTACTAAAGCCTTGAAAGTCATTTGTCTTTCATCATGAAGGTGAAAAACAAGGTCTTTGGCTTAATTATTCTCCACCAGTGCAGTTCAGTTTAATCTGTATGCCGGGTGTGCAGCTAAAACACAGATTTCAGCCAATTTCTTTCAGGCATAAGGCACAGATAACAGACAAATCGCTGAGCAGAACGGCGACCTCTATTTCGTGGGTACTGAACTCCCACTAATAAAAATCCCACCCAGGTGACACGGCCAGATGAATTCACAGCCAGGGATACCTGGCCTGGAGGACGGAAGGGTTTCACCATGAGTGATTTATGTAATGAAATGGAAGCAATAAAATTTGAGAGATGGGGAAGGGAAGGCTTCGCGACTCCCAGGCAGGTGGAGGTGTGGGTGGGGGTGGGGTGGAGGTGGAGAGCTCCCCCCCCACCCAAATTCTCAGACCAGGGCGGCTGAGAACTCCAGCCAGCTACGGTGATGAATAGCTTATCTGATTCTCCCTTCAAAAACTATAAAGGAACCGGCCTATTGACAAGCTCCGCAGCTTAATTAATTGGGAAGTCCCTTAGGGTGTGAATGCTGGCAGCCGGGAGGATCTCAATACCTGGAAATAACTGGTTTGGAAATGTTTGCTGACTCAGATTGCAACCTTGCCTTACACAGAGTCAAGTACCACACACATTACTTAATAGCTCATGGCATGCAGCTCCCTCCAGAAAGTTTGAGATAGGTTTGGGAAAAAACGTGCTTTTAGACCCCTCATAGGTATTCTCAGAGAGAATCATTGGCAGTCAGGGCTGGAAGGGACTTTGCAGATCATCCAGACTTGCAGAGAGCATCGGAATACCCTGGAGGGCTTGCTATATCCCAGATTTCTGGACTCCGCCCTCTAGAGCATCCGCTTCAGTAGTCTCAGGGTGACACCCAAGACCTTGCACTTCTAAGGTGCTCCCACATGCTGCTGCCACTGCTCTGCAGACCCCGCTTTGGTATACACCAAAGTAAACCAGTGGATTTCAGATCTGTTTCAGCAGCAGGAGTCTATTGTTCAAATGATACCGCAATATACTAAACAGATAAAGGTGGTACGTTATTAAGGGGCTCCCATGGTATCACAGCCTTATTAGAGCCATAGGCGTGCTGTGATTGGTTTAAACCTTTAACTCAGAGGTTATAGAGAACAGTTTCTGACAGCCTCAGGATCCAAATTATTCCCATCTCGTGTTTTCCTCATACACAGTAGTTACAAATGGTGTGTGTGTGTGTGTGTGTGTGTGAATATGTACATATGTCTATAACATTTTATCAGCTTGCCCTGCACTCTCAGGATGTCTATCAGTTAAAGAAAAGTAGCAGAAAAGGCTTTGTTCTGAAGTCTACCCAAAATAGATTGACCTGGCCATAGGCATCACCCTGGAAGTGCTCCCCAAGGTGTTAGATTTGATAACTAATAGGTAGGAGCATGTGTGTGGATCTTGCTTTAAAAAAAAAAACACAGAATAAAATTATACTTGAAACATGACTTAGCCTCTCTGAGCCTCAGTTGTCTCACAACTAGTAGCATTCATAACACCTACCTGTATGGTTATTAAACAGATCAAGAGATAATGTCTACAAACACAGTTTGCAAACTATAAAGTGCATTGCTCGCATGAGTCTTCTATCCTGAACCCAGATGTCCTCAGTCCTTCAAAGACCTGGGCCAGTTTAGACGGTACCAAAGGTTTCAACCAATGGCTGAAAGCTAGAAACACCTGCTGGCCCCACCCAGACCAGCTGAATCAGAATCTCTGGGCTCCACATCAATATTTTTTTAAACACTCTCCAGAGGACTCTAATGGGTAGCCAGGATTACTCCATATTTCCTCCTGAGTTCCATACAAAATCCTGCCAGATTGTTCTCATTGCTTCTGGATGGCCACTAGCAATAAAAAGGAAAGAGGAGAAAATGTCCCTAACCAGATCCTGACTTTTTCATTACCGCTGGCTTAAAAGGGGGGTTTAATCACTATAGCTACTAATTCTGGAGCCCTGATACATGCCGGGTGATTTACACGATTATGCCTTTGAATCCTCTCCACACTTATGTGATGTAGATATTATCCTTCCCTGTTTTAAAAACAGCTTTATTGAGATAAAATTCACACATACTAGACAATTCGCCCTCTTAAAGTACACAACTCAGTGGCTTTTAGTATATTCACAAAGTTGTGCGACTATCACCACAATAAATTTTAGAGCATTTTCACTACCTCCAAAAGAAAGCCCACGCCCCTTAGTGGACCCCTCCACCTCTCCCATCTGCCCTAGCCCCAGTCACCGGGGAAGTGGTTCTCCTTCCCGTCTCTATGAATTTGCCTTTTCTAGATATTTCATATCAATGGAATCCTGCAGTATGTCCTCCTTTGTAAATGGCTTCTTTCATGAAACATGTTTTCAAGGTTCATCCATGTTGTAGTCAAGTATCAGCATTTCATTCCTTTTCATGGCCAAATAATATTCCACTGTATACATATATCATATTTCATTTACCCATTCATCAATCGATAGACATTTGGGTTGTTTCCACTTTTGAGATATTATGAATAATACTGCTGTGAGCATTCGTGTACAAGTTTTTGCATGGACATGTGCTCCTTTCTATTGGGTATATGTCTGGGAGTGGAATTGGCCTTTGGAGGACTGTTTTCTAAACTGGTTGCACCATTTCAGATTTCCACCAGGAGTGTATGAGGATTACAACTTCTCCACATTGTCACCAATACTTATTATTTTTCTTTTCTATAACAGCCATCCTAGTGGGTATCTCAGTGGTTTTGATTTGCGTTTCTTTGATGGCTACTGATGTTGAGCATCTTTCCATATGCTTTTTAGCCATTCATAGATCTTCTCTGGAGAAATGTGCATTGCCCATTTTTATTATTGACTTGTAATAGCTCTTTATGTATTCTATGAGTCCCTTATCAGATCTATAATGTGCAAAAATTTGCTGTCATTCTGTGGGCTGTATTTTGACTTTGTGTCCTTTGAAGCACAGAAGTTTTTAATTTTGATGATGTCAAATTTATCTACTTTTTATTTTGTGGCTTGTGGTTTTAGTGTCCTATCTAAGAAATCATTGCTCATGAAGATTATCAGCTGCTTTCTTCTAAGAGTTTTATAATATTAGCTCTTATATCAAGTTTTGGATCCATTTTGAGTTGATTTTTGTATATGGTGTGAGACAGGGGGTCTGTTTCCCTCATTTTCACAAGGGAGGAAACAGAAGCTTAAATGTCTAGTAAACCCTTCAGAGCCAAAGTGTTCCAATGCAGCACTCCTGCTTTGCCACATGCTTCCAAAGAGCCCAGGTTTCTTATTGGCTGGGGGAGGGACAGGAAGGAGGCCATGGAAGTAAACTCTGCAAGAGCTTCCCACCCAGAACATGCACAGGCACTGTGTTTAGCAAAGGGGAACCCTGCAGCCACAGCCATGGAGCAAAGCACAACGGGCCGCAGCCTCAAGGGGTTGCTAAACCCAGACGAGGCCCGCAACTTGGCTCCCAGCACCTCTACAGCCGGCCAGAATCTGCCTGTAAGCCCCACGTCTCAGAGCTCCAACATCAGGTCAAGTTGTCTTCTGCCTTGGGGCACAGAAAGGAGAGAGGCTTGGCTGGTGCCAGTGGAGCTGGCTCAGCCAGTGGAGCTCACCAGTGAGATGACCCGGTTTCCCAACTCTGAGTCCATGCCGGGGACCTGGGGACACCAAAGGGAGATGGCCAGCATTGACAGGAGAGGCCACTTTGTATGGCTGCTAAAAACCTGATGGTTCACAGGAATCTAGCAATGACCTTAACACCACAGGAAACAAGATAAGGGGTCACACAAAGCAGCTTAGGGGAAAACAGAGGGTTGAAGGGCAATGGTAACTAAAATTTGGCTGCACGCACAACCAGAAACAGGTCTGCTGGCTTCCCTGAAACCCGGATCAAAGGCACAACACACTGGAAAGGCCAATGCTGTCAGAATTTGCAGTGTGGTTCACAACACACAAACTCAGCCCCTAGAAAAGGCAATTTACCATCATATCATGCTGGAGTCAAGGTCATCTTTTTACACAGTGCCTCACTTAATCTTCACGATGCAACTCGATGAGTGTCAGTTTCCTCCTTTGATAGATGAGGAAACTGACGCTCAGAAAGATAGCTGACTTACTTGTCCACGGTCATGGTGGGAGTGAGCGAAGAAGAACCCAGATTTTGAACCCAGAAGCTTGAACCCCAGTCCAGAGCTCTTCCCAGGCCCCAGACATACCCCCTCTGGTTAGGAAGCTAGGTTGATGCCCTGCACCCCTGACACCTGGGGTCTCTAGACATTCAGGCCACTCACCGCCTCCACGGGCAAAATACCCTCAAGGGAATGAAAGCCCAAGGAGCGGTGTTGGAATCAACTGTAAAAACTAACTTCAATAACTGTCACGTTGGAAAAGTGAACCACATTCATGTCTCACATTTGTTGTGTATCTCATTGAGTGCCAGGCATTATGCAAGACCTTTTGCCTGCATGAGTTCATTTAACCATCCCATCAGCCCTAAGAGGTACGAACATTATCCCCATCTTAAGACAGAGAATCTAAGAAGGCAGCACAGGACTCCCTGAACTTTGTAGAGGCGTCTGATTTCCAAGAACACACAGATCCAGCCATGTCCCCACCACCATGTCTCTAAGGGGCCCTGTCCTCGAACGAGTGGATGTGACCGGCCTCTGATGTTAAATACGAGTGTCACAAGGCTTGTGAAGGCTTGGGGGTACCACATCAAGTAAGACTCAGTAACACGGGGGCCAAGGTTAAATACACCTAGAGCTGCCTTTAGTGATCACTCACTCTCCCTCAAATTAAACTATTAAAGGAAATTTAAAAAAGCTAACAGCTTTTGAAAATGCGCTAAGAAAGTGACGGAACTAAAGTGGAAACTCAGTCTTTCAAAGATGAGCTGGGAGATTCTGTTCCAAGAAGGGACAGATTGGATCTCTCTGCCAAACAAGTATGAGACAGAAAAAGTGTCTGAGTCAGGGGGAAGAAGGCCAATGCTATTTCAAAGAGTCACAAATTAAAAACCAATTATGCAAAGCTTGCTAAAAAATGTCAGTGGGCTGCCTTTATGTTTTAAATCACTAAAAACACAAGCATGCTTACGCCAACATTTACCCAGCACATCAGATGATTTGGGGCAACTTTGTATGCTCAGGCTAAACATGGGCGAACATTTTGGTGAACAAACTCTGGGGCGACCACCCGTGGCTGAGAATGAGCACACCTTCCACGACCACCCTACAGTCCACGGACTCCAACTCACAGTTCATCAAAGGAAGGGGCTCCTGGGTGGCTCAGTCGGTTGAGCGTCCGACTTCAGCTCAGGTCATGATCTCAAGGTCTGTGGGTTCGAGCCCCGTGTCGGGCGAGGTGCTGACAGCTCAGAGCCTGGAGACTGCTTCGATCCTGTGTCTCTCTCTTTCTCTGCCCCTCTCCTGCTCTCACTTTGTCTCACTCTGTCTCTCAACAATAAATAAATGTAAAAAAAAAAATTTTTTTTAACACAGTTCATCAAAGGTGAAAAACCCTAAATGTTCTTTAGGGCCCCCGGAGAAGCTGGAAAATGACCAGTGTGAAAGTCACAAATGCCTAAGCCTCTTCTGCTCTGAAGATGACAAGGACACAGACCCAGTCAGCATGGAATCTGTGCTGGAAAGGCAGTCCGTGACGGGATATGCACACTGATTCCTCCAGGTGAAGCCCTCGGAATGCTCCCTGAAAAGGATTGGCAGAGCTTGAGGAGAGGTATTAAACAGTGAAAATCAGGTTCCCAAATGCAGCCCAGGAATCTCTGAGCCTACAAAATATACAGATTCCCTGGACTCCGCCCTCATAGTTTCTGAGTGCATGGGCCCCCGGGGTGGGGTCTAGAAATCTGTATTTATAAAAAGTTTTCCATGCGGTTTTGATGATTAACCAAGTTTGTGGAATAGTTGGTTTGATGTTCATTGTATTTTTTTCTTTTCTGCCTGAAGTTGCTTGAGTTCAGAAATAGAAAAACAAATGGACGACACTCAGAGATAAGAATTAGGAGATGCAGAAATCAAGGGACAGAAAGTTTAAGTGACTTGCAAAGTTGGCATAGCTGATTAGTGTTTAAACCAACAAGCATGTATCAAACATACAGTCTGGGGGCACCTGGGTGGCTCCGTCGGTTAAACGTCTGACTTCGGCTCAGGTCATGATCTCACGGTTTGGGAGTTTGAGCCCCACGTCGGGCTCTGTGCTGACAGCGCAGAGCCTGGAGCCTGCTTTGGATTCTGTGTCTCCCTCTCTCTGTGCCCCTCCCCCACTTGCTCGCTCTCTCTCTCTCTCTCTCTCTCTCAAAAATAGTGAATAAACATTAAAAAAATTTAAAAAAACCATACAATCTGTGCAAGGCATACTGCACAGTCTGGTGGAAATAAAAGGAAACATAAGATGTCATCTCTGTCTTTGGGACCTAAACACAGGACACGCACGCAAAACCAGGCTGTGTGTGAGGCAACAGGGAGTGGTGGGGACTGCAGCAAGCTAAAGGCTATGTGCAAATACAGTGAGCACTTGCTACTCAGCTCCAGCTTCTCGGTGCATATAAGGGTGTGGGCCTAGAGTGGCCAGATATTCTGGTTTGTTTAAAGGAGCCAGAAAGTCCACATTTCCTGGCTTTTAAATATAGCAACTCATTCAATTCAAAAAAAAAAAAAAGCCAGAAAGAAAACCGCACTGTTAGGGGCCAAACGAGATTCATCTGTAGGCTGACTCCTGCCCATGGAATGACACTTTGCAGACTCTTTCCTAAAAGGTTATCCAATCCAACCTCCCTTGAACTTGAGTCCTCTCTAGAGCCCTACAAAGGCAAAGAGGGTAAGGGATCCCATCTAGCAGGTGGTTAAGTGAGTGCTTGGTGTGTGCACGTGCGTGTGCACAAGGGTGGGGTTTCTGGCCTCCCTGCCTTCCCTACTAAAAATGCATTCCAGGTGCAGAGGCAGGGTGTGGCCACAGCAGCGCACTCAGAGATGCCCTGGGACGGGCCAAGATCTTCAGGCCAGTAGGGTCTGGTGGGTTGAAGAGTTTGGCTGGTTGGGGCTACAGAACGGAAAGTAAAAGAAGGAAAACTCTGGAGAAAGCTAGAGAGCACACTGTCTTGAAAAGGAACATAGGAAAGGAAAGGCGAGGAAGAAGCATCGGTTCTAAACATCCCATAACCCAGAAGGCAACATCCCCAGATCCCCCAGCCAGACATCAGAATGAGCCCTCTGGCCACTCTCCATCTGCTTGCTCCGCTGAGTGTCTCTTCACAATACTCACCACTACCTGACCTTTTGTATTATATATGACTTTGCTTATGTGCATTTCCGGATGCCCCCCACTATGCTATACAGCTCCAAGAGAAGGGGCTTTGTTTATGTTTCAGTTCCTAGTGCCTGGCACATAGTAGTTGCTTAGCAAATATCTGCTCAACAAATGGACTGCAGCCAAGCCCTTGGCACCGAAACAGTTTAACTTTTAAGTGTCAACCACATAATAATAACAACCTCGGCACAAAACACTTTATCATTTACAAAACCTGTCCTTTAACTTAATTCCTCCAATTTTCTTTTACCAAACTGCGTCGTGTGTTTGGCCACGGCCAAGAGAACGCGGCCTCTGCAAGGTGGATTGCCTGAGAGCCAGCTCGGACAGAACCACCTGCACAGAGCAGCTAGGCCAGCCCTCTCCCCCCCGGGGGCTGGGAGACGATGCGGCTGCAGAAGTGCGGGGCTCAGCAATAATTGGGCTATGTCATCAAAATGATCGAGTGTTCCGGGGCCAGGTTCATCCGGCCTCCCCAGCCCGACAGTGTGCTGATTAGAAGTGTGTAAGGAAGAGAGCTGGTGGGGGGCAACACAGCTCCGGCTCTAACGTCAGACTGCTGGGGCTAATTTCCCAGCTGCATGCATGACCTTGGACCTCACTGAGTCTCGCCAATCTCATCCATATTTCGGGCATAAACTGCAAAAGTAACAGTAATTACTTCAAAGGGTTCTTGTGCAGGTTTGATGAGATACTTCGCAAAAAGCGCCCAGAACTGTGCCTGGTGCACGTCTCAGTGCAACCGGGACGGTGCCCTGTCAGCAGCAGTGTCACTACCACGTAACCATGTGACCCTGAATGACTTGACATCCCCCCACCCCCACCTCAAATTCCTCTTCTTTAACCCGGTGGTCGGGATGGGGTAAGGAGGAATAAACAAGATCGTGTATGTTCAGCACTTAGCACAGGGCCTGGTGCATCTTAAATGCTTAATAATGGTGAGCTAGTATCTTATTATTAGCCAAGAAACTTCTACCAGTCTAAAATGCCAATGTGAGAATCCACCAAAGACAGTTTGCCATATGCAAATAAATCTGCGGGACCAAAGGTTCTCCAGCTGCGACTTTCTCTCCCCACCTGCTTTGTTCTCTAGTTGCTGTAAGAATGGCCCTCCCCCAACCTTCGGTCTGACCTAGGAAGCGTTTGGAGGTCAGTTCCCAGTGCAGGGCTGACCTCGCTCCGCGCCAGCTCAGTCTGCTGTGTTCCATCTGCCTCTTCGCCCCCACGATGCTGCAGTCTGACAGCGGGGGAGGGGACATGCAAATATGCCCTAAAAACGGCTTGTTATTTTCACGGCCGGGGTGGTGCGCGTTTGTGGATGCCTGTGATGCCTGTGAAGACCGCACGTCACTGTCAGGTACGGGGCATATGCCACCAATCTGGGGGAGGCTGTGAAATGTAAAAATACCCAACCCAAATAAAGCCCTTTTCCAAAGGAAAAGGAAAAGTTCCTCCAGCGCCCTTTGCAGAAAGGGAAGGGGCGGTAACTCGGCCTTGGGGCAAATCCCCGCTGGGCCAGCCCCTGAACCAAGCCACCTGGCTCTTCATTGGTCCCCCCGGCCTCAGCGCCCCAGTGAAACGGCTCAGCTGCTGGTTTTAAATGGCACTTATATTGTGGAACGACCCAGAAACGGATGCTTTCAAGTTATGAGACTGGGAAAGTGAATAGCAAAAGACCAAAGACAAGGGCCCCCCATAAAGAAAACAGAACCTAAATAAGCCAGGAAGTGCTATTAACAGCACTGCTGATTTACAAAATCGACTCAGAAGAATATAATTACCGTCAACTTTCATCTGGTACTTAACAGTGTTTAATGGGCACCTACAAGGCACCAAATGCAGGTGTCTCCGGTGCAAATGTCTACAGCTTGGGGGGGGGGGCAAGCAGTTAAGGTAAATGAAGGCAGCTGGTGGTAACAAAAGCAAAACCAACAGTGTAAACAAAATCAAGAACAATAGGGAGGTGTGGGGGTCTGTGGCAAAAGGAGGGGAGGAGAGGGGAGGGGAGGAGAGGGGAGGGGAGGGGTGAGGCAGGGCTTTCCATTCCATGTAGCTGTTGCCATGCCAAAACGGGGTACGGTGTGACCAGATCTCCCAATTTTTTAATCAAAGATTAAAATCCAAATTTTCAAGTGAAATGTTGGTTCAAGTTTCTTTTAAAACACTGCACGGGCCAAATAAAACACCTCCGAGAGCCAGACACAGCCCGCAAATGGCCAGTTTGCCCCCGCTGACCAAGCCCCCAGCAGCCCCTCTTTGCAATTTTTATGGTACTTGTGGGGATGGCGGGGGGAGCAGAGCAGTAGCTGTATAAGAAACCCAAGGCAGTACCCAGACACCTTTCCCCACTCAAGAATCCCCCTCTCCGGAAAGGCCAGCCCTCAGCTCCAGGCTACAGGATGGAATCACATCCAGGCGCCCCTCTGCTTACGAATGAGCACCTATGCTTAGCAGCTTCCGTGCCCACCCCACCCTGCCCCTACCCCCTCTCCACCTCCCGCCACCCGCTCTTTCTCGCTTCCAGGTTGGCAGCCATTCTGTCCAATTTCTCTGCAGAAATGGCACAGGCTGGGGACCTCACTGGGGCAGGTCTTTGGACAAACTGCCAGCCCTGGGGAAGTGGCTGGGGGCGTGCACAGCACTGATGCTCACCCACGCTGGGGACTTCTGCTTCTCACCAGTCCCCAGGGAAATGCTGCTCTTCTGCAAGGAAAGGCTCATGGGAGCTGCAGCCTCAAGGGACCTGGGGAGGGAGTGCTTCACACGCGGGTCCTCTGCAAACACCATTTAAGGCGCATGATGCTGAGTGACCGAGGCCATGCCCATCTCTGGCAGCTGCTTTGGGAAGGGCCGCCATACCACCCTTCCTCAAGTGCCTATGTTCAACTCCAGCCTAGGGCCAAGAGGAGTAGAGACGATGATGTGACCGACAACAATAATTTTTAAAGCTAATCCACGATTGGCATTCTCGTGTGTCCTTTTTAAAGCATGTGCATGTTTCCACGATCTCCCCTGACCCTCCCAACATCCCAGAGAGATTGCCAATATATTATTATTTATTATTGTTATTATCAATCGCTCTTCCTTTGCCCCTGCAACAAACAGACGCAGGTTCGGCATCCTGCCCTGGCCCAGAGCTTCCCAAATTTTAACATGTCCGTGAATCCTCCGGGGCGGGGGCAGGAAGCTTGTTTTAAACACAGATTCTGATGTAGCAGTTCTGGAGTGGGGCCTGAGATGCTGCATCTCTAACAAGCTGCAGGGGGACATAGGACATACTGGTCCTCAGAGCCCACACCGAACAGCAATGCTTCGGTCACTCAGCGAATGTTGGGGCTAGACCTGGGGCTCTGGCCCAGGCACCCTACCCTTGGATTCTGCCTGGGGGATTACAAGGCTCGCTCACCTCACTTTTCACGGGTTGGGGCCTCTTGCCCAGTTTCACCTCCAGAAAGTGCAAAGGGGCGATCATGGCCCCAATGTTGCGGATGTCGGCGTACTTCAGCTCCTCCGCTGTCAGGGCCGAGCTGGGGAGTCCGGTCAGGGGGCCGAGCCCCGGCAGAGAGCCCGCAGTCACGGAAGGGTCTGGAATCTGCCCAGGCATCATAGCAGGAGGAGCGGCAGCCCAGCCTGGAGTGGGTTCGAGAAGATCAGGACACGTGCTGTCAGCCAGGTGAGAGGTCCCATGAGGGGCTTAAGCCCCCATCCCTTGCCAGGCCCTCTTCCTTTCTTTCACTAATGTTCCTCTAAACCCCTTCCCCACCCAGTCATTCCTCCTGCCCTTAAGTTCATTCTGTCACAGAGGGAAACGCTGATCAGTTAACTCCCAGCAACATTATTTTTGGCACTGAAGGCAATGCTTAACCCAGACATAGGTCACACTGATTCAGTGTGTGCTCTGTGCTCGGCACTGCGGTAATCCCATGAGACACAGTCAGACCCACTACGCAGAGGCAGAAGCCAAGGCTGAGAAAGATAACTTGCTCAAGACCGTACACAGTTAAAACTGGGGTAGCTGGGATTTAAACCGCAGCATGCTGCCTCCAAGGAAAATGGATTATAACGGTGAGATTTCAAGCACCTTCGCACCTGTTTGAGAGGGAGCTATTTTTGGTCTGGCACGGTGCCTCCCCTCAAATCACACATCCCATTCTGCATACTTGCTAAGACACCCTGAATATGAAATGAAGCAAATCAGAGCTAAAGGTAAGTGTGTGTGTGAGTGTGTGCATGTGGCATCTATGAGGAAGATACTGAGGCAAAGAGATGAAATTCATTAGCGTGTGCTTTCCCAGTGGCACCCGGGACCAGAAAAGTCCTCCCTGGTCTCTTTGTTCTCAAAGCAAACACATATTGTGGCTCTGCCAGGAAGAAAGATTCAGGCATGAAAGAAAGACATAACTTAGGTCAATACCAAGGGAATTCTTATTTCTTCCTTCTCTCTGCTGGGAGAAGGTTGCGAGTAAGAAACGGTCACTTCAGGGTGTGGATGGCAGTGAAGAAAGTATGTCTGCCAAAAAAGTCAGACCTATCTGGTCCCCCATAGGGCTCGTATCCATCCATCCATCCATCCATCCATCCATCCATCCAACCACCCATCCAATTGTTGACCACCTAGGAGCCAGGAGGCACTGAGAATATGCAGATCAAATGTGCACAGCCTTATAAATCACAAATCTGCTCCTAGGCTCCAGGAAGAACCTCTCCCTCTTCCCAACCTCTGCATAGGGCTGTAAAATCAAAACCTCGACTGTCCTGGAAATCCTGGGGGAGCTTTGACCTATCTTTCCATCTCCATCAGTCTCTTCCCATGAAGAAGGAGGTATTTCTCGAGACAGGGGAGATGTGACATCCACTGCACGCACTTCTCTGTTGGCCACAATTCTCACGTGGCCACGCTGCCTTGGGCTCTCTGCCTCCCGCAAGAGTGGCCCTCGGGGATAACCCACGATCCCTTGTTCCCGTTCAGGTGGCCGGGTCTAAACTGTGGGAGAGGGGGTCACCAGGGAGCCCCTTCTGGCCACAAGTGCACCCCACATTCTCCAACTCTGTTTTGCTTTCAAGGTGAAATTTGGTTCCCTATCCAACCCCGTGTCTCTTTCTCAATAGGTTCTGCACTCTGAAGGGGAAAAGCATGTGAGGGATTTGTACCCTCTAACCACAAAGGCTTTCACTGGACATCACTTTCTTTAAAGCGGACAGGGGACCTACCATTTTGCCCTCGGCACACCAGCCACATCTGCCCATAAGGCCGATTGTACAGAGTTCCCTGCCTAGCACCCAAGTTCACATTTGGTGCCCCAGGCCCTACATCTGTGTTCCACCCGCTCTGCCTCCCACACCCTCCCACACCGGGGGGCCCTCAGCCCTGCCTTCCCATCCCACACCTTTCTGCCCTCCTTAGCACCTAGGGTCCCCCAGGCCGTCTCAGATAAGGATATGAGACTCATTCGCATCAAGTTATAGTCTTAGAGCTGGAAGAGGCCCTGTGCTTATCTAAACCACATCCTCATTTTGCAGATGAGGAAATTAAGGCTCAGAGAAGTTAAACAACTTGCCCAAGGTCACACAGGGGAAAAGCCAGGGCTGGACTCCTGGTCCCTGGGTTTTAGAACCAAAGCTTTCTCACCCCGTCCTTTCTGTTTCCCCTCCTGGCATTCAAGAGAGATTAATGCAGAAGGAATGACATTTTAATGGTGGGTTTTGAGACACTAGCCCCTAGTGGAGGATTGCTCTCTTGCGCAGAAGACCCTCTATTCTGCCTTTTTCAGTGCAGATCCAGGTTTAGGAAGCTCCCTGAACACCCTCCTGGGTGAGATCCCAGACATGGACATGGCCCCTCAGACATCTTGCTTGTGGTGTGTCAGTGTACTGTGACCTTCCCTAAACCTGAGCCGGACTGAAGTCACCCTCGCCCCCGCCCCCAGAGGCAGGTCTGCAATGCAGAGAAGGTGGCAGCTTCCTACCCCAGGAGGCAGCTCTGGGGTGGAGTGGATCAGCTTGCATGTCTCCCGGGGCCTCCTCCAGGGAAAATACAAAAGGGGCCAACGTAAGGACTCATTCCTATGCGGCAAAAATGATGCCTGGGCCCAGCCATGTGGACACCTCACAGGCAGAGGGGAGTGATTTCAGGCCACTGGAGCCAGCCTGACAAAAGAAACTCACATCTCCTTTTTCAGGAGAGGAGCAGACCTTACAAAATCCCCTCTGCCAGACCTGAACTGATGCCACAAGGAGTCAGTGGCTCCTAAAAGGATGCTTGATTACAGAAAGGCTAATCAACAAATACTTACTGAATTAATAAATAAATGAAAATGAATGAATGAACAAATGATTAAAAAAAAATTCACGGCGGGGCAAACTTCTGTGAGTGGGGTAAGGATCTGTCTCTGGGAGTTGAGATGTTCATTATCCACCTCCAGATTATTTGTTCCCACAGTAGACCCCAAGAAAAATACTCCAGAGGCTTCTGTATGTTTCCCTGCCTAAGCCATCTCAGGAAGAGACGCAAGCCAGACCCCACTCTATTCCGGGAATGATAGTCTCTGCTTGCAGCTTCTGTTTATTTTCATACAGATGGTATAAATGAGACACTAACAAATGATCCCAAAATATAATGGATTCTTTGCTACTGTTGAACCCCCTCGGAGGGGCAACCACCCCCTGGGAGCAGCAGCCCCATAAATTCTTGCCATTCCTGCTCCCCTGTGAACCCATCCCAGTGACAAGCCTCACTCTGAGGCTCAGACACCAGGCTTTCCTCTGCAGAAGCAAACATCCCCCCTCTCTCTCCTCCCCCCCCCAACAAGGGTGCCCCTAAATGCTCAGATACAAACCACAAAGTCCTTAACACATGCCATTCCTAGGAGACAATCACAACAGCTGACATTCACCAGCACGAAATCATCCTACAGGGCTCTGGGGGTGGGGGTGGGGGGTCGCAGGAGCAGGAGGGGCTCCCTTTCAGAATCGAGTCTTCACTAACTGGAAGAGCCGGCTGACGATCCAAGGTTGAAAGGCAGCTTTGGCGATTTGAAAAATAAAACAATTCGATGTGATTTAGGGATCTATAAAAGGGGGGGGGGGGACAGTGGCAAGGAACCAGCAACAGCCAGGAGGAATTTACCCACTTCAAGGAAGACATAGGAAAGATGACAAGAGGTGAAATCATCTCCCAAACTGCTTGTTCCATACGGAAACAATTTAGGAGGAAAAGGAGAACTATGCACTCAAAGCTTTGAGGGAAGAACCCAGAGTTTTTTTCCCTTCAGGGCCCCGGAGGTCGGAAAGGAAGATAAACACCCTCCAAGTCTCTGTTAGTAACTGGGATGCATAAATAAAGAGCAGACTCTACATGTCTGCAGAAGACCAAAACGGGAAAATGGGGCTTGACCTCAAAAGACAGGGCCTAGAATCCCAAATGATTTTGGCAATTTGGGACATTGACCAGGAACAACTTGGAAACTAGCCAATAAAGAAAAGCTGGGTAATGCACAGATGGGGGATGAGACTGGCAAGGGAGGCATGAATAAGACAGAACGTGTCCAGGAAGTCACAGTAGACCCTAAGCTGCTATGGAGCCTAAGATCTGGGGAGGTGTGAGGCAGCTCCCTTAAAAGCGGGCTTGGAAGAAATAGGGACCCGATGGGTCCAAGAGGCAAGAACCTACAGCAAAGATCTGACGGCTGTACCCCCCTGTTCTGACTTACTCAGGGTCTTGTAGGAGCACAGGGTGGGGCGCTGCCTTGTACAAGCCCAAGAAAAGCCACAACACACTTCAATTCCAGAAAATGGGCCCTGTTGGAAGATGCTAACATGGAGGGTCATTTCAGCCAAAAGAACGAAAAGCAGAGGTAACCTAAGTTTTCCTCTCTTGTCTTCTTCTCTTGTTTCCTATATGTAAATGTGTAAGATATCATTGATTTAATGGAAACATCTACAAGTAAATAATAGTCTTACTTTGAAGGGTCATGCTCATAATGGGCTATTCTTGTTAAAAAGTGTCCAATCATCATCATCTTCGTCCAGAATGGCAAAGACAGATGAAAGGCGGTAGGGGGTAAGTTAAGAGAAAGTTAGGATCTGCACCGTGGACTCTCTGTCCACAGAAATAAAAGTTTAAGGGAGGCTCTAAAGTCCCTGGTCCTCTTTGAGAAGGGCAGCCCCCCTCCAGGCAAACAGCGGGCCTGGGCTGGCATCGGGAGCCCAGGATGGGCGCACAATGAGTGCAGAGGACCCGAGGCTGCAAGGCTCAGCACCGAGAGAAAGTGGAGATGAGTGGGGGCAGGCCAAGGAGCAAGGGAGCTCAGGGGTCAGGCCCCAGGAGCCCCAGTGGGGTTAGAAGTCAAGAGCAGGTAGCCAGCACCTGAGAATCAGCAAGAGGGGGTGAGAGGTCTTGGGAGCCAGAGCCTGGGAAGATTCCCAGGAGGAAAATGTGGAGGACAGAAGTCCACGGCCAGGAAGGGGAGGGGGGTTGCAGACGGAAAGGTTCCAGGCCAGTGGTCACAAAACGTAGTACTAACTATCGTGAATCTCGGAGAGTTAAATACCAGACCTGTGCTGGGAGCTAAGGAATCATCTGGAATGATCTGTCTCCTGGAATCTGAAACGAGGTGGGTAAATCAGCTTCCAAAAGATAAGCCGATCCAGAAGGCAAGGAACGAAAGGATGGAGAAATCTCTAAGACTAAGAATGGGGCGGCCGCACAAGTGTCTCCGCACAACTGTCTCAGCTCTGCAGGCAGGAGAGCGAGGCACGTTCGGAAGAGGAACTCGGGAGCACATGTGAGAGCGAATCCCAGGTCTGCCCCTTACTAGCTGTGTGACCCTGGGAGAGTTCCCTAACCCACATCTCGCTTTCCTCAGCTGTAAAGTGGGAATAACAAATAACGCTATCTCGCCTGTAAGGCGGAGGAGAGGATTAAATTAGTTAATACTTGGAAAGTACCTGGAACAACGCCTGCACCTAGTGAGCGTGAAGTCAGCGTAGCCATGAAGGCCTTCCTTCCTGGAGGAACCCTAGTGTTGGGTGACCCGTCGACATCCCTTCCGCACATTTCCCACCTAGCACTGATCTCCCTTTCCTAGGGCTGTGAGAAACATTCTTCCCCAGAGGATTCTCTGCTGTCCCACTTTCCAGCTGTAAACTCCAAGGGGCAAGACCATCCTGCATCCAGGCCGTTACTGCAACAGAGAAACAGAGGAGGGCAGATCAATGCTGGGTACAGAGGGGTAGAGATGAGGCCGAATACATGTCTCTCTGCCTTGGCTTCTCCTAAAGTTTCCTCCGGAGGCCAGAACACAGCTGCCTAGATGGCTGGCAAGGCACCACCAGTGTGTTCCCCCCAGAAGCAGAGGGCCAGCATCTTCTGTGTCCTTCAATCTATGGTATCCCTACGCTGCTTAGAAAGGGACAGACCTTAGATCCCCACAAGAAGAGAATGAGGGGAGGCAGCGATCAGAGGAAGCCAGCGGCATGGCACACACTAGCATGAGCGATCCTCGCAAGGCCACCCGGGCCCATAGAGGAGACCGGAACCTCTCCCCGCAGGAAAGGTTCCTCCCTGGAGACCAGAGAAATGCTTCCGACGAGGCCCCGCCTGTAAACACAGCTTTCTCCCCTGCCTAATGTAGGTGCTCAATAAATACACGGTAAGGCATTTCTGCCAAGATCCTTATCCCAAACAGCAAAGAGCTGGCAAGGTACCACCACTGGACAAGCCTTCTATCCTCTCTTCCCGCCTCACCCCATGTGCGTTCATTGGTGTCGGTAGTTCATAGTATGATACGTAACACAGACACGCACGTGGCGGGTGACAAATTCTTGGCCCTTAAAAAAAATGCCACTGGCCAACTAAAGTTTTGGAAATGGAGCTCCACAAATGGAATCCTATGGGCTGCAGCAAGAAAACAGACAAAAACAAAAAAAAACCAACAACAACAAAAACCCAGAATGGGGGGCTCTCGCTGGGCCTCCCACAGCCGGCAAATGAGTGTAAAGAAACACAGACTGAAAATTCCAACCTTGGGTCGCTAAGGCATTTGTCTCTGCAGAGCTTCGAGAGGCCAAACCACACACACACACACACACACACACACACACACACACACACACGAGTGCACACACACACACACAGGCACACAGAGCTTGGCAGCCCGTAAGTTCCAGAGCTGGTAACACAAGCCACGGAACCGACTGCCAAGACAAGCAACAGAACGAGCCAGGCCCAGTTTCATTGGCCACCATACGCTGCATATGGCCCGGGACGCAGCCAAAACAGTGTTCTCACCCTCCTCAAAGGCATAGGAGACCCTCTGTTTTCAAACACACCTCCACAGAGCCTTAATTAAAGGAAAATGGAAAAATAATGTGCCTGCTGCTCTCCCCCTGCCTATATAGGTATGCACACACACATACCCGTACACACTCACTCTATTTTTCTCTTCCTCTCCTTTCGGTTTCAAACATAATTCATTCACATGGAAAAAAGCAAACTGCATCCTGCAGCAGAAAAGCAGAAAAGAATGTAGCTTGCCCTCAGCCCTGGCTCTGGCTGCTCAAGTTGAGCTGGGGCAGAATGAATACTGAGCAGGCCAACCTGGAATGGCACTGGCCCCTCTCTTCCAGGGCCGAGCTGGAAACGGAGACACGGGGGAGAGAGGCAGCCCACTGCAACACCAGCAGCCCCACGACAAACAAACGAGCCCCAGAGAGCCCAGCCCTTCAAACCCTGGCAAGGATTCTGCAGGTTGGAAAAGCTGCCCACAGGTCTTGCAAACAGGTGGGGCAGACAACAGACCCTGGGCTGCGAGGCATTGAGTGAGTAGAGAGATCCTTGTCCAAATCCTGCCTTAGGGGACCCTGTTGGCACCTATCAACACATCTCCTTGGAGGTGGCTGCCACCAACCTAGGAGGAAAGTCAGAGGCCCCAACGCCCGTGCCTTCCAACAGCCCTTCAAATCTCACAGCACCCAGCTCTTCAGGAAGATTCTGGAGCTGCTGGTAGCTCTGAACCAAGGCTAAAGAAGAAGAGGAACAGAAGAGTCTTTCAGAAATCTGTCCCCCCTGTTTTAAACAAGGCAAAACCTTCACCAGCCAGAGGCACGAGAATAGATCTTGCTTCTCTTCCCCGGTCCTCAGGTTTATATAAAGCCAGAGCCATGCTCACTCACACCTGATACCTGGTTAAACTCTCCCCTAGAAACCTGCAAAGGAAGATAAGGCATCCATCCAAGCTGCAGCCAGATTTGCTGGAAAGATGAAAGCAATGGGAGGTGTTTTAAAAAACCCTCAGGGGAGGGAGGTGGGGGGGCAGGGAGGGAGATGATTTGGGAACACAGTTCAGAGCAAGGGCTTAAAGGACAAGCAGGCATCCAATCATGCTTTAACGCTCCAGGTCGGATGCTCCTCAACCTAAGACCCTGAGGACAGACCACCAAGATTTAGACCTGAGTACACACACCCACACGGTCTGCAAGCCCTTTTTGGAGAGACCTGAGCACATCTGCCCTGAGCACATGTGCTCAGGTCACAGAACCAGGCCCCGGACGCCAGTCGGGAGAGCCTTACACTGAGCAAGGGTCAGGCAACTTTGTAACGGGAGCTGACCCAAGGGGTCAGTTGAGTTCCTCTTCCACCAACCTCTATCTCCAATCGCTAGGATGGCCCATCCATCCCTGCAGAAAAGCCAAGGACTCCCACCTTCCCAGCCCCTCCCACTAAGCCCGGGTCTCTCCACCCCGGGGTCCGGGGTTCCAGGCCCTGTGGCCCAATCCCTCAACCTCCTTTGAGGGGCGGGGCAGAAGAGAGTCTTCTGGGCTGGGCAGGAGAGGAGGGGCAGGTTACCTAGCCGACTTGCCTCCTTATGTAACCTGGCTTGAGAGCCAGGGGCAGCCCAAAGGGGCCCCGGGGCGCCCCCAGGCTCGCTCCCCACCCAGAACCCGGGAGCAGTGGCCCCGAGAGAACCCTCTTCATTGGATCGAGAGCCCCAGCCCCTGTCCAGGCCCTCAGAGAGCCGCGCTTCCCCCCAGGGAGCGGGGTGGGGGCCGGCACGACTTGCCAGCAGGTCCCTGTCATCCCTCCACCACCAGCACCCTGCACCTCCCTGGCCTTTCGGCCTCCATCTGCACCCCCACCTCCCGTCTCCCCCGGGCACTTCTCTCCCCACTCACCCGCGTTCCCCGCCGCCCGAGGGGAGCACCTCCCGGCAAACGCACCGGGAAGGAGCGCGCAGGAGGGAGGCGGAGGCAGCGCCCAGGCCGCCCCGGGAGCGGACGGAGCCTCCCGTCCCAGGGCGGGAACCAACAAGGCGGCCGCCGGCTCCCCGGCGCCGGGCGGGAGGGGCCCGTGCTGCAGCGCCCCCCGCCGGGACCGCTGGCGGGCCCGGGGCCGCGGG
>NW_024412396.1:49550608-49603404 GCF_014898765.1 Herpailurus yagouaroundi | reverse complement strand
GCAGCGTCCGCCGCCGCCAGCGCCCCCCGTCGCGGCCGCCGAGCGTCCCTCCCGCAGGCTGTGGCGGGCGGCGGGACGGGTTGCATCAGCCCCGGCTATATAGCGGCCCCTGGGCGGCGGGGAGGGGTCGGGAATGCGGAACCCGCCGAGCTGCCAGCTCCAGACGTCAGAGGGGGACGGAGAGGAAGGGAAGGAGGGGACAGGGAGGAGGGGGTGTGGATCCGGCGCCTCACACCCACTGACCTTCACCTCCCCCGCCGCCCCGGGCGCCCTCCTCCCGCCGCTCCTCGCGCTCCTCTCCCCGCGGGGGCAGCGGCGGCCCGGGCTCCCGCGCGTCCCCCGGCGCCCACCCCGCGGGGAAGCAGGACGCGGCGGGCGGTTATGTAAGAGCATCCCCGTGCACAGCCGCTTCCACCCCGCGACCCACGCCGCCGCTCGGGAGAGGGAAGCGAGAAGGCGCCGCGGCGGGACCGGCCCCCAAGCTCCTGGAGGCACCCGCAGCCTGCGTGGAACCATCTTCCTCGGTCCTCAGCGCTTTTCCCCAGACCCACGGGGGGTTTCAGCACGTTTTCATCCTTGGACACTGCACGACTGGGGGCGTGAGGGAAGGATCTCGCGAGCCGCTTTTATTTTGCGGTGAAGGATGGGCAGAGGATCGTCCCCACCTACTAGCCCACCGGGCCACCACCGCAGGCGCCCTTCGCCCGCCCCCCCCCGCCCCGCGTGGCTCGCTGCGGGAGGCTGCCCTCCTCTGGGGCTGAGAGCCCACCGCTTTCTCTGGGGCTGCACCGGCTGACCCCTGGGCTTTCCGGCCCACTCCAGCGGGCTTCTTTCGGCTCAGGGCCACTCCCGTGAGCAGACCCAGCCCTCTGCCGACCCCAGATGGCCTCTCCCCCATAACGACTTCCACTACCAACTTACTCCCACCTTTCATCCTCCTAGAGTGGTAGATGGTTAATGGCGACTCCAGAGGAAATGCGTCCTCCACGGTGCCCTCCAGTATGTAAAGGCACAGAGACACAGAGCCCTCGTGCGCACGTGTGGCTCCTGAGGCCTTGGCACCATGGTTGGCATCTCCTACCTCCAGACCCCCTGGGTGCCCAGCCTACCTTTCTGCCTAAGCCAGATAGGAGTGACAGTGTTTATATTCAGTAACCTTCAGCCTCCTTCCCAGAGTGATGTCAGGCCATCACCCAGAGAAGAAAGGAAGTGAAAGAAAAAGTTCATGCCTTCTTGGAGCGGAGATGCTCAGAGTGAAAGAAACAACAAGACTCGAGACAGATGGGAGCAGAGGAGCAAAACCCAATGAGCGAGTCTCTTCAGTAGGAGTACAGTCAGATTTTATTCTCCTTACTTCCCAGTGCAGCAAAATCTTTCTGGGTGAGAGGGAAAGACGGATCAAGCGCCCAGGACATTGACTGACCGTTTTCAGTTTTCACCTCCACCATCGGCTCCCTCCCTCAAAACGTTGAAGTTAACAAGTAAAAACAAAGTAAGGTCCTAAAAGAACACACAACGGAAAACGAGTAGTAATCTGATAGTCTTGTGGAAGAACATGACTCTGAGCCCCAGTAAGGCCAACTACACCTTTACTAGGGCATAAAGATCAAAGCTGGGTACTATGAAACTGCCTTATGATGTTTCCCCCATGAGACTGAGGTCTGGACGTTTATATGGAAGAAAACATTGAACAGGGGCAATGTTACTTTACGCGTCTTCGCCTGGGACTTGGAAAATCCTAAACCGATCTATGAGTGGGGACTAATAATTAGTGTGTGTGGTAAGAGCAAGTCCTCTCCAGGGCCTGCTTTGGACATGGCTAGGCCACCGGCAGTCCTGCTGGGCTTTTGCTTCCCCCCACAAATTAAATATACTACAGGGGTGGCACTGAGGGGGGGTCTTTCGCCCCTCTCCAACTCCCGTTAATATCCATTAGGTTCTCTCCATTATTATCTGGATTTTTTCAACTGTATATAGAATGCCATGTAAGCACAGCTTCAAGCCCTCCCTTCCAGCACATTGCCCCCTCCCCGGTCTGTCTACATAGTCATTGCCTCTGGAAGGAGCTAGAGGCAGAGGCCACAGACTGGCTCATTTATGGAGACGTTGGCCTGCTTCTCCCTGCCCTGCCATTGGCTCTTAGGGACAGACAAGAGACCCAGCCTCAGAATTTTGAGTTTGAATTTAGCTTTCTTATCCCTTGCAACTAAGAAAGGCCTGATTGATACACCCAGCCCTGGCACACAGGCTGACTGAGATTGCCACATATCTTAAGTGAGTCTGATGAGGCTCGGAATTTTGAGGACCTTCTGGGAAGAAAAGTTGCCAGAAGCTTGACTTGAAACTGCCGGGGGGGGGGGGGGGTCTACTGAGAGTGAAGCTAATGCAAAGAAGAGTAGAGTATAGCCAAGCAAGAGAGGGAGAGACCTATCAAGCTCAGACGGCATTCCCAGCCATGCCTGATGCCATCCCTCCCTCTGGAGTTTTTAGCTGTAACAATCCGTGAATTACATCCTACCTAAAGCAGTTTGAATTTACATTTCCTGTTACGACGGTCCTTAACTTTCAGTGGTTCAACTTAGGATTTTTCAGCGTTACAATGGCGCAAATATATGTATTCAGTAGAATCCGCAGTTTGAATTTTGATCTTTTCTGGGGCTAGGGATATGCATGCGGTACCCTTTCGTGATGCTGGGCAGTGACAGGTGACAACAGCTCCAAGTCAGCCACGCGATCACGAGGGTAAGCAGCCAGTACACCGACAACCATTGTCGTACCCACATGACCATTCTGGTTTTCACTCTCAGTACAGGGTTCAACAGATTACCTGAGCTATCCGATACTTCATTATTAAGTAGGCTTTGTGTTAGATAACTTTGCCCAACTGTAGGTGATCTGAACACGTTTAAGCTAGGCTAGGCTAAGCCATGCTGTTCAGTGAGTTAGGGGTGTCAAATGCATTTTCAACTTTTGATAATTGTCAAATCATGATGGCGTTCTCGGGATGCAAGCCCACTGTAAGTCAACGAAGATCTGTAGTTGCAACTAGAAAAATCCTGATTAACACCCTGAGTTTTGCATCTCTGACTTATTTAGCTAACCACATTTGAAAGCTTAATGGACATCGATGACTCCCAAGCTCTTTGCCCACATGAAAAAGTGAATTGGCAAGGTAAAATCATGAATTTCCCCAGACCGGTTTCTCCAATATTAAAGAAGGATGTGATAGTTCTGAATAATCAACCGATCAACTAGCCTCCTTATACTAGTGAGTTTAAGATGTGATTCCTCATTTGTCCCCACCTCCTACCTAGTTAGGAGAAAGGTCTTCAACACTAACAAACAGCAAGACTGAGAGTAACAAAGGACCAGTATGTGACAAGGGCCGTAAGCGCTGTAGGAGTTCCGACAGGATCGCTGCTCCACAGAAAAATCATCCGCTAATTGTTCCATTCAAACTGTGCATGCCAAAAATTGCAAACTAGTACCTGGCAGGCAAATTCAGCCTGGTTTTGCTGCCTCAACCATACATTCTTTCTTTTTTTTTAAACCTATCAAAGATTTCACACAAAAATCTAGATTTTTAACTTCTCTTGAAAAAAAATTAGGCATCATTTATTTATTTTTACATTTTCTTATTGTTGAGAGACAGAGACAGAGCACAAGTGGGGGAGGGGCAGAGAGAGAAGGAGACCCAGAGTCCGAAGCAGGATCCAGGCTCTGAGCTGTCAGCACAGAGCCCGACACGGGGCTAGAACTCATGAACCACGAGATCGTGACCTGAGCCGAAGTCGGAGGCTTAACCGACTGAGCCACCCAGGTGTCCCAGTGACGTATCATTTAATAGTAAAGATGAAATTGGTTAGGCGGCAGTAACAAACATCCCCCAAAACTCAGTGGCTTCACACAAGAAAGGCTTCTTATTTACCCACCCAAGACACCTGTGGATCAAGGTGACTGTCCAGGGCAGAAGTCCCATAGGTAATGGCTCAGTGTTACACCGCCATATCAACAAGTGTATCCATGGCCACAGTGGCAGGGAAAGAGAGAGAGAGGTAGAGAGGGCCAGCCATGTACCAGCGGTTAAACCTTTCCTCCTGGAGTGAAATAGGTCACTTTCGCTTACATTGGTCAAAGCAAGTCACATGACCATTTTTAATTTCAAAGAGGTAAGGAAGCTCAGTCCTCCCAGGTACCATGGAGAAGGGAACCATGAATTGGTGAATATCTGTCATCTGCCACAACGTGCACTCCTTAATGGCAACAGTGGGTTGCAGCCCACTGGAAGCTGCCCCTTTGAGATGGGACTTAAACACCCTCCTTTGACATAGTCTCCAATCAGCCTGCCAGATCATTTACAAGACCTGCTGGGCTCCTAGGGGCATTTGATTTTGCAGTTCCTGATATAGACAAAGCCAATTTCAATATTAATCTTCCTTTGTCCCTGGTGATCCATGGAATTGTCACAATTTTTTCAAAAAGTTTTTGTTTTTTTTTTTTAATTTGCTAATCTTAAAGAAATGCCACCAAAAATTCTTAGGTGACGGGCAGGATGGTATTATAAAATCAAACAATTCGTATATTCTGAAAATTACAGAGACCTATTTATGATGGTTCTTTCCTACTGCTCTTGCCTTGTCTAATCAAACACCTACCAGGAGAGACCAGGAAGAATGAGCTTCTTACTCTCCTTCCTAGGGTTGGAGAAGGAATTACATGGCAGTGATTTGGGGGAGTGATTTGGTTTAAAGTTTTAAAAGAAGGGCACCTGGGTGGCTCAGCCTGGTCAAGCGACTTGATTTCAGCTCAGGTTGTGATCCTACGGTTTTGTGAGTTCGAGCCCCGCATCAGGCTCTGTGTTGACAGTATGGGGCCTGCTTAGGATTCTCTGTCTTCCTGTCTCTCTGCCCCTCCCCTACTCGCACTGTCTCTGTCTCTCTCAAAATAAATAAATAAATTTAAGACAATAAAAAATAAAGTTTTAAAAGATACATATGATATATTAAAATATATGACATATGATAAAATAGAAAATATACATTTTCTATATATTATTAAAATATATATTATCATCTATATGACATTTTTAATGTGATATATATGTTTTCAGGTATTTAAATTTTTTTTTTAATTTATTTACTTATTTTGAGAGAGAGAGAGAGAGAGAGCACATGAGCAGGGAAGGGGAAGAGAGAGAGGGAGAGAGAGAGAATCCCAAGCAGGCTCCATGCTGTCAGCGCAGAGCCTGATGTGGGGCTCAAAATCATGAACCCGTGAGATCATGACCTGAGCCAAAGTCAAGAGCTGGAGGCTTAATCAACTAAACCAGGTGCCCCTGCCTTTTTTTTTTTTTTTTTTAAGGCTGAAATAGTTGAGAAGAAAACTTGAGTTGAGAATGAGAAGGCTTTCCTTCCAATAACTACCAATGAGAATGTTACAAAACAAAAGGTATGTCTAAAGGTTTAATAATAAATTGGCACCCACAGAAATGCAGCCATCTCCGGGGAAACTTTCTCTTGAATCTAACACAATAAGTCTTTGGAAGATGAAGAGATAGTAAGTTCTCTGGTTAAAATGCTGGGCCAGGTAGAATTAGGGAGAAAAGTGTAGTGGATGTATGCTGTTCTCTTCAGCATTCCTATTTTATGAGACCCACTACTGTCCTTCTCCCTGTGGCCCTTTGAAAGGTCTCAATCCTGGTGCCCTATCATCCCTCCCACCAAGTGTGGGTATGTGACCAGAGCTGGCCAATTAGAGTAGTCCATTTTCAAAGCTATGGTGATTGGTTCAGAGATGGGCACATGATCCAAACAGGGCCAATCAGAGTCTTCCCTGAGATTTGATATCAAATGTTAAGGAAAAGGGGCACTCCCTTCCTTTAAAACACCAGTGTGAGAAGGTAGTTTGTGGCTATTGGTGGCCATTTTTCCTGTCATGGGAGAAGAACCTGACTGAGAATAGAATC
The DNA here is from genome assembly GCF_014898765.1 of Herpailurus yagouaroundi. Lineage (NCBI taxonomy): Eukaryota > Metazoa > Chordata > Mammalia > Carnivora > Felidae > Herpailurus > Herpailurus yagouaroundi. The sequence goes on along the minus strand of NW_024412396.1, from coordinate 49,597,439 downwards.
AACACAGAAGAAAAGACAGCCAATACATATAAAGAGAGAAACAGCTATGAGATCAGCATTTGAGTCCCTGAACCTAACATGCCATGAGAACATGCTGAATTAGTCTTTGGACCGCGCAGTGATGGAATCAATACATTTCCTTTCTCTTGCTTGCTAAGATAGTTTAAGTTGGATTTTCTGACACTTGCCACTAAAAAAAAAAAAAAAAAAAAAAAAAAAAAAAATGAAAAATACGTGAATAAAATAGGCCAAAGTCAAGCCTGTAAAGGACAGCTGAACTGACACTGTAGAATTTTATCTGCTTACTATTCCTGCCTCATCCATCAAACGCCACTCAACTGTCTGAGACTAAATACAGAACTGCACTGAGCTGCCTTCTGACAGCTCAGGATTCCGTTAGTCATTTAAATAATTTAGTCAGACAACCTTGTTTGAATGTTTGCTATGAGCCACACACCATTTGCCATTCAGTTTGAGGAGGCAAAGCAAAAAGAAGGTATCATCCCTGCCTAGAGGGATGACAGGCTAGAGGCCCAGGAAGATCAAACTGGGGGATGTCACGTGAAAGTCATTCATACCTAGGTGCTCCCTGAAATTAACACCACGACTGTAGGTGGAATCACCAAACTTCTTTAGATCAAAGATGACTGTTAGAAATATTAAATTTCAAATAGCGGGTGATTAACAAATTTTGAGTCAATGAATGAGTAAACACAAGCTGGCCGACGACTCCATCTTAGGAGATGCTAATAATGAACACACTAGAGAAATAAGAGGAAGCAAAAAAGTTAGCAAACAGTGCTGCGGAAGATAGAAGAAAGGAAGGCACAGACATAGAGTCACAAAACCTCAAGGTTCCTCAAATTCCCTCTCCATTAACAACAGGGGTGGGCTTCCCACTGCCAGGGAAGCCAAAATGGGTTGTCAGTATGGTCAAATTTTTAAAAGAATTTTTTAAAAATTCTTTTTTTTAAAGAAAAATCAGATCTGAGATGGGTCTGTTGCATTTGTTCAGATCTGAAAGGTACGTTATAACCTTAGAGATGTATATTCAAGAAGCTTCAAGCCATTTTTAAAAGGGGGAGTTTCAGGGTGCCTGGGTGGCTCAGTCGGTTAAGCATTCAGCTTCGGCTCAGGTGATGATCTCGCAGTTTGTGAGTTCGAGCCCCACGTTGGACTCTGTGCTGACAGCTCGGAGCCTGGAGCCTGCTTCGGATTCTGTGTCTCTCCATCTCTCGGCCCCTTCCCTGTTCATGCTCTGTGTCTCTCTCTGTCTCTCAATAATAAATAAACGTTAAAAAAATTTTTTTAAATAAGATAAAAGGGGGAGTTTCGGGGCACCTCAGTGACTCGGTGGCTAAGCATCTGACTCTTGATTTCAGCTCAAATCATGATCTTACGGTTTGTGGGTTTGAGCCCCGCGTCGGGCTCTGCACGGACAGTGAGGAGACTGCTTGGGATTCTCTCTCTGCCTCTCTATCTCTCTCAAAATAAATTTAAAAAAAATAGAAGAGGGAGTTTAACCTGAAAATGTAAACATGCTACAAAGATGTTTCCACGTAGCACCCACATAATACTGCTTTGAGAAGGATTGAAGACCCTTCTCCATTCTTTCCTTCCTTCTTAATCCCTGCCCCCTTTGCTCCCAGAAGGTGTTACTATGGATTGGTCAGACCCTCAGTAAAATATTTGGACCTCAGTTCCCTCCTCTGTTAAGTGGGGATCATAATGGTGCCTACATCAGAGGGTTGGTGTGAGATTAAATGTGATACTTACAGGGGCGCCTGGGTGGCTCAGTCGGTTAAGCGGCCGACTTTGGCTCAGGTCATGATCTCGCGGTTTGTGAGTTCGAGCCCTGCGGCGTCGGGCTCTGTGCTGACAGCTCAGATCCTGGAGCCTGTTTCAGATTCTGTGTCTCCCTCTCTCTCTCTGCCCCTCCCCTCTTCACTCTCTGTCTCAAAAGTAAACAAACATTAAAAAAAATTTTTTTAATGTGATACTTATAAAACACCATATCAATACCGGCCACACGCTAAGAGTTTAATAAATGTGCCTGTATTCATCATCATCACCATTATCACCATCACCATCACATTTTAGCCAACCCAAGCCCTGCCTTTGAAACTTAAGTAGCACTTCGCTGCCCATCTAACGTTAATCATATGCTATTTTAAGTTATTCTCTCTATTTCATACATGTATTGTCATTCCAATGGGCTCGAAGTCACCTTACAGCTAGCGACAACACCTAACATGTTTAAATGTTTATTTATTTTTGAGAGAGAGAGAGAGAGAACATGAACAGGGGAGGGGCAGAGAGAGAGGGAGAGAGAGAATTTCAAGCAGGCTCTGCACCATCAGCACGGAACCCGATGTGGGGCTCGATGTGGGGCTCGAAACGGGGCTTGAACTCACGAACAGTGAGATCATGACCCGAGCCAAAGTCGGACTCTCAACTGACTGAGTCACCCAGGTGCCCCTTACATTTTTAAAACTTCAGTAGCACCTACCATATACCGAGCTTATGGGTTGGCACTCCATTCAGTGATGGGCAGGGGCTGGGAAATCATTTCTTTTGTATCTCCAATAATGTCAAAAGTTGTCAGGGCTCTTGGCCCTTAAAGAAAAGTCATTGAACAGGTGCCTGCCGAGCAGAATTCAATGACCAGTCCCTCCTGGTGCATCCCACACTAGTAGAATAGTAAAGTGACAGAGGAGCCATATTTTATGGGTGAGGAAACTGAGGCCCACATCGAAGACACAGATCTAGCTGAACAAAAGTTATGGTGGGAATAATTCTCAGGACGCTTTTTATGCTACGTGTTTTAAAACAACCACCGAGAAAAAGTTATTTTAGCAAATGTTTATTAAAGGCAAAAAAAAAAAAAAAGTCCCCTAGGTTTTCTGTGGGAGGTGGTGTTTCCTCTTACACTCAACAATTTGGTGGTGTGGTGGAGAGAGGTGTGGGAAGGAGCCAAGGGGGCCCAATGACTGGGCTGTTGTGTGGGCCCAGCGAGTGGGGGAGGGGTGGGATTTTCACTTCTAGGAAAGCTCTTCCAGCTCCAGGTAATCCCGGCCACGTTTTGATGCCTGCTTTCGAAGCACAGGGCCCTGAGTTAGCCCAGAAGTGCTTTCCGGAGAGCAGCAAGCCCCCAGCCCAGGTACTGAGCTGGGGGGGTCCCCAGGCCAGAATCACAGAAACTCACCAGGGACCAAAAAAGTTTCCCACACCGAGAACCTAGGGGGGAATCTGCCGGCCTTGGGCCGTCCAGGATAAAACATTTCCAATGAGAACTTACTTCTGCACCGGGAGAAATCTCTGGGCTGGCCTCAGGACAAGGCTCTGAGGGAGGCCAAGCTGTGTCCCCGCAGAGGGAAGCCTCTGGACAAGGGCTTCTTTGGTAGCCCTGACCAGGCTCACAGGCTCCCTTTCAGGTTTTATGCCCACATTTCCCTCCCCTCGCCTCCACCAGTGTTTCTCTATCTCTTAAATACACCTCCCTAATCTTCTCCTTCCTCTTTTTTAAAGCCTGCCTTTCCTTTCAAATACTTCCTCAAAATGCCAGCTTGCTGGTTTCGTGCCCTCCCGTCCAAGAGCCTTCCCCAAGAGCTCTGGCTGAAAGTACACTTCAGACCACACGGCCCAACTTTCACTCACCCATTCATTCATTCGTTCATTCATTCATTCAACAAATACTGGGTTATCGATACCTCCAGGGCCGTAGCAATACAATTATGCACAAGACTGGCCCAATTCTTTGGTGAATGAATAATTAGATAATTAACTAAATGATTGCGAGTATGCAAGGGGGAATTAAGGGGCGTTATGAGACAGACAGAGAAACATCAGAATCAACTTTCCTCAACTTGTCAGCAATTCATCCTAATCAGGTTGGTGGCCCCAGCCTACCCCACTCACTGGCACAGGGGCAAGTGTCCTTTAAAAAGCCTTCCTGGAGACTTGTTCCTTCTTCCCGTAGGCCAAAGATTCAGTACTCCAGGGGATGTCCTCAGACTCCACTGCCCAGCCCCAACTCTCTCAGACGCGTTCACTGTCTTACTGTCTCAGTTTGTCATCCATGGCCATAGGTGTGGTTTTCAGCTACTTACCTTGTCTTTGAAGGTTAATGCATCATGCGGGGTGCCTGGGTGCCTTAGTTGGTTAAGCGTTCTACTCTTGATTTTGGCTCAGGTCATGGTCTCATGGTTCCTGAGTTCAAGCCCCACATCAGGCTCTGTGCTGACAACTTGGAGCCTGCTTGGGATTCTTTCTCTTTCCCACTCTCTCTGCCCCTCCTGTGCACTCTCATTCTCTCTCTCTCTCTCTCTCTCTCTGTCTCAAAATAAGTAAAATAAACTTAAAAAAAAAAAAAGTTGAATGCATCGTGCGAGGCAATAAAGCATAGTGGTAAAGAGTGTGGACTCCAGAACCGGACTCTCCCTGTTTGCATCCTGTCTTTGAAGCATACTAGCTGTGGAGCCTTGGGCAAGTTACTTAACCTCTCTGTGTTCAATTTCATCATCATTAAAATAGGGTGGATGTGGGGCGCCTGGGTGGTTCAGTCGTTTGAGTGTCTGACTTTGGCTCCGGTCATGATCTCGCTGCTTGTGGGTTCGAGCCCCGCGTCGGGCTCTGTGCTGACAGCTCAGAGCCTGGAGCCTGCTTTGGATTCTGTGTCCCTCTCTCTCTCTGCCCCTCCTTCGCTCATGCTCTGTCTCTCTCTCAAGAATAAATAAAACATAAAAAATAAAATAAAATAAATAAAATAGGGTGGATATAATAATGACTAGTTCATAAAGGTATTATAAAGGTTTAAATATATAAATATACAAAGAGTTACTGCCGGGAAAGCTCTTGGAACAGTGCTTAAAACAAGGAAGGACTCAGGAAGAGAGCACTTGAATGCTAGAGTTTGGATCTCCCCTGACAAGGTATCCAGTCTTGACTCCTGGAACCCAGCCTGGATCAGAGTCTCAGGCTGCTGCTTGCCTGGGAGGAGAGGCCGGAACTTTTTTAAAGAGAAAAGATATTGGCAGCAATGAAGACTGCCCAGAAGTTAAATAGCAAGGGCGCTAACGCCAACTGGATGTGCAATACATTCACCTCGATTCCCTAATACCAGGAGCCACTCCAACCATTCATTGCGGGAGCCAGGAGAAGGAAACCCAGAGATCTGGTTTTGAGGAAGGCTCACGTACCCTACTAGCTTCTTACATGGCCCTAGACAAAGATAATTTCTATGCTTCCATTCCATTTTTTTTTAATTTTTTTTCAACGTTTTTTTATTTATTTTTGGGACAGAGAGAGACAGAGCATGAACGGGGGAGGGGCAGAGAGAGAGGGAGACACAGAATCGGAAACAGGCTCCAGGCTCTGAGCCATCAGCCCAGAGCCCGACGCGGGGCTCGAACTCACGGAGTGCGAGATCGTGACCTGGCTGAAGTCGGACGCTTAACCGACTGCGCCACCCAGGCGCCCCACTTCCATTCCATTTTTTATGGCAGAGGACAATATTTGTAGAATCATGGAGTTTGAAGTAAAGTTGACCTGGGGCACCTGGGCGGCTCAGGTCATGATCTCATAGTTTGTGGGTTCGAGCCCTGTGGTTGGCTCTGTGCCGACAGCTCAGAGCCTGGAGCCTGCTTCGGATTCTGTGTCTCCCTCTCTCTCGGCCCTTCCTCCCCTCAAAAATAAATAAACATAGAAAGAAAGAAAGAGAGAAAGAAAGAAAGAAAGAAAGAAAGAAAGAAAGAAAGAAAGAAAGAAAGAAAAGCTGACCTTAGAGAGTCCATAGTATTAAGCCCCTTATTTTCCATCTAAAGAAATTGAGACCCAGAAACATCACGTGACATGGGCAACAGGGACTAGATTTGAATCCCGGCCCCAAGATTTACTCTGTTTTCTGAGATTCATTAAACTCTTAGGTAAAGTGGAGGCAGGAATTTCTACTGCGTAGGGTCACCATGAGGAAGAGCTAAAGGAGGCCACGAATGGGGCACCCAACCCGTGGTCTGCTTATGGTAGGTGTCCACGGGGAAAAACTTAATTTCTGATTATTGGAAGTTTCTTATTTGGGATGGGGCCTCTCAAAGAAGAAAGGGTTTTTCCAAGCCACGATGCTTAGTAATCATGGTCTCACAGAGAAAGCTCGCTCAAAAAGGGCATCGTTGCCTGTCACCCCTTTTCCCCGCTGTTGCTGAAGCATCAGGGTAATGTGCCTGCTTGGTCGGGGGGCTTGGCTCCCGGCCTCCTCTGAGAGCAGCGGTGACCACAATGCTCCCCTCGGGCCAGCCACTCAGGCACAGCCAGCCCGGACCTGCACCTTCTCCCCCAGGGTGGAGAGGCTCCTGGCCTCTGGCCAGTGTGCAACTGCTGCTGAGGGCTATCAAAGGACAGCCCCTGCCTTGGTGCCATCCAGAGAGGAGCCAAGGCCCACAGACCCAGACCCAAAAGACGTTAGCTAGGCGCTCTTTAAAAAGAGACCATGAGCAAGTAAAGTAGGACTCAAAAGAAAATGAGTCCAGTGGAAATATAGAGCTCTGCCCGTCAGAGAAAGAAGATAGTTTCTTCCCTACTCAATTTGTAAGGTTTACTCAAGTCAGTTTCTTAGACCTCCCCTCACATCCCATTGGCCAAACTGAGTCACATGCCTACCTCTAGACCAATCTCCGGCCAGGGTGCTGGGATGATCACAATTGGCTTAGTCCTTCCGAGAAGGCTTCATTACCTCAACAAAATAAATTGGGGCTCTGCCCCGCACAGGGGATGAGGGAAGTGGGTTGTTAGAGGTGGAACTGGTGATTCCTACTCCAGCCACCTGTTCACATCCATCAAAGGGAGAAAATGTTAAAACTTAGAGGACTGGATATGGCTTTGAAGCCGAAGAGCTGGGCCTCAAATTAAGCCTCTTACCAAGTGAAAAACCTTAAGTGGGACTCAGCCTCTGAGAGCCTCAGATTCCCCTAACAAGGCTGCTGTGAAGTTCAAATAAGGTAGTTTAATGTTCATGTAAGCGCTTGGTAGACTTTAACATCCAACACTGTAGAATGTCCTGTATCATGGGTATCATTGTTAGTGAAAGTGGGGTGACACGAATAAATCTTCTAGGGAGGGGAGAGTGTAGTTGCCTATTGGGGGAGTGAGCTCCTTGGTCTTTTTTTTTTTTAACGTTTATTTTTAAGAAGAGAGGGGCGCCTGGGTGGCGCAGTCGGTTAAGCGTCCGACTTCAGCCAGGTCACGATCTCGCGGTCCGTGAGTTCGAGCCCCGCGTCAGGCTCTGGGCTGATGGCTCAGAGCCTGGAGCCTGTTTCCGATTCTGTGTCTCCCTCTCTCTCTGCCCCTCCCCCGTTCGTGCTCTGTCTCTCTCTGTCCCAAAAATAAATAAACGTTGAAAAAAGAAAGAGAGACAGAGCATGAGTGGGGGAGGGGCAGAGAGAGAGGGAGACACAGAATCCAAAGTAGGTTCCAGGCTCTGAGCTGTCAGCCCAGAGCCCGACGCGGGGCTCGAACTCACGAACCGTGAGATCATGACCTGAGCTGAAGTCGGACGCTCAACCGACTGAGCCACCCAGGCACCCCCACTCCATGGTCTCTGCAGGCCATGACCAAGTGGCCCTTTTTGGCCAAGGTCAACTATAATGACTGTTCTTAATTATATTAATACCTGGGTCATTCTAGATTTGTAAGGAATTCATATCATTTAAGACTGTTAGGGCCTAGGGGCGCCTGGGTGGCGCAGTCGGTTAAGCGTCTGACTTCAGCCAGGTCACGATCTCGCGGTCCGGGAGTTCGAGCCCCGCGTCGGGCTCTGGGCTGATGGCTCGGAGCCTGGAGCCTGTTTCCAATTCTGTGTCTCCCTCTCTCTCTCTGCCCCTCCCCCGTTCATGCTCTGTCTCTCTCTGTCCCAAAAATAAATAAACGTTGAAAAAAAAAATTAAAAAAAAAAAAAAAAAAAGACTGTTAGGACCTAAAAAGAATATGTCCTTTTTTTAAAAACAATCGTAAATCAAAATGGAAACTACTCGTATTGATGTGTATATGCATAAATTCAAAACACAATAATGCCATTAGAACTATTTGGGAGAATGTCCAATAAGTATTGAATGCATTTTAAGTATGCCACAAAATGACCAAGTTCATCTTTGGTTGAGGAACTCATTTCTCACAGCCCATGGCGCTCAAGGCTGGGTGCTACAGGCAAAAGGGTAAGATCACCCGAAGCTTGAACATCAATCTTAGTTTAATCCAGCAGAAGCTTTCTTCCCCAGAGTGACACCAGAAACGACAATGCCTGGCTGGTGAAGGAAAGAATGGGGACTGGGGGATCTACCAGGTCACTTAGGCAAATGAGACATAGATGTATCCCTGCTTTTTCTGATGGATTCAGTGGCATGGTCCCATCAAGAGGCATTTTCTCTGGGCCTCAGAACATGTGTGGGCTTGAAAGTTCTGGCTCTGAAATAGATCTTCCACCCCGATATACAGCAGAGAGAAGTCATCCCACCAGGCATCTGATTGTTTATCCTAAGTGCAAGGGATTGCTACAGTCAGAAGGTAGTGAGCGTCAACCAATTGATTGTAATCAGCTCTTTAACCAATTGATTGGTTCACTTTTCTAACAGTAGCTAATAGTGATTGAGAACTTACCCCATGTCAAGCATCATGCTAAATGCTTTCGATTTGTTAATTCAGGTAATCCTCGTAAAAACCCATGAAGCAGGCCCCACTATTACCCCCATTTTACAGATGAGGAAACTGAGGCACAGAATGTTTGGCTAACTTACTGTTGGCCACAGCTAGTTAGGCAGAGCCAGGACTCAAACTCCAATAATCGAGCTCTGAAACCTGTGATCTTAACCATACACTATTTGGCATTCGATTTGGTTTTGTTTTTGACTTCTTACAGACTTTATGTTTTAGAATGGGTTTAGGTTCACAGCAAAATTGAGCAGAAGGTACAGAGGTTTCCCACTTACAGTTGACCCTTGAACAATTCGGGGGTCAGAGGCACTGACCCATAAACATTCCCGTGCAGGCTTTTGTGTAGACAAAAGTTTCCAACTCATTTGGGCAAATGCAGAGGACTGCAATTGTTGGATTGTATGGTAAGATTTTGTTTACCTTTGTAAGAAACAGCCAAACTACACATGCACCCCAGTGTTTACAGCAGCACTATCGACGACAGCCAAAGTATGGAAAGGGCCTAAATGTCTGTCGATGGATGAACGGATAAAGAAAATGCGGCGTATATATATACAATGGAGTATTACTCGGCAATCAAAAAGGATGAAATCTTGCCATTTACAACTACGTGGATGGAACTAGAGGGTATTATGCTAAGTGAAATTAGTCCGAGAAAGACAAGTATCATATGACTTCACTCATATCAGGACTTGAAGAGACAAAACAGAGGAACATACGCAAAAGTAACATAAAAACAGGGAGGGGGGACAAAACAGAAGAGACTCTTAAATACAGAGAGCAAACTGCGGGTTGCTGGAGGGGGTAGGGGTGGGGGGATGGGCTAAATGGGCACAGGGCATCAAGGAGGACACTTGTTGGAACCGGCACTGGGGGTTATAGGTAGGGGATGAATCCCTGGATTCTATTTCTGAAATCATTACTGCGCTCTGTGCGAACTAACTTGGATGTCAATTTAAAAAAGGGAAAGGGGCGCCTGGGTGGCGCAGTCGGTTAAGCGTCCGACTTCAGCCAGGTCACAATCTCGCGGTCCGTGAGTTCGAGCCCCGCGTCGGGCTCTGGGCTGATGGCTCGGAGCCTGGAGCCTGTTTCTGATTCTGTGTCTCCCTCTCTCTCTGCCCCTCCCCTGTTCATGCTCTGTCTCTCTCTGTCCTAAAAATAAATAAAAAACGTTGAAAAAATAAAAATTTAAAAATTTAAAAATTTAAAAATTTAAAAATTTAAAAAAGGGAAAGAACCAGCCAAACTCTCTTCCAAAGTGGCGTTACCATCTTTGCATCCCCATCGGCCATGAATGAGAGTTCCCACTGCTCCACCTCCTGGCCAGCGTTCGGTGTCATCGGTGCTTTGGATCTGGGCCATTCTGACAGGTGTAACGTGGTATCTCATTGTTGTTTTAATCTGCAATTTGCACTCACGTGTGATGCGGGGCATCTTTCCATATGCTTAGTTATCATCTGTGTGTCTTCTTTGGTGAGTTGTCTGTTCAGGTCTTTTGCTTATTTTTTTAAAATTTTTTTTTAATGTTTTATTCATTTTTGAGACAGAGACAGAGTGGGAGCAAGGGAGGGGCAGAGAGAGCGAGACACAGAATCCAAAGCAGGCTCCAGGCGCTGAGCCGTCAGCCCCAGAGCCCGATGCGGGGCTCGAACCCACGAACCGCGAGATCATGACCTGAGCCGAAGTCGGACGCTTAAACGACTGAGCCACCCAGGTGCCCCACTTATTTTTTTTCAATTGAGTTGACAGCCTTCTTTTTTGTTGAGTTTTACACCACAACGATGTGAGGGACGCATTTATGGATCCATCCTGAAATCATCCAGTCCATCCCCCTCATTTTACGGTGTAAAAGTGACGACTCAGAAAAGCTCAGTTGGGATAAAACGGAGCCAGAGCCCAGGCGCGCACCACTAGGAAGTTTCCTTTGTGAGCATTTAGCCCCCCAAGGGCAGCGGTCACACCTGACCGGCTGTCTGTTCTCCACATGGTGCCTGGCACACATTCAGTGAATGTTTGTGGGAGGAAGGAAGGAATGGCTTTCCTTTGGCATTGGCCAGAGAGGGAGAGAAGAGAATTAACATTCTAGATCATCCACAGGCAGTGGTGGGGGCAGAGGCCGGGCCAGAGGGTCATCCTAACCTTGGCCGCGTATCAGCCTCACCTGCAGAGCTTGTTAACAACTGGATGCCCGAGCCCCATCCCCGGGTATTCTGATTCCGTACGTTATTCCTACATATGTTGTTTTCCATACGTTATTCTATCAGCGTTGACAGTCTCCCGGATCCTGAGCTAGGCCCGTTATGTGAATTATCCTATTTAATCCTTCTTTCTGCAATCCTATGATGTGGGCCCTATTACTGTCTTCACTCTGCAAATGACGACACTGTGGATCAGAAAGGTTAAGGGACTCACTGAGGGTCACACAGCTAGTATGTGCTGGAGCTGTGGTGCAAATAAAAACCATCTAGCTGCTGTCAGAATGGCTAGCCACCCGCTCTGTCTTGCACATGCGTGTGCCTGTGCACACATGCACTGAGGTCTCTACACTCAACCCTGGGCAAACTATATGTTTTGAGCCCCTGAGAGCTATAAGGCAGGGACACGGGACCCCGGCAGGCAGCCATGAGACACTCTTCACAAGCGTGTGCCTGTAAGGAAACCCTTGTAGGAGCCCCGAGCGCCTTATGAAGAGGCCCAGAGTTCCAGCGTCAGCTCCACCAAAAAAGCTGAGATCCATAGATGCCCATCCCCTCGTGCTAGTTTGCACACTGTTCGGAGAAGAACCTTTTATTTTTCTGTATTTTCTTTTTTCTGTCCTCTTTTCTTGTATTTTTCCACACGTTAAATAAATTTTTCGTCGAAGTGTAACAGAGAGGCATAAACATGCACGGAGCCTAAGTGTGCAACTCAGCGCATGTTTACAAGATGTACGTGCCTGCGAATCGTCTCCACCTATTTGGGGTTACAGCAGCTTTAGGTATCGCCAGTTACCTTGAGGGGTTTCACTGAAGATTTTTAAGTGAGTTTCATATCACAGATCAATGTCCTTTTACAAAAGGGACATTTACAAAATCAAAAGGAAGAAAGAAACAAAGAAACAAAGAAAGACACAAGCGAAGGCAACAGAGCATTACAAATCTAAAAAGACTGGAAATCGCTGCGTTGCTATTTTAAACCAAATTTGGACTTTTTAGGAGGCAAGTTGATATTTATTCCAGATAATTAAATCCTGGGAAGGGTGCCTCTTACACATTTTCTCTGCGGGGCATGCCGTGCAAGATGGCAGCAAAACGGAGGGCCCCTCTTCCTGGGTCGTGTTTATATTTCCTCTGGCTACGTTTATCCGTCTCCCTATATGTATCCGCTCCCTCCCCTGCCATGTCTGCTCACAGGACTCAGACTGAGAGGCGGTGTGCTAACACTTCCAGGATGGGATCCACAGTCACACAACCTGGGCTCGATTCCAGGTCCCCCCGCGGCCTGACTCCGTGACCCCAGGCAAGCCACTTACCCTCCCCGAACCCAGAACATTGCTGCCCTCCCCTGCAGCATGAGTTCTCACGTGGCTGTGATAAGGGTAAATGAGGCATGTCAAGTGCTTCTCACAATGCCTGGCGTGTGGATCAACTATTGCATCGTCCTTGGGAGGATAACCTGCGTCCTATTTCCTGGAAAATACGCAGAGAAAGAGAGTGGTCAACACGCATCCAGCACCAAAGCAGCGGGGAAGGGAGCCAGCCAAGGGAGTCCAAGGAACCTTCCTCCTCCTATCAGGGGACATTTGTCGCCTGCCTTCAGGCCTTGACTCAGAATGTTGAGCGGGCGCTTTTATGCCTGCCATTCAGCAAAGAGACTTCAGTGCCAAGCCAGAAACAAAAATATTGATTCTTAAGGTTGCATTCTGGAAGCCCAAGGTGTTAAAGCCAAAAATGTTCTGGTCCCTTCATCTAGAGGGTCTCAGGCTAAATCAACGCCGTCAGCCAGGAAGTTATCAGCTTGCCTTCAGAGACACCCAGATCCTTGTGAGATTGGCTCAGGGAGAGGTTGCCATGACAACCTGGAGGGCTAGGTCGGCTGGTAGACTTGAACCCCCTCCCCCGCCCCACACATATGTGCACACACCGCATTCTCAGACCCACCTCGGAAGGACCTGGCTCTCTGAGCCGCAGAAGTTGGGTCCCATGGTCAGGAGCAAGCACAAGGCCCTGCTGCTGCCTGTCCACGAATCGCTCGGAGCACAGGACTCCTGGAAGCCTTATTAGACTATACTTGGCAGGGATGAGAGCGCTCTCAGAATAATGACCTGCCCCAAGTAGCTTGCTGGAAATAACCAGCCCCAAGGTCCCTGGGAATCAGGTAGAGAGCTAACCTTGGGCTCATCAGAGCCCCAGGGGACAGGGGTCCTGGGCCAATCAAACGCTCTTTATTCTGCCCCTCTCCTCCCTGCCCCCTGGTCGCCCTCGGTGACCTCTCGCAGGACTGGTCCATTGAACTCTCCCTACTCCAGTATCATCAAGGTTTAGGGGATTATACTTCCCTGGTGCCTTTTGCCTTTTAACAGAGACGCTTGAAAATGGAAATGCTTTCGGCCTCAAGGGGCAGGTCTTTTAATGGGGACTCTTTGGGCTCCCTGGGAGAGGCGGTGGGGAGTAGAAAGTAAGAGGGAGATGGTTGCAGAACTGGATGTGAATCACCCTTACCAAAAAGACTAAAGTTCAGGTTGCAAGTCCCAACAGGGTTGGGTCTAAGTTCTCCCCGTATGGACCCTGGGTAGGAGCCTCAGTTTTCACGTCTGTAAACCGGACTCATAATGCTTAAGTCATATTACTGTTAGCACAGAGCCTGGCACAATGTCTCAAGTCCTCAAAGCAGGACCAAGAAGACTGTTGCCCCCCCCACCCCCCGCCCCAGCCAAAGATAGGGTTGCTTCTGACAGCGTGGGTTTGGGCTGGGTGTTTACCACTAGCAATACATCCAGCTACCAGGGTTAGAACACGGTGGAAGAGGGACTGGAAAGAGGGAACAAATGAACCAATGCTCTGATGCAGTTTGAGTTGATAAATTTAGTTTTTCCTCTCAGTAGGGGAGACTGAGAAAACACGACGGCACGAGGCACTCAGGGCAGTGAAGAGAGAGAGAAGGTGCCCCAAGGGCCCCAGAGAGGGAAGCCAGTGAGGGCCCCCTGCCCGGTCACTGCTTAGCCTGGGGAACCCCTGAGATACAAGCACCGCTGAGCAAAATGCGTGAGCTGTGGACAAAGCACCTGTTCTTCTCTGCGGCGGCCGGTTTTAATGTTAGCGATGGGTGGCCCTCTGTCCCACAAAGCGGTCACCTGCTGCTCTAACTACGACAGGTTGACTTTTTATGAAGCTAGTGTAGCTGCTGGACCCAAAGGATGCTGAGCTAGAAGGACCCTAGTCAATCCGGGGGACATCTGGATTGGAGACAAATCCCCGGTGCCCCCACCTCAGCAGCACGCGGCTGACTCTTCTCTTCGGGACAGCAGTGGTTTGGAGCAGAGGGACCAGTGCCCACCCCACCAGCTCTCCCACGCCAGTTGGGTGACCGGGCGACTCACACAGACCTTGAGCCTTTGTTGCCTCCTCTGTGCAATGACAGAATGGATTGTGAGGTTAAATGTCATGCACATGGAGGAACTAGTATAATAACCTGGGACGTAAAGATGATCCGGAAATGCTAATTTCCTTCTTTGACAAGCCAAAGAATAGACTCGCTCTGCCATCCTCTCCTCCCTATCCCCTTGCCGACAGCCACAGAGACATATCAGGCCTGCTACCAACGGCAAATAACAAAAAAAAAATCTATCTAACAAAGGACTAAATAGGCACTCATTTTCCTTAAAGAAGAAGTCCAGAGATAAACAGCCACTGGTTTGGGTTCTGTGGCTCGACAACGTCCGGACTGTTGTCTCTTTGATTCTGTCGGCCTTTCTCTCATGGTTAAAACATGGCTACTGTAGCTCCAAGCATCACAGCTCAATTCCAGGCAGGAACAACAGAGAAGGGGGCAGCACCAGCTGTTGAGTTCTTTTTATGAGAAAGGGGAAATTTTTCCCAGAAAACCCCAGGAGACGCCTCACGGGTATGACTATGCCGTATGGTCACGTCTATGTACTTGGGAGGCCGGGAAAGTAAGCCAGCCTTCGTGGCGGAGGCAGACAAGGAAGAAAGAAAGAAAGAAGTGAAGAAATGGCAGTTGAGTAAGCCAACCCACAGTGTCGGCCGCAACTGGCCCTCTGGTTACATACAATGTTTCGTGCACTTATTCAACAAGTGACTATTGAATATCTACCGTGCCCCGAGCTGGGTGCTGGAGGTGAGCAAAATCAGATTTGCTGCTAAGGGGTGATGAGCGTTTGGCAACACTCCGTGCAGGGGGTGGTGGGAGCACCAGATCTGTGGGGAGGGGTAAAGAGGACTCCCTGCACAGGTGCTCCCAATGCTTAGGAGTAAGCCAGGTATTTGGAGAGGAGAGAGGCGGGAAGGCTGTCCATGCAGCGTTCCATCCAGGCAGAAGTACCCGCATGTGCAAAGTCCCAGCAGCAAGAGAGATCACCGAGGGCATTCAGGGAGCAAGCCCAAAGAAGTTTCCCAAGGCCACCAAAGTTTATTCAACCAAGAAACATCAAAAGTAAGGCTCACAGATGCGAAGTGAGTCGACTTGACTACAGGACCATGAAGCTATGGTCCGCCAGTCCCTTCTGACCGGGAGAGAAAGCCCCTCAGCCTCTTCAAACAAAGCCTGGGGAGCTGTGAGGACAAACTCGGCTACTCATCTGGTGTAGTTTTTTGGGAAAGGATTGATCTACACCAGGCCAGCCGGGTCTTGCATTCAGGGCGGGGGCTCTGCCTTCCCTAGAATCACTGACCGGAGGTCCTAGCACCTGCTGTGCCCTCCACCTGGAACTCCCCTCTCCCACGCCCTCCTCGCCCTTGAGGTTGTAGTTCTGGTCACAGACCCCACCACCACCATCACTCTGAAACACGTCAACTCATGAGCCATCCATGCACCGGGGACCTCCGCCTTGTAGCAGTCACCACAGTTGTGACTTTACATCATTTGTGTGGTTTTTGAGAAAAGTGAATGGCTGTCTCTCCTGGTAGACTGTGAGGTCTATGGAGGCAGCCGCCGAGGCTGGTTTTGCCCGCTGCTCTTTCCCCAATGCTAGCATTGTGCCTGGCGCATAGTAGGAGCTTAATAAACATTCGGAGCTAGACCATATCACACGGACAATACTCAACCATTTTTGACCTGTAGAATGGCAGCTTCACAGGATTCACCCTAATATTAATTGAATGGATGAATACATTTCATTTTTTCTATGCACTGTCTGCTGCAGCATGGAGTTCAGTGCTCAGAGGGTCCGCCTTGGGCCTGTTCCAAGGGTGGGTTTTCCTGAAGTTATAAAGAGCTGAGTATCTGGTCCCTGGTCACGGTTTAGGCTTAAGTGGTGGTCTCCACACTTCAGCGTGCATTGGAAGTAGATTCTGATTCAGTAGCTTTGGGGTGGGCCCCAAGATTTTGCATTTATAACAGGCTCCCACGTGATGCCCACGGGGAGGCAGCCAGAAGGAAGGAGGCCAAAACGCAGACCTGGGACTGATTGTTTGAAAGTCCTCGGGGCGCCTGGGTGGCTCGGTCGGTTAAGCATCCGACTTCGGCTCGGGTCGTGATCTCGCGGTCCGTGAGTTCGAGCCCCGCGTCGGGCTCTGTGCCGACAGCTCGGAGCCTGGAGCCTGTTTCAGATTCTGTGTCTCCCTCTCTCTGACCCTCCCCCATTCATGCTCTGTCTTTCTCTGTCTCAAAAATAAAATTTAAAAACGTTAAAAAAATTTTTGAAAGTCCTCTGTGCCACCCCAAGGAGTCCCCTGCTAAGCTTCCTCTCTCTTTTCTTTTTAGCCAATGCAAAACTCAGAAATTCCCTTGAAATGAAAGGGGACTCCGGGTCACCACCTGTTATCCCCATTGTGTAGAGCAGAAGCTGAGCAGCTATCGTGTATAAATGAACTTTCCAGATCATTGAAACTTAGCCCTCCAGGTGCCCAAGCTCTTTTTCTCTTAACTGTCATTGATGGAACTGTTTCTACTGTAATTAAATGCTACCTTGCCTTCTCAAGCCGAGTAAAGTGGACAAAACCTAACTCTTGCTATCTTTTCTTCCTTCTTTTAAAAAATTGCTGGTGAAATGTATCATATACATACAAAGAAAACATGCGTGTACAGTTTAAAGGATATAAATCAGATAGTTACCAATAGACCCACCACCCAGATAAGAAAAATAATATTACTGTAGTAACTCAGGAGGTAAGCACATCAGAGGTAAGCAAGACAGCAATTTATACCTTAACCCTGTCTTTGCTTTCCTTTATTTTCTTACCACATATGAATGTAACCCCAAACAATATAATTGGCTTTGTCTGTTCTTCAGCTTCCTATAACTTGAACCCTACTTATGTATTTTGTTGTGAGTGGTTCCTTCTGTTGAACATCTAATATTGTGTTTTTTAGTATTGTGCATGTTGCCATGAGTGGCTATAGTTTGTTCGTTTTCTCTGCTGTACAATATTCCATTGCAGACCATATCAGTGCATTGATTCATTCTACTGCCTGATGGATGGCTGAGGGATTTTGAATACTATTTCAAACAGTGCTGCCATGAGTTTTCTGGCTCTGTGTCTTCCATGACCATGTACAAAGGTTCTTTCTATACAGATCTTCCTCAACTTCCAAAGAGGTTGTGTGCAGATAAGCCCATCATAAAGACGAACATATGATAAATGGAAAATGCACTGAACCCTCCTAACCTACCAAGCATCATAGCTTAGCCTCGTCTCAAGTGTGCTCAGAACACTCCCATTAGCTTGTAGTTGGGCAGAATTATCTAACACAAAGCCTGTTTTATAACAAGGTATTGAATATCTCAAGTAATGTATTGAATACTGTACCCAAAGTGGAAATACAGAACGGCTGCAAGGGTTATCAATTGTTTTTCCTTGGGATTGCGCAACTCACTGAGAGCCGCTGCCCAGTATCAGGAGAGAGTATCGTGCCACAGATGCTAGCCCAGGAAGAGATCACAATTCAAAATTCGAAGTACGATTTCCATGGAGTGTATGTGGCTTTCAAACCATCATACATCGAACTACTGTAAGTTGAACTACCATAAGTCAGGACTGCCTCTCTGTAGTAGGAGAGGAACTGCGGGGTCAAGGATTCTGTTCGTGCTGGGCTTCACCTGGTGCTGCCACACCAGTTCCCTACGTGGTCATTCTCCCACCAGCAGATACTGGCCCGCTTTTTACATTTTTCCTAACTTTCCGTGGTGCTCAGGGTTTTCACGAATAGCACTGTCTTGGTCCGTTTGGGCTGCCATAACAGAATACCAAGAAACTTATGTCTCATCAGAAGGTCAACCTCCGGGCAGCCTCCCCCTCCCCTTCTTTTATTTTATTTTTTTAAATTTGTTTATTTTGAGATAGCACAAGCGAAGGCGGGGGGGGGGGGGGGGGGGCAGACAGAGGGAAGAGAAATCCCAAGCAGGCTCCGTGCTGTCAGCACAGAGCCCGATGCAGGGCTCGAACTCACGAACCATGAGACCATGACCTGCGCTGAAATCAAGAGTCAGATGCTTAACCGACGGAGCCACTCAGGCACCCCCGCCTCGCCCTCTCCTTCTAAGGTGCTTTTTCAAATATGCCCCAGAATGGAAAGTTCTTCACCCAAATTTTCACGGGAATTGTGTCTACACAAAGACTAATACTGACTCTGAAGGCGGGTCTGACTGGCTTGCTTCTGCGTAAATAACATAAACTGCGAGGGACGAATTCAGTGACATTTATTTTGGCTGTGAACGCTCTTTTTTGTTTCGTTTTGAAGGTTTGTTTCCTCATCAGCTCTTGGTTTTTGTTTATTTGTGCTCCTTTTCTGTCTCCTGAAAGTGTCCCAAATAATTGATGTTGCCGTATAAATCTCCTCTGGAAAAGTGAAACGCTACTGCTCTTTGAATATGCTTCTAATTTAATTTTATATTAAATGTAATTAAATTCATATTTAATTTTGGCTGCTGGTATGCTCATGGCTTCAACTTGCAGATGGCACATATCCTTGTGACAAGAGGCACCAAATATTCAAAAGAACCTAATTCTGCCCTCACCAGAGGCATCTTTAGAAGCAAGTGTGCTGGAAAAATCTGACTTTTAAATGAAATTCATGCTTCTCGTTGAGTCTGAGTTAACACATTACAGACGCATCGATGGACTCCTTTGATGGCAAAAACCAACATTCTTGGTGAACTCTTACTGCTAAACAGTATTTTGACAGGGCTAAGACTGTGGGTTACTGACCAACGCTGACAGAGGTGAACAGAGAGGGAATTTATTAACAGAGTATTGGATAATTTCTTGGAAGAGCCGGCCTGAAACCGTGCAGCCAAGAACAGTACCCACAGTCATAAGGCAGGGCTGGCCTAGTGAGGACCTGCCTGCCCTCACCAAGCACAGGGCCTCACTGTAGGAACTCTAGCTGCCTGCTGAGGCTGCCTTGACCAGAGAGCCTTTCCTGGGTACAGCCTGGTATATGCTGTGCCCTAGCTGCAAGATGGGCTGAGAAGACAAATACATTATTTACCCTTGGGTTCCACACTACATAATAGAAAACTCGAAATAGTTGTGGCTTGATCCAAATAGAAATTTAGTTCATTCTGTGTAAATAGTTTGAAGGCAAAAAGTGCAAGTTTACTGTTGAAGCTCGTTTGACTGCCTTTGTATGCTTCCTTACGGACAAATGTGGCTGCTTGAGCGCCGGCCATCAAGTCCACATTCCAGCTACCAGGAAAGAGAAAGAATGACCCCCCCCCCCCCCTTTACAACCACTTCCTGGAAATCGCATGCATGGCTTACATCTCAATGGTTGACACTTGATCGTTGGGCCACATGTAGCCGAAAAGAGTCTGAGAAATGTGGTCTCTGATCCAGGTAGCCATTGTCCCCAGGTGAAAATTGGGGGTTCTCTTACTAAAGAAGAGAATGGATATCACAGGAGATGCCTGGTAGCATCTGCCATAGCAAATTCTTAGCATTTTCGTCCTCTGTCCTGGGATGTGAGCTCTGTTCCCTACCAAGTCTCATAAAAGTGTGTGTGTGTGTGTGTGTGTGTGTGTGTGTGTGTATACACGCACAGGCACACGCACATGCACATGCATGCACGTGCCCACACAGTATGGGGATATTTCCCAAGCACAGAAAGGGGGTTCGGAAGCTAGACAACCAAAAGGAATAAACGGAGAACACAAAATGGCCGGCAGTCCATTACCGCTACCCTTGCTGTAACTATGGGAAGCTACGTGAGTCACATCACATTGCAGCCTTTGAACGAAGTCATTTGCCAGAGGAAGCCTGGGACGTGGAGGGAAAGACATTTGGAGGCACAGCTGGAAATAGAGGCATCCGTGCCAGGCAAATCTTTTATTTCCTCACAGGTCTGTGGGACCAAGGCAAGAATTCAAATAAAGACCCACATACTGTACATCTAAATATTTAAAAGCTATTAGTCAGGCTAGCAAATTGTGTAATAAGAGATGTCTTATCCTCCTACCCTACCCTCACAAATGTACCCTTGTCAACCTCTGGAAGGCCAAGAGCGAATTTAGAATTGTCAGACTGCTCACGCCAGAATGTGGCAGCACGGGGACAGGCAGTCCCAGATCGGGGCCAGTCTCCCTTTTGTTCCTACCCTCGGTGAGGGGCCTGTCCCCCTGCATGTTCCTAACACCAGCCCGCACCTCCACCCTCTGTCCAAGTGCCCCAAGCGGCCACCTCTGGGCTACTGGCCGCACAAGCCACCCTCGGGAGGACAGATCGTGGTGACAGGCCCACAGGGGCCCTGGAAGCAGGCGTGGGCCTTGTGGGCAGAGATTCTAGGGTCCCGAGGACCAGAGGAGCGAGGTTTAGACCAGGGTGGGTGTGAGCCTGGGCCTTGGTCTGGTTGGGCCTCTCCCCTGGTCCTGAGGATGTCTCACTCCAGGGATGCAGAGGGGCCAGGCAGGGATCTCCAAAGGTCAGGGCTCTCTTCCCTGCCTCTCGGGGTTGTACTAAGTCATGCAGTCGCGCTGGCCCAGCAAGCCTCTCCATAAAGTGAATTCAGAATAACGAAAAGTTATTTTGAGAGTTTTCCCTGTTTGATCTGGGGACTGGAGATTGCCTCTGGATTATAGACCATGGGAGAGGATTTCTTTAGCTGTGACTCTGCACTGGGGACACGATTCGGCACTAAATGTACGTCTCCTCACCTCCGGAGACCAACCCAAACTAAGACACCACAACCAAATTAGAACAAAACAGGAATCCCTCTTCCGCCCTTGACACGCTCAGACTGTTTCTCTCTGCTTCCTCCTGCTCTGACCCCCTCCAATCAGGCTCTCTCCCATCATCCTCCTGCTTTTCCCTGCTTGCTTTCTCCCCTCCACCCTCCTTCCCTGGCTCGAGTCTTAATCCCTGCCATAGCGACAGGGAAAACAACATAACAGTGGGGCAGATGAGAGCCGAATTTCAGAGCCCCGCTAGGAAGTGTGGGCTAGCGGGACCAGGAATTTCCATAAGGAGACACACCAGGGCAAGAGCTTGGAATCTTGGAGAGGCGATGAGGAAAACTGGGGGGTTGGAGGAATGAGGGACGTCCCAGGAGCCCAGTGGAGGTCGATGTAAAAGGGAGGGATGGTGCCCTGCAAAGTTGGTAAAAATAATTAATCTTGTTCCCTCAAAGGCCGTACAGCCTAGGGCCACCCCCAAATACAGTCAACACTCTATGGGATGAATTATTAGCCGAGGGAGGCACGGTGGGGCGCAGACATCAGGAAAACCGAAATCCCTCTTCAGAAAGGAGCTAACGCGTTCCGATCCCGGGAAGCGGAACCCCAGCATACCGGCCTGGCAGGGCGGGAAGGGGTTAACACTCCCAGGGCACGGAAACCCGGGCTGGGTTGGGAGAGTGTGGCCCTGAACTTGATTTATTTTAGAAGCGCGGCAGGCCAACGAATGTACTTCTGGCTGCAAGACTCGACAGGTGAGAAAAGAGAAAGGAAGGAGGCCTGGCTTCTGCTTCCTGGAAAGGGGGTGTTGTTTCTGATCTCCCGGGGAGCACACGCACTCCTCTCGTAAATGTATACGAGGCCTGATTCCTTGGCTCACTCTTGTGCCCAGTGGCTGCCTCCCCAGCATTCTGGCCCTCGGGCCGCCAGCACCTGCCAACAACAAGGAAGCCGGGTATCATGGCTGCAGCCTTTGGAGGCTACTTATGAAAGAGATGACTCAGCCCTGGGGGCAGGGGGACAGCGCAGCAAACACCCAGCTCAGCAAAAACTGGTGTGCTATCAACTCGATCCAGTTCGGCACTGACCAAGTGCCAAGCCTGCGCCCCATCCTGGAGATGGGGAGGCGGCGAGGCGTGATGGGGAGAGGGCAGGCGTGCCCGCAGGGAACCGGAATCGGAGGCATGAACCCTACAAGGGAGGAGACCGAAGGGTCTGGCGGTGGAAGCGATTTCACGGGGGTACGTCGATGGAGGCAGAAGGAGGAAGGAGTGTCTCCATTCCCACAGTCAGGTGAAGAGGCCGAGTCTGCCTGCCCTCGCGGCCTCTTATCCAGTCAGCCCAGCTTCTGTCACCTGAGTGGCCCTCACACTTGCCCCTCTTCTCCTGTCTTGGCTCAGGTCCTCACTTCTGGCCTTGGTCTAGGGTCTGCACTCGGCGTCCCAAGACCACGTCCTACAACAGCGGGCTCATCAGCTCACGCCCTGCTTGAAAGCCTTCTACGGGAAGAGAGGCAGCAAATGAGGCCGTAAGGGGGCCGGAAACCGAAATGCAATTATGGTCATAGAAATATGCAGGTCTCTGCGGTTGACAGGTGGAAGAATGGAAAGTAGAAGCTACAAAGCAGCAGGAGATGAGCACCTGAAAGGAATGACCAAATAGAGGCGTAAAAGAAGCCCAAAAAAAGCCACCAAAAAAACCCACACCTGTTTTCTTCCCCCTTATAAATAATTATTTGAGATAAAGTTTGCAGGAACCATTTAAGATTACTTACAATAGTAATATCTGCCCATGTGAGTCTTTTTTTTTATTTAAAAAAAATTTTTTTTTCAACGTTTATTTATTTTTGGGACAGAGAGAGACAGAGCATGAACGGGGGAGGGGCAGAGAGAGAGGGAGACACAGAATCGGAAACAGGCTCCAGGCTCCGAGCCATCAGCCCAGAGCCCGACGCGAGGCTCGAACTCACGGAGCGCGAGATCGTGACCTGGCTGAAGTCGGACGCCCAACCGACTGCGCCACCCAGGTGCCCCCCATGTGAGTCTTTAATAAGCACGTGATGTCAAAAGAAAGAAGGAAAGAAAGAAAGAAAGAAAGAAAGAAAGAAAGAAAATCTTCTATGCTTTCCCCCTGCCCCTAGAATAAAGGCTAAGCCCCAAGGTCTCTCACACTGTGCCTAAACCAGCCCAAGCCCTAGGAGTAGAGTTTGGTAAGTTTAGTTCAATGGCTCAACAATGCCATCAAAACCCCAGCTTCCTTCTGGACGTTCCCTCTGCCCTCCACGGTGTTGTCTTCATCCTTCGGCAGGCTTCTCTCACGGTGACAAAACGGCTGCAACAGTTCCTGGCCTCACACCTGCACTCCACGTCATGTAGAAGGAGAGAGAGAGAGAGAGAGAGAGAGAGAGCTTCTTTCCCTGAAGCTGCCAGCAAAGCCTTCTCCAATCTCTTGGGTTAGAATTGGGCTCATCCTTAGGCAAGAAGGGATTTTTGTGGCTGAGTCTATCCTGGGACTATTCGCCTCACTTCTAGGGCTAGGATGGAATCAACTTCCTCAGAAGTATGTGGGAAGTGTAGGGAGGGTGGATGCCCAAAGGCAAATGGGGTACTTACCAAGAGGAAATGGAGGTTGAGGGGGCCACCACAGTGTCCACTGCAGCACCCTTCGAATCCCCTCAAATCCCACCCAGCTATGTCCTACTCCCAAACATGTCATGTTCTCCAATGTCTATAAACCTCTGCACATGCTGTACCTTCCACTCAGGATGCCTTTTCATTCCTCTTGCTCAGTGAACACCTACTCGTTTTTTAGCCCTGCCCACCATCACCTTTAGATACCCTGATCACCCTATGGACAGAATCCAGGTTCTTATTCACTCTCAGCATAATGCAATACTTGGCACCCAATAGGTGCTCGATAAATGCTTGTTGACTGAGTGTTGCTGATGGGACAGTAGCATTTCCAAAGTCCACAACGAGGGACTGGTGTGCCTTCAAACTCTCGCCCTCTCAGTGCCTAAATTGTAACGAACGTCAGCAGAGTTGTACTATGCACAGCAACCACGAGGAGATGATAGAACCTCCGAGAAGCTCAGGTAAAGGACCATTGAAGGAGTTTGTCCAAGGGTCTCCAGTGTCATCCAAGAGAGAGGGCTCCCCCAGGGCTGGCGGGAATGTTCTTAAATGGAAAGGGCCATGAGAGCCTGATCCATTAATCTTCCAACCACTTAGATTATCCTACTGGGAAGAGTTTGCAACAGTCAGCAGACCCAGGCACTCCCATCTGGCTGGCAATTACAGTCTCGTTAGCTCTTAATAAATTGGCTTTCCGGTTTACCATCCGAATCTGCATTTCCTTAGTGTGAATTGATCTGAGACCAAAACAACCAGTTGATTCTCGATATATGCCCTCTGTCTCTTCTTTGGTCACAGAATCCTCAAATTTTAGCTGGTCACGTGGTTACTTAAACCACAGCCTATGCTTCTCAGGATCCCTTGCAGCTAGTAGGGCCATCCGACTAAATTCTGGCCAAAGGCATGTAGGTGAAAAGTAATATATGTGAAACTCCTTAGAGTGTCATTAATAAAGGGTTTTCTTCTCCTTCCTTTTTCCCTTCCTGCTGGCTGGAATGTGGATGCCCTGGCTGCAGCTGAAGCAGTCATCTTGGCCTGTTGAGGAATTTGGAAACAAAGCCCGGCATGGTGGGACAACAAGATGTGACATAAAAACAGCAAGAAAGAAGCCTGGGTTGAAGACTACCCTTAACGCCTACATAAGCATTTATACAAGAGAGATGCATTCCTGTGTTGTTTTAAGTCACTTTCGACATTAGCAGTCACCCCGAATTCTAGCCTCGTACCATCCCCTGGAGCTGTCCTGTCCTGTACAGGTGGCTACCGAGCCCTTGCAATGTGGCTAGTACAAAGTGAGAAGTCCACACTGCGTTTTGACCTCATACCGGAAAAAAAGAATGTGAAGTATCTCATTAACACTTTTATACCGAGTGCTTGTTGAAATGGTAACATTTTTTTTATTTAAAAAAAGAAATTTTGGGGGCGCCTGGGTGGCGCAATCGGTTAAGCCTCCAACTTCAGCCAGGTCACGATCTTGCGGTCCGTGAGTTCGAGCCCCGCGTCAGGCTCTGGGCTGATGGCTCGGAGCCTGGAGCCTGTTTCCGATTCTGTGTCTCCCTCTCTCTCTGCCCCTCCCCTGTTCATGCACTGTCTCTCTCTGTCCCAAAAATAAATAAAAAACGTTGAAAAAAAATTAAAAAAAAAAAAAGAATTGCTATAAAAAAAAATAAAAAAATAAAAAAAGAAATTTTTTTAACGTTTATTTATTATTGAGAGACAGAGACACAGAGCATGAGCAGGGGAGGGCCCGAGAGAGGGAGAGACACAGAATCCGAAGCAGGCTCCAGGCTCTGAGCTGTCAGCACGGAGCCCGACGCGGGGCTCGAACTCACAGACCGCGAGATCATGACCCGAGCCAAAGTCGGTCGCTCCACCGACTGAGCCACCCAGGCGCCCCTGAAATGGTAACATTTTAAATATACTGGGTTAGGGGCGCCTGGGTGGCGCAGTCGGTTAAGCGTCCAACTTCAGCCAGGTCACGATCTCGCGGTCCGTGAGTTCGAGCCCCGCGTCAGGCTCTGGGCTGATGGCTCGGAGCCTGGAGCCTGTTTCCGATCCTGTGTCTCCCTCTCTCTCTGCCCCTCCCCCGTTCATGCTCTGTCTCTCTCTGTCCCAAAAAATAAAGAAAAAAAAAAACGTTGAAAAGAAAAAAAAAAAATTAAATATACTGGGTTAATCCACCCTTTTTACTTTTTAAAATGTTACCTCTAGACAATTTTAAATTACACGTATGGCTCAGCCATGTTTCTGTGGGATGGTGCTTCCCCGGCACTAGTCACCTTTGTCTGAACCGATAATATCAAACTATTGAACCACGTAAAGCTGAGAGGTGATCAGAAACTGAGCCCATACTCACTCACCAAGGCCCAGACGTTAACTTTGCGCTGGCTTTGTCATCTGTCGGTCTGTCTTCTGCTCAGGGCATCCCATCACCCCATTTGCTGAACTCCCTTATCTGCAACGAGAACAGATGTTAAGCTTGGCCCGGAGCATGGCTAGGCCTGGAAGGAACGAAATGAGAAAACAGGAGGTGATCAGAAAATTTAAAAGACGTGACTCTGGGATCCAGGCTGCGGTACGTGGCTAAATGTTCCCACCGGTTTATCACTCTAGTAGCTGCTTCAGGTTAGCAGGTGCCAGCCGTGTTTTCCTGTACTCGCCTGGCTCTCCAGATTGCAGGGCGCTGATTTGCTCCGCAACCCCAATTCTCTGGCCAGTTCGAGAAAAGTCACGGATTTTCAGTTTGGCCAGTTCAAGAAAAGTCACGGATTTTCAGTTTGTACAGCCTTTTCTTGTTGTAGGGACAGGAATGACAGAACCCAAGCTTTTTACGTGCCACAGCTGCATCTAGGATTCTCTTGCATGGTGGGGTTTTTTTTGGATTAAATTCAAAATTCATCATAGTCCCGGCCTGCTTGGCATGGGTTCCAGTCAGCCAGTATACAAGATCATAAGGACAACAGGGCCCAATGGTAGGTACCCTAAGTCATGTTCTAAATACTCCTTTAAACAAAGCGAAGAAGCACGCGTACGTTTTTTAAACCCTCCAAAATGATTTAAATTTAAGTTTGGGCACCCAAGTTTTAGCCCTTCTGAACAACTCATCCCTCTGGGGTTCCAAATAATTGAGGTCTTATTACACAGGCTGAAAATAACTGAGTGAAGAGCTTCTAAATCAGGTTGAAGGCTTCCTTTCTTTTCCTTAGTTATTGTTTAAGAAACTCTAATTTAGGGGCGCCTGGGTGGCACAGTCGGTTAAGCGTCCGACTTCAGCCAGGTCACGATCTCGCGCTCCGTGAGTTCGAGCCCCGCGTCGGGCTCTGGGCTGACGGCTCGGAGCCTGGAGCCTGTTTCCGATTCTGTGGCTCCCTCTCTCTCTGCCCCTCCCCCGTTCACGCTCTGTCTCTCTCTGTCCCAAAAATAAATAAACGTTGAAAAAAAAATTAAAAAAAAAAAAGAAACTCTGATTTAGAAATGTATGCGTGAATCATGTTCTATGTTAATGACCCCTGGGCCAAACTCGTCCTGGTGTCAGGAGATTGGGCCTCAGTCCCCTACTTTGGGAATAGGCGCCCGGCCTGGAATCTGCTCAGGTCCTTCTTCTCTAACAGGCAAAGCTGGCCTCTCAGAATTCCCTCACGTCCTCTGGGAGCTGGGACTGCCAAAGCAGAGTTACCATAGCTAATGTGCTAATGAATTCACGAAGCCGCCTAGCGGAATGAGGTTATAGGGAGGTGTAGGGAAAGTTCCTTTCTCTGTTTGTTTAAAAAAAAAAAAAAAGGCTTTTTGTGAGTGAGTACACACACACACACACACACACACACACACACACACACCCTAGGCCTCTAACCTGGAAAAAACTTTCCCTTCCAACTGCCCCAAATTACTCAAGGTGATTTTCCCACCTCTGAGAGCTCAGAGTTGTCAGGTTGTGGCCTGATTCTGCTCTTCCCCTTCTGGGATCCAATTCCCTTTCTCAAAACGCAGGTTTCTTTATTGGTCTCATTTGCACGGCGTTCCTCCCTTTTGACATCAGTGCCTTCTCTCTTCTCGTAGACTGAAAGCACGGCAAGAACGGGGCCCGTGTCTTATTCTTATCGACTCTCGTATCTTCCACAAACCTCACTCAAACGCTCAACAAGTGTTGATTGTTTTGACTTACTCCTCCAATAATAATAAGAGCTACCACGGATAGAGCCTTTACTATATGCTAGGCACTTCACGTGGACTGGTTGATTTACCCCTCCCAGCCAACCCTAACGTCACCCCCACTTTAGGGAATACTGGCAGACAAATTGCTGAAGTATCTGTCCCCGGGTCACAGAGCCCGTAAACCATGGCAGAGCTGAGATTTGAACCCAGATCTTTATCTGGCTCCGTTGACTATTTCCTAAACGATTTGGCTACATTGCCCCATGCGACGTACAGAAAGACCTTGAAAGGGCTTATCGGCGAAGTCCCCCGAAAGCTACTCTTGGCTGTCATAGCCACAGAACCACAGGCGAGGCTTAACTTTCCGCTGGGTGTTTGCAGCTCTGTCTCCTGAACGAGCTCCGTGGTGTTGCTCCCAGCCGGGCGGCCCCTGCATCGCTGGGAAGGCCTAGGACTGTGTGGAAGGAAGGCATCGTGGGGATGAGAAGCTGCAGCTGATTCCTTTTCAAATTTGTGATCCATCGGGGAAGAAAGCAGACTTACGACACTTGCAGGGCAACGACATTGTCATGGTTAATCGTACGTGTCAACATGACTGGGCCATGGGATGCCCAGAGAGCTGGTTAAACATTATTTCTGGAAGTGCCTGTGAGAGTGTTTCTGCATGAGATTAGCATTTAAATCGGCCCGCTCAGTAAAACGGATTGCTCTCTCCAGTGCGGGTGGCCGTCATTGAATCCAGTGGGGGCTTGAACAGAACAAAAAGTGGAGAAAAGAGGTATTTGCCCTTTTTTTTCCTGCCTGTCTGAGTTGGGACACTGGTATTCTTCCGCCCTTGAACTGGGCTTTGCAACATTGCCTCCCCTCGTTCTCGGGACTTTCTGACTCCAGCCGGAATTCTACCTCGTTTCCTTGAGTCTCCAGATCGTGGTTTTGTAGAACGATGTGGGGAGAAGCAGGACACCCC
Organism: Herpailurus yagouaroundi; assembly: GCF_014898765.1. Lineage (NCBI taxonomy): Eukaryota > Metazoa > Chordata > Mammalia > Carnivora > Felidae > Herpailurus > Herpailurus yagouaroundi. The sequence continues at coordinate 49,568,662 of NW_024412396.1, read as the reverse complement.
AGGCCTGCAGGTCACTTTGTTTTAGCGGCCACCATCATCTGTTGGTGCTTTTCTTTTTTTTTTTTTAAGTTTATTTATTTATTTTTGAGACAGAGAGAGAAAGAGTGAGCAGGAGAGGGGCAGAGAGACAGAGGGAGACAGAATGCCAAGCAGACTCCACACTGTCGGTGCAGAGCCTGATGTGAAGCTCCAACCCACGAACCGTGAGATCATGACCTGAGCCAAAATCAAGAGTCAGATGCTTATGGGGCACCCGGGTGGCTCGGTCGGTTGAGCGCCCGACTTCAGCTCAGGTCGTGATCTCGGGGCTCGTGAGTTCAAGCCCCCCGTTGGCCTCAGTGCTGACAGCTCAGAGCCTGGAGCCTGCTTCAGATTCCTTGTCTTCCTCTCTCTCTCTCTGCCCCTCCCCTGCTCGCCCTCTGTCTCTCTCCCTCTTTCAAAAATAAACGTTGGCAACCAAAAAAAAGTCAGATGCTTAACCGACCGAGCCACTCACGCGCCCCCATCTGTTGGTTCTTTAGAGTTAAGTGCCTTTTGTCCTTGTCGTGAAGTGTACACATTTCCCAAAGAAAAGTCATGTGTCGTGTAAGCACAAAGATCTTTTGATATGAGTGGGGAGACCTGCAGTCTAGCCCCATCCCAGTCACTATCTCTGTAGATAACAGAGATCCCCAATCCCCGGTTCCCCTCTGAAATAAAAGGGTTGGACTGGCTATCTCTGAGGACCTTTCCAGCTACAAGAACCTGCAGTCTTTCATTACAGGTAGGCTCCCTGGACAGCCTTCCTCTGGGATCTTTGGATCCCAGATCCAAATGGCAGATGGCACCAAAGCCCAACCAGAAGACTTTCACAGATCTGAGTTTAAATCATCTCTGCCATAGCTTTACCGGCTCTGTGACCTGCGGGCAGTTATTTAACCAACATGCACACCAGTTTCCCCATCGCCTGAGCCCTAGTTTTCGCCAAGCCGGCTCTGGCCAAGGGCAAGGGGAACGTGGGCCTGTGGATTCCGCCAGGACTCCACCAGCTGCCACAGCCCCAGAGCTCCACATTAGCAAAGCTTTGTTTTGGAAAGGTTCAGGGAGAAATTTATTGATACAAGCTGGAAGTTGGTTGGTCACATTAAGAACTCAGCTTCCCCCTTCCCTTGGTCCCACTGGCTACAAAAGGAGCTTTGTCTGCCGTGGGGCAGCCAGTCCAGGATGTGACCACCAGACAGAACTCAACTTTAATAGGCTTCAGTGTCTGCTCAGAAACACACAACTCCAAGCTTCTGCACCTCCGGCCCCCTGCATCAATCCGGGTCTGGCCTGGCTCTGAACGGTAGGACCTGGGATGAACACCAGCTTGGGCCATCCATCCCATGCCTCCCATGCTTATCCTGAATATGAACAGAAATGGCTAGGAACACAGCCGGGTGAGTGGAGGGATTTTCCTTTCTCTGTGGTTCCCTCGAAGGTACTGTTACAACAGCTGCCCAGGGTCTCGCCCAGGTCAGGAGAGAGAATGGTGCATGAAAGGGATGGGTAGAACCCTGTCCTCAGAGGCTGCATCATCTTCTCTTCCACCCTCTCTCAACCTCCTGCCTCACCTGGTGACCAATCAGCCTCCATCATACCTGAGGGCTAAACTGTGAGATAGAGAAAATCTGTCTCAGGCACCCCCCTACTCTGCGGATCCTCTTCCCCTCAGGCCCCTCGGGACCTTCACACTCTCCTCTTACACCATTCCAGCCCACGTACCCAACCCTCTACTCGCCTTCAGATACTCCAGTATCCTGCTATCAGGTAGAGCTCATTGTTGGAAAGTGATCTTAAATCATACTGGGCTTGGGCTCCTGGCCGGCTCAGTCGGTTGAGCATCCAACTTCGGCTCGGGTCATGATCTCACGGTCCCTGAAGTCGAGCCCCCCGCATCAGGCTCTGTGCTGACAGCTCAGTGCCTGGAGCCTGCTTTGGATTCTGTGTCTCCATCTCTCTCTGCCCCCCACTCTCAAAAATAAATAAACCTTAAAACATTTTTAAATCAAACTAAGCTAGTCGTGATTTCCCTGTGGGCAGGGATCATGTCTCTTCCCCCTGCGTCCCCAAGCCCTCCACAATGCCTGGCACACCAGAGTCATCTAATACATTTGAGGGAGGGAGGGAGTGAATGAGTGCTAACGTTACCAAATTAAACTTAATGTGATACCCCTCCCAGAGGTATGTGCATTTTGTCCCTCTAAATCCCAGCGGAAGAGACATTTGATGACAGAACACTTTCCCACGGCCATCAGACCTCACCCAATAGGTGGCTGCCCTAAAGGTAACATTTGCCCTTCCATGGGGTGGGGGTGGGGAGGGGTTGTTTGGGGCGGGGGTTGGGGGGGAAGCTACACCGGCAGGAGAGAGGAAGGAAGCAGTAGTTAGTGTTCGGCTCTCTGGAAACATTGCCTAGGGGCATCCTGGATTCTGCCCAGCCGGCAAAAAGAGGATTATTCAACACTGTGGCTGCCCCAGCTGCAGAGAGAAATTGAAAGAGTTTGGTCCGTCCGTAGGCAGCCGGCCAAGTCTGTGGCCACAACAACTCTAATAGCCAGTGGAAAGGGGTAAAAGCCAGAGGAGAGAGTGGGATTGTGCAGAGCCGAGATCAGGGCAGGATGTATGGCAGAGGGAGCCCTTGAGAAGGGAAATGGGTTTGTGCACACAGACACTATGCCTAGAAAGCCTTTCCAGGCGGGGTCAAGGCCTGATGGCTGCAAGACACAGGTGTGCTGGAGTAGAGCTTGGCAGGGCATAAGGTACAGGAAGAGAATAATAGGAAATAAATTTGAAAAGGTCAATTGGGATCCAATTATGGAGGGCCTTGGGACATGCTAAAGAGTTTGAACTTTCTTCCACAGGCAATGGGAGCCCTTTAAGATCTCTTAGCAAAAAAAAAAAAAAAAAAAAAAAAAGTAACTTAATTAGGAAAATAAACCAAAAATTGCTCAGCACCAAAGATAGGGCACGCGACCAGTGTTATCATATATAATCCTCACGGTGATTCCATGACGTAGGTGACATAATCCCCATCTTGTAGTTAAGGAAATTGCAGTACAAAATGGTTAGGGACTTGCCCAAGTCACACAGCTAAATCCTCATGCAATTACTTGATATTTCCTTCTTGTGCATGCCTTGTGGATAAGGGAAGTGAAAATGTACTCCAATGAAACCAGAATGAACATAAAAGAACAAAAGGGCAATGTGAAAATACAAGAAATGGTGGAATTAACCAAAGGGTCCGATGGAAAAAAAAAAAATCCCAGAATGATAGCTGTTTAGCAAGCCTCGGAAGAAATTGGTCTCCAATAAAATATCAATGGGTTTCAAAGAGAAAATCTTTTAGAAGATTATAATGGATCCCAAGAAACAAATAAAATGAGTAAAAAGCTAGATAATATTTGGGACGTGAGGGCAAAGACCTAGCAGAAACAAGAAAGTAAGAAAGAAAAAACAAAAAACAAACAAACAAACAAAACACTCTGGGAAAAGCAAACCAAAAAATAAAAAAGTCACGATCCAAAAATGAAACGACAAAAGAGAGAAGATGACTTTGAGCAGACGATGGCACATAAAACAAGAATATTTGATCTTGGGGCTAAGAACATTGTCCTTTGAGTGACACAGTTGTCTCCCCTTGGACACACGGAGAAAGAAGAAATACAATCATAGACCATCACCAGGCCCTATGACATTTACGCACACAAATGCATTACTCTGGTTGCCATGCACAGGTCTTCACTTTTTAAAATGGACCACGAACAAAGAAAGGAAAGTTTCACTATGATTTTTGGACAGGACATAACATGACTACGCTTGACAATGTAGAAATGAGAAAACAGCTGATAGAAGCACTTAGCAACCTAAGTGTCCATCCGTAGATGAATGGATAAAGAAGGTGAGGCAGATACGTACACAATGGCATATTAGCCATAAAAAGGAATAAAATCTTGCCATTTGTGACAACACGGGTGGACCGAGAGGATATTAGGCTAAGTGAAATAAGGCAGACGGAGAAAGACAAATACCATATGATTTCACTTTATATGAAATCTAAAAAACAAACAAATGAGCGAACAAAACAAAACAAAAGCAGACTCACGGATACAGCACACAAACTGGTGGTTGCCAGAGGGGAGGGGGGTGAGGGGATGGGCGATATGGGTGAAGAGAATTAGGAAGAAGTGACTTCCAGTTATAAAATAAATACGTCGCGGAAACAAAAAGTACAGCATAGGGAATATAGTTAATAACGTCGTAATAACTTTGGGTAATGACAGATGGTAACCAGACCTATTGTGGTGATCATTTCATAATGTGTAGAAATATCAGATCACTACCTTGTACTCCTGAAACTAATATAGTGGTGTATGTCGATTATAGCTCAGTAAAAATTAGCTGAGGGGTGCCTGGGTGGCTCAGCTGGTTAAGCATCCTCTTGGTTTCAGCTCAGGGCACGATCTTGCTGTTCGTGAGTTCGAGCCCTGCATCAGGCTCTGTACTGACAGTGTGGAGACTGCTTGGGGTTCTCTCTCTCTCTCTCTCTCTCTCTCTCTCTGCCCTTCCCCGACTCTCTCTCGCACAAAATAAGTAAACTTAAAAAACAAAAGCAAGAAATTAGCTGAGAGGGCGGGAGGGGAGGAGGACAGGGTGGTGATGCTGATGTCCTGCTTTATGGGGTAAGGAGTCAAGTACAACCAAGAGCTGATGAAACAGAGTCATCAGGAGAGGAGCTAGAAATGGCGACCGTATCCATTAGAATTCAAGGAAAAAGGAGTTGTTAGGGTGACTAGACCTTACGCTGTTATAGGAGCTGCTTCAGTGGTATATGTGAGCCCACCGCCTCTGTGCCCGGTGTTGGGCCGGAGGTCAGTAGCACTGGCAGTGGAGAGGAAGAGATAGAGGTGAGGAAGAGGAAGAACCCCCTGGAACCCACAAGGGCAACCAGAAATCCACATCTGTCTCTGTGCCTCCCGTCTCCACGGTGTGGGTGAGCTTCTGGATAAACAGGTGCCCCCCTCATGGCGCTGCGTGTGCACCTGGCCCAGGACACAGAAGGGCAGAAGGGGGAGAATGAGAAGGCACTGGAAGAGCCCCGGGCAGCGCGCCAACGAGGTGAGCCGGGTGGCGGTGACGGCATGCAAGCCGGGGCCGCATCTGGCCCAACGCCAACCCTCCGTGAGCAGAAATGGCTACTGCTTCGTTTCTGCCTTCCAGTTTTTGCACAAACGTCCCTCCTAGCTAACCCTGACTTGGAGCCACCTCGGGGACGGAATGTGGGGGGATGTAGTTCTTATTCAGTTAAGTTGACACAGTACAAATCGATATGCTCTGAAAAACTCCAAGAGGGACTCAGGTGATTGTTGCAGGGTGGCTTCCCTGGAAGCGGACATCAGGCTGGTTTGGGGTGCATGACGTTTATGAGGATGGACGCCCGTGAAAAGAAGGGGAAAGAAAAAAAAATGGACAGAGGGAGAAGTCAACTGTGATGCAGACCGACCCGGCCCGAGCACTGGAGTGAGAGTATTCGCTGTGAGAGCCCCCATTGGGGGTGAATGGCCTTGCTCCCTCACTGTGCTCGGTCGCTGGAGGCAGGCTGCCCCAGAAAGGGTGTGACCCGGGGCCAGGTGGCTCTCGGTACCTCTGAGGTTGGCCCTGCATGAGCTGGCAGCTGGTGGCCATCTGCTGACCACACTCCCCACAGCTGGGCAGCAAGTCCGTTTTTGTTTTTGTTTTTTTTTTTAATTTTTTTTTTCAACGTTTATTTATTTTTGGGACAGAGAGAGACAGAGCATGAACGGGGGAGGGGCAGAGAGAGAGGGAGACACAGAATCGGAAACAAGCTCCAGGCCCTGAGCCATCAGCCCAGAGCCCGACGCGGGGCTCGAACTCACGGACCGCGAGATCGTGACCTGGCTGAAGTCGGACGCTTAACCGACTGCGCCACCCAGGCGCCCCGCAGCAAGTCCGTTTTTGAAAGGAGGTCTGGACGGTGCTTTTCCATGTCCCCCCCAAGTGTACATACGAGCTAAGTCCTGCTTTATCAGAGCAGGGAGACAGCACATAATGTCCCCACAGGGTCCACCAGAACACAGCAGAATTGGCGTATGACCTAGAGAAAGGAAGGTATACTGGCCGAACCCAAAACCAAAGCAGTTAAAAGCCACAGCCTCTGAGAGGCAAGACCGCATTCAAGGAATGGAATGGAAATCTGTTTTTAACTATAGGCCCTTCTCTACCCTTTTATTTTTTCTAACCATGTGCCTGGAGTCCTTCGATTAAATATGTGTAAAGTTTTAAAAAAATTCTTGTCTCTCTGATTCCAAAGCCACATCCCAGAGTCATGTCCCAAGCAGGCCTATTCGGAGGGGACAGACAGAAACTTCATTTTCTCCAGGGGAGGCAGGCGCAGCTGTGAGCGCCTGGCCCGGGCTTGGCATGCGATGCCTGGTCCATCCGTTCCCAGGGCGGGAAGCTGGCCAGCTCCTTCATCTCATGCCCCAAATGGACAAGCGCCCGGCCCCAGAGTCAGGGGAAATACCAGCCCTTGCATTGTGCCGGATCGGGAGCCTCTCCGTTTCCACTGGCGAGCCGCTGGGTTTGCGATCGCTGAGAACAGGGGTGCCCTTTGGCATATCCGGGCCCCTCCCGAGCTTTAACATCTTTGATTCAAAATCCAAGCAGCAGAGTCCGGCACCCGGAGAATGCCAGCAGCCAGGTTGGCGCAGGAGGATGGGCTTGTCCAGAGTGAAGTACTCCTCGAATTCTAGCTGAACCGGTGATTCGTGTAGGAGGGTCAGTGTGCCAGGTGATGGCCTTTCTTATTAAAAAAAAAAAAAAAAAAATTATTTATGAATGGAATACAAGTATAGCACAGAAAGTTAGGAGAATAAAGACAAGTTGGTCTAACTCCACCACCCTAACAGTCATTGCCTGTTCGCTGTATTTCGTCTCACTTCCTTCTCTGCGTCTGGTTTCTTTTAACCTGGTTGTCATCACACTGTATGTAAATTTTGACCCTTGCGTCTTCTGCGAAATAAATATCATACGCATTTTCTGTATTGTTGCCTGGGCTCCAGACCTATCATTTTATTTTTTCTTATTATTTTTTTTTTTTAACGTTTATCTCTTTTGGGGACAGAGAGAGACAGAGCATGAATCGGAAGCAGGCTCCAGGCTCTAAGCCATCAGCACAGACCCCGACATGGGGCTTGAACTCGGACCGCGAGATCATGACCTGAGCTGAAGTCGGACGCTTAACCGACTGAGCCACCCAGGCGCCCCTTTTCTTATTTTTTTAAATTTATTTATTCATTTTGAGAGAAAGAAAGAGAGAGAGAGAGAGAGCATGAGTGGGGGAGGGGCAGAGAGAGACGGTGAGAGAGAGGATCCCAAGGAGGCTCTGTGCCCCAGCGCAGACCCCAACACGGGGCTCGAACCCACGAAGCCATGAGATCGTGACCTGAGCTGAAACCAAGAATCAGACGTTTAACCGACCGAGCCACCCAGGCGCCCTCGGAACTATCATTCTGAATAGCCGCACGATCTGAGGTCAGGGATTTTGTCCCAGGACCTAGTAAGTCACACAGGACCCTGGCGCACGGTATAAAATGAGTACACGTATCTTTTCGATGAACGGAATGGGTGGACTGGGCCGTAATTTGTTTTACTTTTCTCCTACTGTGAGGTATTTAAGGAATCTGTTTCTAATTTTTCAAACACGTTGTCTTTATTGCTTTCCTGGACGTCCTTCCTTTTTCCCTTGTTCATTCAATTTCCCCTCCAAAGCCCTGAACTCTGCCCTTTGCCTGCCTCTCCCAAATCACTCGGTCCTTCACATACCCTAAGTCAGCCAGGTGCGTGCTGAGCGAGCCCCGTGCTCGCTTCCGTGAGAAAAGGCAGATCGTGCTGATGGGTGGGTCGCGCAGTGGGACCCCGGGGCCGTGTGAGCTGCACCCTCCGTGTACTTTGGAGTCCGCGTGCCCTGTCAACACCGCTGTCACCATCAAGTAGCCTTCGTCTTGAAAGAGTGGCCCAGACCCTACCAGTTGTTTCATCTCGGTGCTTATGCTTTTCGTCTGAATTTAAACATTCAAACATCATGAGCACGAAATATAAACACTCAACGCGCCATGGCATTTTCATGAGGTTCCACTGGGTTCAGTGCGTTCCATTACTTACAATTGTGTAAAAGCTTTTTGACCCAGATCACTTCCTTAGGTCTGGCCCGTTACAGCCAAGACAAACTTTGTGTTTTCTGAGCACTTTCGAGGTTGGGGAGAATTATTCTGGGCAGATGGTGAGCCCGGAGGGCCCCCCCTCACCCCAGCTCTGATTAGTTAGGCCAGCAGTTTAACTGAGCCACTCAAAAACTCTTGAAGAGGAAAGCGCCCTCCGTTTCCCATCGTCTGCCCCCGTGCACCAACTCCCCCCATCCAGACAGCTCGCCACATATCCTCTGAGCCTGCCAGTCACACACCTGCCTCTTTCCTTTGTTCCGCTAGTCTAGCTCACGTACCTCTTTATCAAGAGCTCCCTGAATTTCCCGGAACAAAAATTCGTCCCTTTTATCTCTGTAACCCCAAAGCACTCTTTATATACAGAGCAAATCACTTGTGCATTGCAGGTATTACGATCAGTTGGGCATAAATGTGTCATCCTACCTAGAGTAACAGTTTCGCCAAATACACTCCATGCTTACCACAGTACCTGGGAAATAATGAGGGTGAAATGAACGAGTGACCCTTAGAAAGGGAGACTTGCGTCTTACTTATCACCACACACAGCTGGTGCCCAATGTATGCACAAACCCTGGCATAGAGTTGGTGTTCAATGAGTGGAGCTTGACTGACTTAACCTGAACTTAACTAAAGAGAAGTGCAACCAGGCACAGCCAAGACAGGCCCCAGAAGGCATGACTCACCTGGTGCCAACCCCGTCCCGTTACACCAATGGGATTTTCAGAGTCTGTCGATCCCATGTGGCCAGCTAGGCCTGCCCGGCAGATGCGAGGCTCCTGGGACAGTTGGCAAAGATTGTCATGAGCTGGGGGCAACCACACCGCACGTTGGACTCCCACCCCTTTTCTCTCACCATATGCCCTCCCAGGGCTCGACTCTGGTTCCCAACCTCCGTCCACTGACTCAGCCCCTCAACAGGAAATTACTGGATCGCTTTGTATTTGGTGCTCCTTGCGTGCTAAGCACAGGGCTTGTCACTAAGGTAGAGCAGTCAACTAGACGGGTAAGGTCGCTGCCCACACGGCACATAACGCCTAGCAGGGGACCACACTAAGGTGAGTGACCCCAAAGTGACCTGCTCGGGCGTTTCTGTCACCCTGAGTGTAGTGTCTGCCTTCAGGCCACCAGTGTATCTTCTCTCCTGAACTGGGATTCAGAGAAAGTGAGTACGAGTCCACCACCCGAGTCCCGGACCTGCCCCAGCCCGCCATGAGCGTATCGTTTCTCCTCTCCACACTTGTCCCTCATCTGTAAAATGACGTCAAGGACAACACCTGTTCTGCCTGCCTTTCAGGGTTAGATGAGGACTAACAAGATATGTGAAAGGGCTGTGTAAGCTGTAAAGCCATAAATCTCATTACTGTTAGAGTTAAGATTGTTATTCCTGTCTAACACTTCCTCCTACTTTTCCCTCTGATCGTCCGTGGTGCCAACGTTCTCCCAGTCCCCAAGCCTAAGGAGAGCTGTTGTTTCTATCTTTCTGTACTTTTTCTCCCCTTCCTCAGACGCCCCAGCTCCTTTCCCCCGTGGGCAGTGCGTTCTATGTGGCACACGTTTCCGGACTCGCAGGCCTCCATCCACAGTGTTTGGCTCAGAGACGGGCACATGACCTAAGCCCGCTCGTTGGAGTCCTTCTGGGCTTTTCTCACTAAAGATACGAAAGAAAATTGTCCCCTTCTGCTGAGAGAGTATAATTCTGTGGCTCCGGCAGCCACACACCCCATCATGTGGTATCAAGAGGAGGAGAAAGAGAAACATTATCCCAGATCAAGCTCTTCCTAAAGCCAGCTCTATCCCCGGACTTCCAAGGCAGCCAAATAAAGATAAACTCTCCTTGGGGCGCCTGGGTGACTCAGTCGGTTAAGTGTCCGACTTCCGCTCAGGTCACGCTCTTGCGGTGTGTGAGTTCGAGGCCCACATCGGGCTCTGTGCCGACAGCTCGGAGCCTGGAGCCTGCCTCGGATTCTGTGTCCCCCTCTTTTTTTTTGCCCCACCCCTGCTGGTGCTTTGTCTCTCTCTGTCTTTCAAAACTGAATAAACATTTTCAAAAAATGTTTTTTTAAAGATAAACTCTCTTTTACTCAAGCTGCATTGAGTTGGGTTTCTATCACTTAAAAATGGAAGGTTCCTGAACAATGCAAGACTCCAAAGTTAGGTAGTGTGTTCTATTTGTCCTTCAAGTCCCAACATTTGGTCTATTAGAGCTTGTACCAAAGTCCCTTCTGCTACGTGTTTCCCCCACTGTCCCGGACAGGTTCCCTTTGTCTCATACCTTGGGGTGGCCTGGTGGGGAGAGCTGTGAGATTAGAGCCAGACAGGGCTGGCATGAATTCTCCTTCTTGACTTACTCATCAGGCATGTGATCTTGGGCTTCTCTGGCCCTCAGTATCCTCATCTGCAGAGTGGGACAAATAACCCCTACTGGCTGCTGTATGAAAACTTGTCCATGAGGGTCCCACAGAGGCTCAGTTAAGAGGTACCTATTATTACCATAATAATACGGTGGCCTCCTAGCTCTGCCAGTAGGAGAGGTAATACATTCATCCTGTTTTCAGCTGGGACCTTATTAACTTTCTCAGCTCAAACATAAACACATGACGATAGCTCCGTCTGGGAAGAGGCCCAGACAGCTGAGGCTAGAACAAGAGATACATGATGCTTGGGCAGGGGTGGTCCCAGCACCAAGGAGAGGGGTCCTGGGTCACAAAGTCCCAGCCACCACAGCAGCCGACCAGAGGCGAGTGCCCGGCCAGGGAGAAGTCCCACCAGGTCAGGACAGGGCCAGGATCAAGGAGAGTCCTCTGCTGGTGAGGTCGAGGGTGGGGTCAGGGCCGAGGAACTTGGTATTCAGGAATGACTCTGAGTGTGTAGTTTGTAGGCGGTCTGCAAAACCCCAGACTCGGAGCCCACGCTTTCTTCGCTTTCTTTCCTCTTCTTGACCACCGGTCTGGCTTATTGTTCCCGAAGAGAATAGAACTAGGAGTCTGGTGCCCGGATTCCAACTTCATTTGCAGTTGGTGAGCTCTGTGACCTTGGAAAGCGGCCTGCCCTCTCTGCGCCTTGGTGCCCTCCCTATAGGGGGGGATGGAAAGGGGTGGCAGATGTTCTCTGAGGTCCCTGAGAGAGCTAACATTCCGAGTCCAGGCTGCCCTCGAGCCCAAAGGGGTTAATCAGGCTGGACATGGCCCCTACTACCCCCGACTGCACCAAAGGCTTTATTTTTTTTTCCAGGGTGCCCAAGGCAGGGCATGGGGAGCGGGCAGCCTCCCAGTTTCCACAGATATTTATCCTCAGAGAAGCGATGGGGTGTATGCTGAAGGTGGGTGACCCTGGGGCCCTCTCCCCACCGGACTCTCCAGCACTGGACAGTGCTGCCTCTGTGACACCTCCACGTGGAGAAAGGTGAACCAGGAGCTAGGGGGTGAGCGTCCCCGCTTAACAGCTTTCCATTTGTTTACCAAAAAAATATTGTTCCACCATAAAAATTCCCAAAATAGTTCCTTCCCTGGCCAGACTGACTGGCGGGCGCCCAGCTTGGGAGCCCAGCCTCGCTGGAGACAGGCTCTCAGGGAGGTGAAAGTCGCTGGGAAGGTTGGGGGCTCCCATCTGAGGACCACCAGCCCCGTACATCCTGTGGGGTGGAGCCCAGAGGGTTAGAGCCACAGAGTCGTCTCTCTGGGGACTCTGGGCAATGATGGGATTTTTTCCCCCCAAAGGCTCAGCAAGTTTCCTTTCAGCTAGGAAGGGTACCCTCTGCTCTGGGGGGAAAGCGAGCGGTCCCTCAGCTGGAGGTGCGAACAAACGCTTTGCTCCCTGCTGGAACATTCTCTCTCTCACTATTCTGGCTGGCAGTCTTCTCATCCTATAGCTCAACTCAAATGGCAGTTTTTAAGAGAGCCGTCCCTTAAAGCCCTCTCCCCAGAATGACCCAAATTAGGGCCTCGGCTACACAGTCTCCTAGGATTCTTCTTTTTCTTCTTATCCCCTTTGGAGCACCTGCCATGGTTTGTACTTAACAAACATCGGTATCTTTCCCACAGTCTGTAAGGTTCCTGGGCAGAGCACCGTGGTGCCTCACACATAGCAGGTATTCAATAAGTATCATTCCCATTTACAGACTATTTCAATAACTTGCTTGAAGCTCAGAAAGGCCCAATGACTTGTCCACCATCGTGCGCTCTACGAGTGCCACAAATGAGATTTGAACCCAGGTCTGCCTGACTCCAGAACCCACATCTTAACTCCACTGACCTGCTCCACACGATCAGCAAGGCTGGACAAGTCACTGGCTGAGAGGGCACCGAGCAGCCATGTCTGTGTCTTCTCTGTCACCTTGTTCCTGCTTCCAGAACAGGGAAGACGGAAGGTGTGTGGGCTGCCCCCAAGAAGACTGGATCCTTACGCCACACGCCCCACATCTCACAGATGCTTCATAACCATGTGTTGGGTGTTCGGTGAATGTTCCCTCTGCCCGGGCCCCCAGACATCTCTCGGTGACATACCAGTCTTGTGGACACCTGTTTCTATTTGGGGATGAGGGAGTGAACCAGAGGGGTACCTAGAAAGGATTCAGTTCCATACCTCCAACCTATCTCTCCTCCTGCCCTCTGCCCCAACCCAATAAGAACAGGACCCCAGTTAGGAAAGTGACCCACGTTGAAGAGTTGTCCTCACAGAAGACTGTTGCTGCAGCATCCCAGAGCTTCTAGGCTGGGCTCCCCAGCAAATGAGGGCAGGAACCTTCAGCACCCTCCTAAAGATCCCTGCCTTTGTAATCGGACCCACCCCATTCCTACCACCCCATACCTTCCGGCTTTCTCAATCCTAGGCGCGGTGGCAATAAATTCATATTAGAATTTAATACATGACATTTAATTTATTAAATAAGTCTACCTTAAAATATAATGCTGATTTTGTTGATCTACAGGATGCAATCTGGGTAAATATAATGGATTGCCTTACAACCCCGGGTTTAAGATAAGCCCTCACACCACATTGTGGGAAGAGAAAGAGAGAGAGAGCGAGAGAGTGAAGAGTGCAGATGTTTCCTCAGGCCCCATTCTGCTCGGTGAGTATAGGCTCCACAAGGTGAGGAACAAGATGACAGATATTTCCTCAGTGACTGGCTTCGGTTCTCACTCGACCCCTGAAGTGGATTCTGATTGTAAATATGTGCATCTTTTCATGCATCTTGGCCCCTGAATGCAAAGCCATTAGTGTGTGATGCACAAAGCCGTGTATACCCTACCTTAATAGGGGAGCTATCTTCCAAAATAATTTTACTGGGCATGGCTTTCTTCTTTACATACTGACTCTAGTCAGTAGGCAGGTGGTCACCTGCCGCCACTGGGCACCCAACTATATTGTCATTCACATCTGTTGTGGGGAAACTGGATCTTAGATCTAAACAGGAGAAAAACAATCTTCTGGAATCCCACCACTATCCATTTCAGAGGGTCTTTTCTTAAGGCAAATGTATACAAATGAGTATTTATTATATCCTTATCTCATAAAGAAAAAAAAATGGGAAAGAAGATGGCCTTTTGAAATTTACAAGTTGTGATTTTTTTTTTTTTTTCAAAGTCTTTTCTTTAAGGACACAGGGGACTTGATTCTCTCCTTTTCAAACTCCCCTCCATACTCTGGACCAATTTTTTTGCGCTGTTAATATTTGTACCAGAAAATCTCCTTGACACCTTCAATTCAAAGCAGGTAAGAGTCAGAATCAGTCCCAATGGAAAAGGGGCCACACTAATGAGGCCCAATCTTTTCTTTCTTTCCAATTTGGCCTCCAGTTGGTCCTGGAGGGGAAGCAAGCCCACGAAGACTGAATCACTTCCATAAATGACACGGCTGTTCTGCTCACCTCTAGGATACTGAGCTGTACCCAGTACTTGAACCATCTGTGAACAGGTAGGCTCATTACCATTCCCTCCTGTGACCAGACAACACAAGGAGAAACAGAAGGGATATTTAGACTGAGAGAGACCCATTGAACAATGTGGGTGTTAGGGGTGACCACCCCCCACACAGTTGAAAATCAGCATATAACCTTGAATTCCCCAAAACTTACCTACGAATAGCCTACTGTTGACCGGACGCCTTACTGATAACGTGAACAGTCAAATATCACATTATTTTGTATGTTATACGTATTACATACTGTATCTTTACAATAAAGCAAGCTAGAGAAAACATTATTAAGAGAATCATAAGGAAGAGAAAATACATTTGTAGTAGTGCCCTGTATTTATCTGGAAAAAAAAAAACCCACGCATATACGTGAACGCGTAGAGTTCCAACCTATGTTGTTCAAGGGTCATCTACATTTAGAAAATAAATACCCTTCTTTTCCCCATTCAAACCATGTTTAGCTTCAGCTTGTTTCTCTTCCCAGTGGAGAAGGAAGATAATTTGAAGAGTAACAAGGTCCAGTGTTGAGTGCTAACTAAGAAAAAAAAAATGTTCAACACACTACATATTTTTTAAGGGCCTGGTCCCATTTCACTTTGCTCTCCTCACTACTTGGTGGTTTCACATCTAGTCCAAGACTGGCTGAGGATTTGCAAAATCCGTGGTTTTGATTAACTATTTGGACTTTGATCTTTGAATGGAATTAACCTGAAAAAGAAAAGAGTACTGCTTCGATGAAAGAAATCACCAGTCTCTTGCTCCCCTGAGTGTAGAGGTACTTCCATGCTATGGCCAAATGACTACTAAGGAATTTAATAATTACCTTTCCAGTTAGAATGGCACATATTCACCGCGCAGATTCAAGAATTTGTTTAAAAATGCAACTATAAATAGTGCAGGTACTTCCAGAGTTTCTAACATCAGTCTTGCAAATTTCCTGTGCTTATGAATAGCCTGTTGTTCAAGCCACCCGACCACAGTCAGCAAATGGACTCGCGTGAGCTAATGCCCCTTCACCACCTTTGTATTTATTTAACCATCTTGTTCCCAAAATAGTTCAAGATGAATACACGCAAGATACATGCAAGACAATGAAGGCAAAACAATAGGTATGTAGGGAAATTAAAGAAAAGAAGGAAAAAAGAAAAAAAAGATGGAGATACTCACAGCAAGCTTTTAGCTCTGTAGGTCGTGAGTTCTGTACACTTGCTCAAGATTGCTTGAAATTTTAATATAAGCAATAAAAAAGGAGACATGGTCAGTTATATGATCTCTAGCATCCACAAAATGAAATCCAGGTATTCAGGAGAAAAACAACCATTCCTAGAACAAAGACCTAGGAGAAATTTCTTCCACAGCTGCTTATACAGAATGTATTCCTTATAAGGAGCTCCATAATGGGACAAAGAGCTCCATAATTTTGTCTCTTAAAACATCCCTCAATTGGGGCGCCTGGGTGGCGCAGTCGGTTAAGCGTCCGACTTCAGCCAGGTCACGATCTCGCGGTCCGTGAGTTCGAGCCCCGCGTCGGGCTCTGGGCTGATGGCTCAGAGCCTGGACCCTGTTTCTGATTCTGTGTCTCCCTCTCTCTCTGCCCCTCCCCCGTTCATGCTCTGTCTCTCTCTGTCCCAAAAATAAATAAAAACGTTGAAAAAAAAAAATTAAAACATCCCTCAATGTAGGCAGACAGCTTCTTAAGAAATCTGAATTTTTTAAAAACATTTCCGCTGGAGACCGAAAGCACGTGGTTCAGAGCCACAGCTAGTGTGATTCTTGGATAGATTTTAAGAACTAAAAGAATCGACGAACTTTATGACCTTCAGGCCATCCTCATCCAACCTCATTTCTCTAACCCAAGCATTCACCAGCACCGTGAGCACGATGAATTTATGGTCGCTTTCTCCCCCACCAGCACTCATGAGGCCGGGCAAACACCGTTCTATCTGCTTTCACGTGAACCAAGCCAGGCGTAGGGTCAATGTCGCTGGTGGACAGTGCAGGGAAGTGACTTCACCTCATCCCACCATCCCCTTTCTTCTCTTACTGGGAAGACTTGAAGTGTCAATATCTCCCCTTTTCTACCTTTGCCATTCAAGGGCTATTTGAGCGCATCTCAGGATAGCTTCTCACACAGTACTGCCTTTAGACAAGTGAGACTCATGCCCCACTCAAAGTCTCCCAAGTCCCCCTCTCTTGCCCCGGACCCTATATCTTCTTTTTTGGATGCTCTCCAATCCCTCTATCCACCCCCTCCCCTGTCCTGTTCCCACTCCCCAAATGTATGGTGGTGACCAGATGTCCCAAAGGGCTCTGGACTTCGTGTCTATCAAGTTGTTCTGGGCTTCTGGCTGGGTTCAGGTTTCAGAAAGACATCAGGGAAAGAGGATCACTCCTACTGGCTAGCAGGACTGCATGGGATTTAGCTGATAGAATGGTGCTGACACGCTGATTTGGGGTGACTCATTCCCATTAGACACTGGGAGAGTTCAGGCCCTGGGCTGCCACTGACCCTTGGGCTCGAGCCATGTGAGTGGGTTGTGCATTAGCTCTCTCCTCCTCCCCTTCCCCCCCAAAAATCAGTGCCAGGGGACCCATGCACTGTAGGGTGTCCCCACTCACATACACAGGCAGTTCATTTGCCCACTTTCTTCTATCTCCTCTCTAGTCTCTCAAGAGGGAAAATGCCCTAAACATGCCTGATCAACTTAAACAG
Source organism: Herpailurus yagouaroundi (assembly GCF_014898765.1). Lineage (NCBI taxonomy): Eukaryota > Metazoa > Chordata > Mammalia > Carnivora > Felidae > Herpailurus > Herpailurus yagouaroundi. The sequence goes on along the minus strand of NW_024412396.1, from coordinate 49,551,775 downwards.
TGGGGCTAACAATATCTTGGAGAAGGAAGAGAAAGTCCAAAAGCCAAGTTAACCATATTAAAAAATCAGGACCATCACTCCCAAAGCCCATATGTAAAGGTCCCATCCAGAATCCTCACAAAGTCTTCATCTATCTCCACGTCTAATAAAACCACTCACCCCTACCACCAACATTCATGATAATTAAAAAGGAATTCTTATTTGGTTTTATAGTTTTTCTATTTAAGCACTGATGGTGAAAAAGTAGTGTTTCATACCTACATTAATTCCAAACGGGCAGCATTTCAACTATATATGAAGTTAAACAAGTTTCAAGGATTAACAAAACCACATAGCCATATATAATGTTTTTTTTAATGAGAAAATATATTCCCAGTTCCCATAACCACTTTATAATTCAACTTCTGGTATAGACATTTGGGTGCTTTCTATCCAGTATCGCCTGTACATGCAAAAAAGCAAGATTTGGGAACACTCACCACCACTGGCAATGACTTATTCCCGAGCATCTAAGGAAGATTCTTCCATAAATGATTCTTCCAGAAGATGGTCACTTCTAGAAGAAACGAGTTCTTCCAGAAATTCACTTGAGATATCTGATGCGACAAAAACTATTACCGCAAAAATTTCTTTATAGGGTGCATGCACGTGCCCACACACAACCACACGGATGCACACACACCACCCCCCACCGCCAAAGATTTCCGAGATGTGGGAGTTGGATCAGGTGTTAAAGTAAAACAGATTCAGGTTCTGTGATATTGACATTTGTACAGGGGCTGTAACGTCCCTCCAGGGAAGTGACACAGGCATGGGGGAAAGTTGTATTCTTTTTTTTTTTTTTTTCCAGGCTCCTGGGAATATTTTTTTTTTAATTTTTTTTTCAACATTTATTTATTTTTGGGACAGAGAGAGACAGAGCATGAACGGGGGAGGGGCAGAGAGAGAGGGAGACACAGAATCGGAAACAGGCTCCAGGCTCTGAGCCATCAGCCCAGAGCCTGACGCGGGGCTCGAACTCACGGACCGCGAGATCGTGACCTGGCTGAAGTCGGACGCTTAACCGACTGCGCCACCCAGGCGCCCCAAGGCTCCTGGGAATATTTAAACCTCTTACCACGGGGCGCCTGGGTGGCTCAGTCGGTTAAGCGGCCGACTTCGGCTCAG
>NW_024412396.1:49549935-49550208 GCF_014898765.1 Herpailurus yagouaroundi | reverse complement strand
ATCGTGACCTGGCTGAAGTCGGACGCTTAACCGACTGCGCCACCCAGGCGCCCCAAGGCTCCTGGGAATATTTAAACCTCTTACCACGGGGCGCCTGGGTGGCTCAGTCGGTTAAGCGGCCGACTTCGGCTCAGGTCATGATCTCGTGGTCAGTGAGTTCAAGCCCCGCGTCGGGCTCTGTGCTTACAGTTCAGATCCTGGAGCCTGTTTCGGATTCTGTGTCTCCCTCTCTCTGACCCTCCCCCGTTCATGCTCTGTCTCTCTCTGTCTCAA
>NW_024412396.1:49512065-49549835 GCF_014898765.1 Herpailurus yagouaroundi | reverse complement strand
ATATTGCTTGTACTTTTGATCATGAAAATACAGGCCTTTATCTGCACGGCATTGAATTACTATTGATGGGTCAAGTATCAAAAGCGAGCAGAAGAGCAAGGAACTAAAGGACAGGCATCCCCAATTCCAGACCCGCTGTGTGACCCAAGGCTAAGGTGGTTGGAAACCCTCTTGGAAACCCTCAGTCTGCTGCTCTGGGAAAGGGCAGAGGGAGGCCAGATTCATGTCAAAGAGTTCCCCATGCTGAACGCCCAGGAGTTGGCCTCTCGGCCGGCCCCGAGCCATTGTGAGCTGTCGTCATGACGGCTCAGTCCAAGGCTGGGCACCTCGGACCAGTCTCTTAGACGAGAAGGGAATCCAGCTGCCACTTAGGCAAAGGCCTGCACCCTCTCACCTCACTCCTCCTGCTCCAGACCGTCGGTGGCCTTCTGTGTCCACAAACCCGCAGAGTTTCCTGCTGCTGAGGATAAACAGAGTGATGTCGCTACCCTGAAACTCTGGAGGATCGGCTGATGGTGTCATAACAAAAGGCAGAAGAAAACTCAGGAAGCTTGTCCAAACCACACAGCAAATCCACGGCGTGATGATCCCCACTGCAGGGCGAGCTGAAGGCATCTACTGAGACTGATGATTCTCTCTTTTCTCACCTGCCAGCGCTGTCCTCCTAGAGGCCTGACAGCTTCCACCTCCTGGAGCAGCTAGCGCTGGGCGGCCCCTAAGAAGGTTTGCTGGCTGTGGTGTTGGCCACAGAGCAGTCAGAAAAAAACCCCTTGTAGGTACTGGTGTTCGTGGAACCAAAAGGCAGCCTCCAGGGTTAAATAGGAAGAGAGGGGAGCTGTGTGAGGTGGCGTGGATGGGGGGTTGTGGGTCCTCTGGATGAACTGAGTTACGTTTCCACAATTCTAATAAGCCATGGATGTGTTTCTGCCGCATACCAGGCCACACCAGGACTAAGAACACAGAACTAGGGGCGCCGGGGTGGCTCAGTCGGTTAAGCGTCCGACTTTGGCTCAGGTCACGATCCCACGGTTCGTGGGTTCGAGCCCCACATCGGGCTCTGTGCTGACAGCTCAGAGCCTGGAGCCTGCTTCATGTTCTGTGTCTCCCTCTCTCTCTGCCCCTCCCCTGCTCATGCTCTGTCTGTCTCTGTCTCAAAAATAAATAAACATTAGAAAAATTAAAAAAAAAAAAAAAAAACACAGAACTAGGCCTACATCTGAGGCCAAATAAACTACTCTGCCCTGGACTATAAACCCCAAGAGGGCCAGGGTTTGGTCTGTCTTACCCACTGTTGTGGGCATAGCATCGCCTGCAAGAAGTCTTCAATAAGTGTCTGTTGTACGTTTGTTAATCAACCAGGAAGCAAGTAGCATCTGCATGAGAGGAAGTCTATTTTAAATGAACAGTGAATGGGGAGCATCGGGCCAGAGCAAAGGACACTACCACAGTCATGATTGAGAAGGAAGTGGAAAAAGGAGTACTTTTTATGGCAGGTCAGTGTTGCCTTCCCAGAGCCATAAACATTCACCCCAGAAATCTTACGAGCCACCTTAGGCTGCTGTTGGCCCCCAGGAGCTCTAAATACATTATATAGTATGTAAGCTATCAGCTCTTGGGGTGTGACAATTTCCCATATTCTGAAAAGGCCCAGCCTAGGAAAGGAGCCCCTCACCAGCCGAGGGCTGGGCAGTTCACTCCGGTTGTCCTTGGGGCAACTTCTGGCCAGGCCTGAGCCCTCATTCTCCCTGAACCCGAGGCAGTGGAGGGCAGCCGCAAGAGTGGAGGAGACGAGGAGAAGCCCAAAAAACTTCCCTTTATCCACTCCAAGCTGTCGCCCAACCCCACTGTCCTGAGTACATCCTCCCCAGGGTCAACAGGGGGCAGGGACAGAAGTCCCCCCAGCTCATCCATGGATGGTTCTCTCCTCTTTGGCTCGTTGCTACTTTCTGGAAAGAAGGTTCTGGGAGCTGTGATTGTCCTGTACCCTTAGAGACTCACACACCGAGAGAGGTATGAAGGTGCTGGGATCAGCTGGTGCCGGTCACGGTCACGGCAAGCAAGCACGCTGAGCCCCCAGCCTTGTGAATCTCACAGCCTGTGAAGGCTGGTTGGTCCGGCCTTAGGGCTTCTTACACCTAAGTGCTGCTAGGAGGCTGCCGGGAAAGGGTGTAGGGGAGACATATCTACTTCACTATCTCCTGAAATGGGTTCCAGGGCCCAGTGTGGGCAAACCATAGACCTTTGAGGATTCAATGAGATAATGCACGGGCAGAACTCAGCGCAGCACTTGGGAAACAGGCATGCATTCAATAAATATTTATTAGCAGTTACCGTGTGCCAAGTACTGTTCTAGGCACTAGGGATGCAACTCTGGCCAAGGAAAACCCTGTTCTTCTGGAGCTTCCATTTCACTAAGAGAAGCAGATACTACAAAAACGATATACGTCACATGCCATGGGAAATACAAAGTAGGGAGAGGGGCTGAGAGGCTTCCGTCTAGGTAACTACCAGCGCACCCAGCGTTAAGAGGGCTGAGACTAGAGTAGGACACCCTCTAGGACAAGTGGCTGTGCCTTAACGCAAGGTGGGAGGTGACGGGCAGGGGAGGAGGAGGTGGGTGATCGTTATCCGTTCCTCTACAGAAAGAGGGTTTGGTAGAGTTCGGATGAACTTTCCAGAAGCCCTTCCCTCACCAGCTGCAAAGGAGTCCTTGGTTGTCTTGAGACGCTTCCTATTAAAGGTGGTCTCCAGATGCCTTAAACCAACACGGCAATCCCCTATGTGTAGGGAGGGGAGGAGGCTCCTCCCCCAACAGCCGTATTGCCCAGATGCTGCCTCAGTTTCCCCAGGATGATCAGTCCTTGGAAGTCTAAAAACGAAACCATTCAGATCAAGTTCTCAATCTGGCACTTGCTGACATGTGTCCTTGAATGGGGAGATTACTTAATCTCTGTGAGCCTGTTTTCTCTTCTGCAGTGGGGAGATTAGCACCGGTGCCTATGAGGTGTCCATGAGGATAATGAAACGTGATAATCCAGGAAAGTCCTTGGCACAGAGCCTGGAGCATATAACGGCCTCAAAATATTTGCTACAGGGGCGTCTGGGTGGCTCAGTTGGTTAAGCGTCTGACTTCGGCTCAGGTTATGACCTCACGGGGTCGTGAGTTCGAGCCCCACATTGGGCTCCACGCTGACAGCGTAAAGCCTGCTTGGGATTCTCTCTCTGCCTCTTCTCCACTCGTGCACGTGCTCCCTTTCTCTCTTTCTCTCTCAAAAAAAATAAATAAACTTAAAAAAAAACGTTTGCTACCGACTCCAGGCCCCATCCTTCATCTCACTGTATACCAGACCCTGGAGCTTTTAACCTCTCCGGTGCCAAGGTGGCTTTAGCTGTGAGATTTTCCAGCTCCTACCCAAGAAGCTGAGATCCGAAGACCCACTAGCCCTACATCCCTGTACTAGAGGAATAGGAAAACATATTGGAGAACCAGACGGAGACCCTTACCCTCCTGGAAAGGCACGGACCCTCAAGAACACCAGCTGGTTTTGCCATCTAGCTTCTATTCATGCTATTTTCGAGAATAGCTCCCTGATTTCCCCCCCCTGGAGAACCTGCTCCCACACTCCCAGCCCCAACACTTCAGATGGAAACTCCTCCAGGCTCCACGGTGGGACACGTGACCTGGGTCTCAACCAACCAGCACATTCCATTCTCTTCATCACAAGGATTGCTCCAAGGACTGATCATGGCCGCACAAGAACTAGTGAGTGCAGGCCTAGACCTTGGCCTGTGGGAGAACGTGTGTTCTTTCTGCTGCTTTCCTGCTGAATCGAACCTCAGAAGATGTGAATTAAAGCCAATGTAGGTTTCGTCTTCCTTAAAATCAGTGTGTCTCAACTACTGAATCTTATTTTTTTGAAGCATATTTATTTATTTTGAGAGAGAGAGAGAGAGAGAGGGAGGGAGAGAGCAGAGGAGGGGAGAGAGAAAGGGACAGGGAGAGAATCCCAAGTAGACTCCATACTGTCATCGCAGAGCCCGACCTAGGACTCGAACTCACAAGCCAGCCGTGAGATCGTGACCTGAGCCGAAAACAAGAGTCAGATGCTTAGCCAACTGAGCCACCCAGGCACCCCTCTACTACTGTGTAATTTTAAATAAGGAATACACTCCCCGAGCCAAAGGATCATTTGCTACAATATGTGTGAAAGCCTTTTGCACACAGCAAAGTTAGACGCAAAACGTCAGTTAATGATATTATTATTTCCAACCCCCCTAAAGTCAGGCTGTGAGATGAGTCTAAGCTACCATTTACTGACTCTCTTCCTCTGCATCACGTGGTTCACATACATGACTGGGTGTTACGGAATGTAATAGCACCAATGGTCCTTTGGGGTAGGAATTATTTAAGGCCCATTTGATGGATGAAGAAACTGAGGCTTATTCATTTCAGATGTGCCCAAACCCACACGGTCAGGGCACCGTGCAACAGCTTTGCTTTGTGTTACACACTCATTTGACTGGAGGAACCGTAGCATATAACTCATGTAGCCCCCCCCAAGACCTGACCAGATTCTGGGTACAAGATGAGGTCACGTTAGCAGTTATACCCAAAGTTAGCCGAGTCCTGGCCCCTTTCTGCTCACAGGAACCTCACGCTACCCATCTTTTGTCCTTCTCTCTCTCCTACCCCAGACACCTGTATGAAAAAGCAACTCCCCATTCCCTGTCTCCTGGTGCGAATCACTCCAAGGGATTCCAGGTTTCAGAGATGGTTGGTTTCTCTTCTCAGCCCCTCCCTGCTTCACCCTCACACTGTGACTTTCCTCTCAGCTCGTCTTAGTCCATGGAGAAGTAAGGTGCTTTCTGGCTCTCTTCAGTATATGAAGTATAATCCCTCTGGTATCTTCCTCCACCCTTGGCCTTGAGTGTCTCTCTAGGCAGCTCCTACGTTCTGGCCACACTCTTCCTCCTGCCATCTGCTGACTCTGGAAAACCACAAAGATTCTGTGCTGGACCCCCTTCTATTCTCCCTTCACAGGCTCTTCTTCAAGTAAATCAGTCCTCTCCTGCCTCAGTGACCACTTCTGTGAGGACAGGTTCTAACCAAATCTCACGCCCCTTTTCAACTTCCCATTGAACTTCCATTTGGATATATATCCCCGTCACCTCACAGCCTTCATGCCCAGAAGGTGTCCAAAACCTCCCTGACGATCAGCGCTCTCTCTTCCAGCCTTCTACATCTGTGGGCATGTCTGTCTGCTGCCAGCTTATGGGAGGACAATCACAGCCAGGACTCTCCCCTTACTGGCGATGCTGGTTTCCTCTCTCTCCCTCCCCAGATTCAAATGAGGTGTTTTGTTTTCTGTTTTGTTTTGTTTTCAGATGAGGTGTTTTGCAATAGGGTAGCCAATGGCCACTCCGTAGCAATCCAACATCTCAGTGACTTCACGCCGTATCGGCTTATTTCTCACTCTTGCTCCAGACCAGTGAGAAACTAAGGGTGAGGAACTGTCCCACACAACAACCCAGGGACCCAAGCCCCCTTCACCCCAGTGGCTCTGTCACCTCCTGTGGCCTTGGAGTCCTCCACCGCATTCTCAGCATCCCGCTAGCAAGTGAGAGACAAAAGCGAGTGGGATTCGTCACAGGAGATCTTTTAGGGGCCAAGCCTAGGGTCCCACATTCCATTGGTCAGAGCTCACTCAGGCCCCCACCTCATTGCAAGACAGAATGGGAATAGAGCCTAGATGTGTGGCCAGGAGGAGAGAACGTGGGGTCGGTGAGCACACGGCTGTAGCCTAAAAGTAAAGGCTCTCACCTTACCACCTCCGGCCCCGACCGCTATGGTTGCTGCTGAACGTATCTTCTTGGAATCCCTCTCTCCAATGAATAATGCACACTGCCTCCATGGTATTTAATCTTAATGGGAAAACGAAGCATGTTTTGCCAACCATGGGTTCAGGAAACTCTTTCACTGTTCTTCACCGCCTATAAAAATTCAATTCAGTGCAATAAATATTGTTTTAGCATCTCCTGTGCACCGGATTCTGGGACCACCTCAGTGAGCAAGCTATATGCCCTTTCCCTGAAGGAAGTCACTTCCCATCCCTAAGAGGAAGTAGTCAAATTATAAGAAGGAAACAAAAAAGGCCCAATCTTTTGACCAAGGGAAGTTGACGCCATTGTCTCTGCTTACCCGGTATCCACTCCCCTTTACTCTGGCAACGGCACTCTGTTCTTCCATTGGGGAATCTCTCAGCTTGGGTTTCTGCAAGAGCAGACTCTGGGTGAGAAGATTCGAGGGTGGGTGGTTTACTTAGGAGGCCATCTCAGGAAACACCAGCAAGCAAGCAGGAAAAAGTGAGGGAGGCAAGGGAACTTAATCCCACTGGGGAATTCTGAACCTCGGAAAACGTGAACCTCGGGGCTTTCCCACCCAAGAGGCAAGAGGGCTGGAGTGTGTAACACCAACTCCATCACTCATTGGTTGAGGGCTGCTCCTAAGAGGTGTCAATTCCCTGGCACTTCTGGCCAGTCTTGAACGTGTGAAGGTGGACCCGGGTGGTCACGGAAAGCCCTCAGGCAAAGAGGAGCAGATGTCAGCTGGAAATTGAACCAACATCTACTGAAATGGGAAGGGCCAAAGGAATAAGGGTGAGGCACCAACAGCATCTGTGACAGTGACCATCCTTCCCATATGGTCACTGGTCAGTGAGAGACCCTGTATTCCCCTGGTATTAGTTATGGTTCTGATGGGGGTAGGGAGTGGTTGCTCATGACCCAGGAGAGCCAATCCACAAGACTCAGTCCTGAGAATTCTGAGAATTCTGCTAGAAATGTTGGGCAAGAGATTGCTGAACCAAGATGATGTAAGCCTGGAGTTGCCAGGAGCCACCACATGAAGAAGGCCTGCTGGAAAGTGAAACCAACACGAACGAACCCAGAGCTGAGGCCTGACAACATCCAGCCACGTCTCAAACTCATGCCTTGGGCTTTTTAACTGGATGAAACAACAAATTCCCTTTACCTTAAGTCAATTTGAATTGGATTTCTACCACTGGAAATGAAAAGTAGTCCTGACTAATACATGGGGCAATCGAGATTCTCCAAAGCAGGGTCCCAGTTCAAGTTTCTAGTGCTATATCTCCCACAATTCTTGTACTCACCCCTGCACTGCTTCTAGGCTTATAACTGACCATTCCTCCCACGGATCGTGTTGACCTACATACTTTGTACCCACTCTGAACAATGCTCACCTCATCCCCACCACCAGGACTGTCTGTCTAAATCCTACCCGGTTTTCAAGGCCAAGTTAGGGTCGTGCACTCTCCAAAGAGCCATCCTGACTGCCCAAACCACAGCTCTCCTCTGAGCAACTTCATTGCCATTGTCTGCACCATCCGTTTGGTGCTTTTCATAACATGGCTATTTCCATAAGGTTGAAGTGAGTCTATTTTTCCTGGCTCCCCCATCAAGACCAGCAGCCATGTGTTTAACTGTTTGTGTCTTTCATAATGCCCGACATGGACTAGTATTGTAGGGTGCAAAGCAACACCCTGGTGATTCAAATCCCTTTTTGGAAGTATCTTAAAAATAAATGGATGGTGAGGACAGTTGGCTATGTGAAGAATCTAGAACACAAGCATTTCTTACTTCTCCATTTTGCCAAAGACCAACTGAGTATAATTCTACGGAGGGAGGCCCACTTCTCCCACACTGTGGGGCACTTTTCTCACGCTGCCTTTTCCTGAGTGTCCCAGGCCACAGCTCGCAGACCCCTTGCAGCCGATCCCTCCCATTCCTTGCTCTTTGAAAGGCTTTGTTATAATCTCTCCATGTTTTAAGGATATTCACATTGATTGTGCGTGTGCTTGCCTGTGAGTGTGCATGTGTGTGTGTGTGTGCGCGCGTGTGTGTGTGTGTGTGTGCGCGTGCGTGCGTAGGCATTTCTCAGCCTCCCTTGCTGCTGGGTACAGACACGTGGCTTACATTTTGCCATTTCGATGCACACACATGGGACTTTGATTTGGAACAGGAGGGATGCAAGCAAATATTTTGTGGGCCCAACAGGTTTGCCAGGCTGGAGGTGCCGAGGGCAGCAGCTTCCTACCAACCCAATCCTGCAGTGTGGCTCTGGGAGGTGTTCGTAGAGGTTCAGCCTAGAGCCCGCTCCTCCCGCCCTTCTAACAATTCTGCGAGCTTCCCAGTGTCCTCAGCTACATCCCTCCCTGCCCAGAGCAGCTACGGTGAAGTCCGTTGCCTGCAACTGTGCACGCCAGCTGATGCAACCTCGATGGCTTTCCCCACATCCCACGCACATATCAAAGTGATGCGGCCTTGTCTGGCCGATGGCCGGCTTCAGTTCTTCCAGAGGTCAGAATCCCTGGAGGATTTGGATTTATCTGCTATTTCACTCTTGGAAAGAAGAGAAAAGGGGTGAGCAGCGAAACCAGATGGCCCTGGAAAATCTGCCCAGGTTCCTGGCATTCCGGAGGCTTTTCCTAGTGTGAGTGGGGATTCTCCCACTCACCCAAAAGATGACTGTTAGTTGACTGGAAGGTTTAGCTAAATGAACGTAAGTCCACTGTGTGTCTCCTACAGTTTTTATGCCATCAGAAAGTCAAGAGTTAAAAAAAAAAAAGTGGAGGGGGAACCCCACCTCCCTTTCCCAGTGTGAGGCTGCCTCTGGCTCTACTCGCCAAGTTCCTCTGGTTCGGTTTCCTCTTGCTGGCTTCTGACTCAGCTAATTTTCCCCCTCTTTGGGCCTCTTGAAGACCTTTCTCAGCTCTCTCACCCCTGCTCCTGCATGGCTGCCTAAATCATATTTTCCCCCTGGAGTGCCTGGTAACTTCCCAATAAAACTTGACCATGTCTGCGAGCTCTGGGAGTCTGGGGCTGGGTTGGGCTGGGCTTCATCCTTCATAAATGCCCTTTCTCTCCTCCCTGACCCTGAATTCTAAGGAAAACCTTTCCTCCCCCCACTTCACACTCTCTACTCCAGCTGGCTCCAGACGAGGTCAAGAATTCCCCAATCGGCAAGATAGGCTGCCTGTGTAAACTTTATGGCTTCTTTGAGGGGTGCTGCCGGGGACGAGGGTGACAGGCCATGGGGATTCCTCGATTCTTCTACTGCAGAAGCATGTGCATGCATGTGGCCACCAAAGATGCTCCACAGAAATTCTCACCATCGCCCTCCTAGTTATTCATTCATTAACATTTATTCCCTGGAGAAACTGTTCTGGAGTGAAACCCTAAAAGAGGGCAGGTCCGGGATGGCTTGCCAGGGTCTGTCATAGATAGGCTTTTGTAGACAAGTCCTGGCCAACAGCTTAAGGGGAAACAAGGTCTCGGGAGGCCCCTGGCTGTCTGATCATGTGACCCCCTTGGCTTCGTTACAAGGACGTCCTGTTCCTCTTGGACTGATGGCTCTATTGGGGAAGTGACTGTGTCATATCTGGGACAGGAAAAAAAGCTATTTCAAGTCCTGAAGTAATCGCTCACTCAGTTAGTGCAGCCTTTTCAGGAACTGCCTGGACAGTGGAGAAAGACCAGTCCTGAGGGAGGGTAACCAGAAGCCAATGTTGCTATGGCAAAGGCAGACCACCCTGGAGGGAGAAGAGGAGACAGACTTGCCACATCACTCCTCAGCTAAGACACATTTCTGGAGGGCCATGAAGTGACGACAGGTGGGAATCAATACACATGACCCCCAAACCAAGATGCAGAGGCCTCTCCACACTTCTAGGTCCAGGAAAGGATGGGAATGTCCTCATGCTCACAACATCCTTGGGTTTTATTTTTTTATTTTTTTATTTTTTTTTAATTTTTTTTTTCAACGTTTATTTATTTTTGGGACAGAGAGAGACAGAGCATGAACAGGGGAGGGGCAGAGAGAGAGGGAGACACAGAATCGGAAACAGGCTCCAGGCTCTGAGCCACCAGCCCAGAGCCCGATGCGGGGCTCGAACTCCCGGACCGCGAGATCGTGACCTGGATGAAGTCGGACGCTTAACCGACTGCGCCACCCAGGCGCCCCCATCCTTGGGTTTTAAAAGCATATGGAGCAGCAGGCTGGCACCTAAGGGCTGGGAAGGTCTCTTCTGGACTGGTTAGTGTCCCCTGTGTGCAATGAGAGACTCAAAGAGCCCTATGGGTATATTTTCTTCAGGAATCCTGGGAGTTAGACCCAAAACTTAATCATTTCCTTATCGCTAGGGTAGAATGAGGGAAACACGGGTTATATTCAGAAAGTTCACGGGCCCACACCTAATGACCAGCCAGTGGTTTGGCCACCACTCTTTTGGAAACTAAAAGGGGGAAAGGCTGTACTTCTGGAAAGATTAGCTATGTTTTCAGTTTCATGCATTTGTCTGAACACTGTAGGTGCTCGACACGTATTTATTGGAGGAATGGGGTGGTGTTTACGTGTAGCATTTTTATGTTAGTCTACGTTCTCAATTTCCTCGAGAACAGAGGCCCATACATCTATGAGTCTCCGGTTGGTAGAAAGATTCTGAATCTAGATTTCACTTCTCAACAATCAATTAATCAATCAGGTTAATTTGCTTCACGGGCCTGACAAATAAAAAATAGAAGCAGTAAAAGGAAGAAGTGATTTACTACAAGTCTATAGAGCTCTTGGTTTACCTCCAGGAAACTCTGGCCTCACCCAAGGGGTCTCTACATTATCATGCAAAATCAAGAATAACATTGCTCTCAGAAATTCCAGGGCAGCTGCCATTTTGAGCATCTAGGTTGGAGACGGTAGATATTTGGTATGATTGCTAATGCTTTGCATCCTGTGCCCATGACAGACATCACTAATCAATCATTATAACTCTATACCTAGAGGTCTTCTCAGCACCGCATTCCAAGCAGCCACAACCAATCAACTAGAATTCACATAGAAAAAGAAATCAACTTGTCATCCTTATTCTAGCCCATGATGGTTTATGATACGTTTATATCCTAAATCTATCTGGAAATTCTCACGGTACTCTTTATAATGACAGTGAACACCAAAATTACAGAATTACAGATCGGAAAGGGACCTTAGAGATCATCTAGTTTAATTCAAAAGACACGATGAGCCTAGAGCATCTTATACGGCCAAGTGGGCCACTGAAGTCCAGAGATTAAGCAACTTGCCCAAGCTTAGAGTTAACACCTTAAATGTTAACAAGCTTAAATGCTAACATCGTTAACAATCCCTCATGTCTGCACAGTGCTTCAGAGATGAAACAGTACTTCTACCTGAAACATCTCATATGATCCTTAATTCATTCACCCAATAAATATTTATTGAATTCCTACTGTGTTCCATTGTACTATGCTGGAGATCAGAAAATCGGCACTTAGCGGGGCCTGGGTGGCTCAGTCGGATAAGTGTCCAACTCTTGGTTTGGGTTCAGGTCACGATCTCAGGTTACGATCTCATGATTTGTGAGTTTGAGCCCGACGTCAGGCTCTGTGCTATCAGCTCAGAGCCTGCTTCGCATTCTCTCTCTCTTTCTGTCTGCCTCTCCCCTGCTCACGTGCACGCCTTATACACTTGCACTCTCGGTCTCCCCAAAAATAGACTTTTTTTTTTTTTAAAGAAAACCAGCAGTTAGTAAAGAAAAAGGAAAAACGGGTTTGATTCATTTGTTATAGTTATGTGGGGAGCCTTAAAATAATCCCATGACCTGGGCAAGACAGACACGACCCTCCTCAGTCTTTTAGGTACTAGTGGGGATGACAGTTAAGAGAGACATGATGCTGATTAAAAAAATGGTAGCTCTGGGATTCACACGATCCCTCAAGTTGCCACTTTTGAGTGAAGTCACTGCTCGGTGACATGCAGGGACCAACTTTGCAGACCCATCAATCATTTCTTAATCTACTCTCTCCCCCATTTCAGAATGCACAGGGTACGAAGAGGTGGTCCTGGATCTACCTCTCTATTCAGGAAAAGGTGGTGAATTCTCTCCTGCCTGTCTGAACAATTTCAAAGGGGCTTTTTTTCTGCAGACCTGTGACCTCTGGCCCTGCAGCCCACATGGAGTAGCGAGGAGCACAGACATGGGAATGCAGAGTCCTGGATCCTGTCCCCCTTTCTGGCTCCAACCAGCTAGCTCATCTTGGACAAGTCACATTGTCTCTCTAGGCCTCAGTTTCCGCATCTATAAGGAAAATAGGTTGAGTCACAAGATCGCTAAGCCTCCTTCCCCTGACATCTGACAATTCTGCCCGCCCAAGGAAGAGACAAGCTGCTCAGCCACATTTCACCTTCTTTGACCAGACATCGTATGTCACAGCTGTCTCTGCAGCCCAGACCCACCAAGCAAACAGCAGCTTCACGAAAGGTAGCGGGGTCTAGCAAAGCCCAAAGTCCCAAGGTGTAACTAATCATGGATCCAACTGATCACGAAGCAATCAATTCCTCCTCACACGACATGGTTTCTTCTTCCTTTGCACAGCGATAACGACATGATCAAAGGTGAAGCTTCATACGGAAATGCTTTGAAAATATTAAGATGCACCCATCAACAAGAGGGGAAAAAAAGCTGACCTAGGTCAGCTTTTTGTTTTGGAAAACAGCATTTTGACAGAGACCTGTAAGGCGAAAGACAAAAAGAACTATACGAAAAACACTGTATTCTCATTGGAAATTGTTTTCGCAGGGATATGGATTAGTGATTCTGAAACTACTTGTATAGTAAGGGGAACAAATAAGTGTAGGAGTTGTAGACAATGGGAGCCCATTTGGCATTGTCAGAGTAAGAAGGACAGTGAGGAAAGGCAGGAGGCCAGGACAAACCCAGTGGTGCTGGATTCAAGTTGGAGGTATCGGCGGGAACTCGTTTTTATTTACATATATATAGAGATAGGTGTAGAAATGTCGATATGTGCCTATACATCGGCTACTCTACATTCATATGCTTCTTAAAGCAATGATCCAGTAGCAAAGAACATACCCAGCGCTCAGAACTTGGTTTCCAAATACCATCTTCCCAATAAAGGAATCAGGTCTCCCTGGAGAGAAAGAACTGATTTTAACGCAGGAAAAGAGCCTGAAGCGTTGTATAGGGTCAGAAGGTAAGGTACTGAGAAACCAAATGGAAGCATGTCAAAAAGACACAGGAACCAACCCGAAAGAGATCCTAATGACCAAAGCTAGAACAATTTGAGCAACAATTTGAAAAGGTACTGGATTATAACTCAAATGATAAAATCGATGTCCCTGAATCCATCCTGATATAAACAAATAATTTAATAAATAATTAAATTACTGGGAAGAGACAAATCTTTATAGAGAAATTCCAAATTATAGATGTAGACTCTCCCCCGTCCAGGGAGTGGGGTTTCAGTTCCCTCCCTCTGAGTATAAGCTGGACTTAGTGATTCACTTCCAATCCGTAGCATCTAGAAAGGGGAAAACAGTAACTTTACAGTGGAGAAAACTGGCAGAGCCGTCCACCCATGTGATCAAGGTTAACCTCACCATTGATTAGTCATGTTGATATCACACACTTCCTGATATAGGGTGGAAAGCAAGGGCACTTTGCCTCTGTGGTATACCTCCAGAAAATCCATAACTCGGGTCTAATCATGAGAAAACTTCAGAGAAGCCTAAATCGGGGAACATTCAATAAAATACCTAAAAATGCCAAGGTCGTGGAAAATAAGGAACAACAGAGAAAGCTTCACGGATCACAGGAGACATGGTGCGGTATGGTATCCTGAAACAGAAAAGGGACATTAGTGGAAAAACAGGGGGGAATCCAAATAAAGTCTGTAGTTTAGTTCACGGTGTTACACCCTCGTTAATTTCTTAGTTAAGTAACCCAGGGAAACGTTATCTGTAAGAAAGGGTCATTACACCTGCATTTAGAGGTAAGGCTGGAATTCTAGACCACTAACTGCAGGGTGCCACAGATGTGACAGTGGCCAGGGACCAGATACGCCACCGTTTGGAACCAATTCAGGGAGAGGACCCAGGTAAAGGGAGAGAGGCCTGGCTGTAAGCTACTGCCAACGAGGGTGGGCTCTGGAAAGCTGTCTGAGGCCTTCCTAGACCGAGTGATTTCTCAGTGACATTAACAAGCTTCCTGCAAGAAACCACTTGTGTTCCCTCCCGCCGTTCTTACCTCTAGGCAGTCATTCTATGGGAAGCTGTTTCTCTGAAAGGGGCCCGGGTTGTGATCAGAATCTATTGTCAGAGAGACAGACATTTCCTTCTCCCACGCGAATGCCAGGCGGGGGTTGGTGCCAAACGGTCACAGGACCCTCATTTTCTGCAACAGTGATTGCTTTGTGCGAAGGGGGCAAGATGCCAGGGCAACTGCTGGAGAAACTGCCTGCTGCCCAGCATTGCAGGGCCCCAAACGTTTGGGGAATTTCAGACCGAGGCCAGGGGAAGAAAGAGAACTTGACCGCGTGATCCCCGCCATCTCCTGGGAGTACTTGCCAGGGAGAGAATGGTGAGACACTGCTCATTCCTGACGAGCAGATAAAGGGGCAACACCGGTGGTCCGTGAGCAGAGTCCGTCCAGAAGGGACAACGTCTGAAGCTGAGGGTCCTCCAGAAAGCGTCGCCGGGTTAGCCGAGCTTTTCGGGTGGAGGGGTTAATTCATTCAACTGCTTAACTTCCGTAATTTGGTTCTGATAGAGATCTTTTTAAAGCTCGTTACTCGCTCCCCCTGCCTCATTAAGCAGAGCTTACAAAATATAAATTAACCTTTCCTGGGTAGTCGAAGGCGGTCGTGATGAACACCAGTAACGCCACGGGGCTGAGACACAGAAGTGCATTCAGCGTTTGGGACATTTGCTGAATGGGTGGTGATCTCAGCAATGGGCCTGAAAGTTGCTTTTCTAAAAGAATCCCTGACATCAGCTTGTTTTTCCTGCAGAAAAGTGCAATGCGTGTTCCCTCTTCTTCACAAAGGCAAAACAGAACATTGGCCCCAGAAGTTGTGTGACCTTGGCCAAGTGATGTCATCTCTTAGTGGCTCAGATTCTTCATCTATAAAATCAGGAATAATGTCATGAAATTAGATTATGCATGTTTAGAACACGCATGAGAAGCATTAGAACAATGCTAAGAACAGTGTCCACTCATCACGTGAGAAGAATTCAATGTGTTCATTATTCCTATTCGCTGATGAAGACAAGTCCTCAGATCCGGTCTATTCAGTCTATACATCCCTTTTGCTGTGTGCTCACCAACATCAGCTAGCTGATGGGACCCCACGGCCCTGGACCGCCCCTGGCTTCATGTGGCCACCTGTCCGGCTGATTCTAACCAATGCGGCTCACCTCCAACCCGTGCCTTGTCTAGTACGAAAGGGCAGAAAGAGATTTCCCCGCATCAGGGTCCTCACTGGACCACAGGCCCTCTTGCAATCTATCCTGCGACGTCCCGGAAGGAAGCGCCCTGCAAATGTGCGCTCGGGACAGCGGCAACAGGCTGATTGGCCATTAAACAACTGTGATGTCTGGGAGAGGAACAGAGTCGCAGGTCGGGGCTCTTGGCGCTTTCCCCCTGGATTGGAGGATGGGTGCAGATGGATCTGGAAAGCCCCCTCGGGAAGCAGGGGGAGGGCCCAGGACTTCATCAGGAATTGCGGGCGCTGGTTTTGGGTGGGGGGGGCGGTGCTTGGAGCGGGTCAGAGCAGTCGGGGTACCGGCTGGCCAGCCCCGATCGCGATCACCCTTCCCGCCAAAGACCTCGAGAAACACATTCTCGGGCCTCGACGTTCGCCTTCCCACCGGGGATTTCACTCGCAGCGCTCCCAGCTGGGAGGAAGTAGGGCAGGGCCGCACCCTCGGCAGCCTCGCCCTGCGCCCTGCGCCCTGCGCCCTGCGCCCCGGGCCAGGCCCTGCCCCCACCCCGGAGGCTCCGCCACTCTCCCCGCCATTCACCGATTTACCGAACCCCAGGACCCGCTGCTTCCCCAGGTCATCCCCGAGCTGCCCCCGCCGCCCAGCAGGAGTGCGGGTAGGCAAAACCGGGGAGGCCGCTCTCCGCCCGCCCGCTACAGGGCGCAGGAGCGCGGTTCCCACCCGACCCTGGGCACAGGCCGGAGCCCCGCGCAGACCCAAGACTGGGGAGACTGGTGCCCCGCAGTACCCCTCCCACGCGGGGACCAACCCCTGCGTTTCTGCGGCCTTCCTTCTCCCCTGCTTTGGCGGATGCCATCCTGCAGACGCGCCCCGCCCCCCCCCCCCTCCCCGCACCTGCCCGACTCTGCCAAGGTCGGGAAGGAGCTTGCCCTACCCTCACTGCCGGAGCCCTGCCCCTCTGTGTTTGGTACCGCCCTCTTTCCTTGTAAATACGGCCGCCTGCATACTTGCCCCTACCCTCGCTCCACCAACAGTAACTCAATGAGCAGGGGGCCAGGCAGGTTTGGGGGCGCCCCTCTCCCGGAAACCTGCGATCATTTTTGCCCTCCCTTTCCTCTTTTTCTTTCTCAATACCAGTCCCTTTGCTCCCACCTCCTTCGGTCTCCGTTCCCTGCCCTTTCCCTTCTTCTGGCTTGCTCTCCTTTGGCTGGCTGCCTGCTGCCTACCAGAAACGCCCAGGAGAGCTGAGAGGGCTCCCTTGGTCCCCCCAGAGCTTCTCCCGGCCTTCACTCTAGCTCCTTCTCCACTTGGCTTGGCCCATGTGGTCTTTTTTTTTTTTTTTTTATGTTTTTATTTATTTTTGAGACAGAGAGAGACAGAGCATGAGCAGGGGAGGGGCAGAGAGAGAGGGAGACACAGAATCGGAAGCAGGCTCCAGGCTCCGAGCCGTCAGCACAGAGCCCGATGCGGGGCTCGAGCCCATGAACCGTGAGATCACGACCTGAGCCGAAGTCCGACGCTTAACCAACTGAGCCACCCAGGCACCCCAACCCATGTGGTCTTTTTTAAGGAATCTGGTCTAGGGGTGCCTGGGTGGCTCGGTGGGTTAAGCATCAGGCTTGATTTGAGATCAGTGACGTCATGATCTCACGGTTTGTGAGTCGGAATCCAGGTCCCAGAGCCTGCTTGGGATTTTCTCTCCCTCTTTCAGCCTCTCTCTCTCTCTCTCTCAAAATAAACAAATAAACTTTTAGAAAGTAAAGGAATCTGGCCTATCCCAACCTGAACATCCAGAACTGCTATCTGAAGTACACCTCTGAATGGTCATAGGATTTTCTGGCTTTATCAAACACCACCCCCCCAATGTTTTCAAATGTCACCTGATGGGGCACCTGGGTGGCTCAGTTGATTAAGCATCTGACTTCGGCTCAGGTCATGATCTCAGGTCATGATCTCACAGTTCGTGGACTTGAGCCCCTCATTGGGCTCTGTGCTGACAGCTCAGAGCCTGGAGCCTGGAGCCTGCTTCAGATTCTGTGCCCCCCTCTTTCTCTGCCCCTCCCCTACTCACTCACTCTCACTCTCTCTCTCAAAAATGAATAAAAACATTAAAAAAAATTTTAAATGTCACCTTATGAATTAATGTTCATTTTGTTAAAGTATTTGCAGATGAAATGTTCGACGGGAGGGGAGCAAGCTGGTGAGGGCATGGATAGGAGGGAATAACCTCCAGCTGAAGTTTCCTGAGATTCACTGATGGGTCCATGAGGGTTCGTTATATACCCCATTGTCTACTTTCTCCTTCATAGAAAGTTAAAAAAAAAAAATAGTGCTCTGGCAATCAAAAGAGAGAGAAATGAGTAAATAAAGAAAGGCAGAATGCTAATAATTCTTGAAGCAGGGTGATGAATACATGTGGGTTCGCAGCATTATTTTCTCTACTTTTTGATATATTTGAAAACTTCCATGATAAAAAAAAAATCTTAAACATTTGAAAAGATGTCATCTTATGGACACTTCAACTGTGTAAATCTGCCTCCTGCCCTTAGCACGCACTGCCTGCATGTTGGCAACAGGTGTTTCCTCAAAGGCTTCATGGATCTGCTGCCTTCTCTCTCAGATGAGCACACTGAAATGCTCCATAAAATGCCCCAAGGACTTCCTTGGCTGGGCAGTGCTGCTTTTATATCTCCATGGCTTTGCACATGCTGTTCTTTCCATCTGAACCACCCATTCCTGACCCATCTACCTCTTACTTAGCCTTGGCCCCTCTTCTGTCAAGCTTTCTATGATGTTCCCAGGCTTTGAGCCCCTACTGAACCTTGTACATGCCTCTGTGTTATACCATTTACCTTGAATTCCAATATTCGCTTATATGCCTAGCTTAGACTTTTAGACTTTTAGGTACTCAAGAGCAGAGATTTTTTTTTATGCTTATTTATTCATTTTGAGAGAGAGAGAGAGAGTATGTGAGCAGGGGAGGGGGGAAGAGAGAGGGAGAGAGAGAACCCCAAACAGGCTCCAGGCTATCACCAAAGGGCCCAACATGAGGTCAATCCCATGAGCTGTGAGATCATGACCTGAGCCAAAATCAAGAGTTGGACACTTACCCGACTGAGGCGCCCAAGCGCTCCAAGAACAGAGATCATTCTTTATTCGATGTTCCATCATCATGACTTCAAATACCATCTGTATACTCATGACTCCCAAATTATTTTCATGAGCCAGATTCTCTTAAGCACCAGAGCCATAGATGCAGGTCCAGATGCCCCCTGAACTTCTCCCCTTAGAGGTACTAGGCCCCCAAAATTCAGTGAATCCCAAACTGAACATGTTCTCTTGCCCCAAAACTTACTCCTCCTGTTATCCCTAGCAGGTGGACGGGGCCACTCTCCATCAGTCACTGAACCCACACATCTAAACTTCACCCTGTACCTCTCCTCCCCTTCAACTCCACACCTGGCCAACTTCCATTTTTCTATCAGGCTTAGCTTAATCGTCACTTCCTCCTTGAACCTCCAAGTCTAGGTACGGGACTCTTACTGAGAACTTCTTTACCACCCTATGAAATGGCACTTGGCGCCGTATGTTAGTTGCCTCGTCTTCCCCACTGGCCGGTGAAGCTAGGGCCCATGCCTGTCTTGGCCACAGCCATCTCCCCAGCACCTGATGCAGGGCTCGCATGTAGGACATTTAACCCATATTCACCCAGTAGTAAACTTTGTATTCATGGGACCTAGCACATAGCTCAAAAAATATTTGTTGAATGAATGAATGAATGAATGATTTTACAGCCCCTAAAATCAAACAAGCAAAAGAATTGGGTTCTAAAAAGCAGCCCGTGGCTGCTCCTGAGTGGCTCGGTCAATTAAGCATCCGACTCTTGACTTCAGCTCAGGTCATGGTCTCATGGTTCATGAGTTTGAGCCCCCACGTCGGGCTCTACACCGACAGCGCTGATATCTGGAAGCCTGCTTAGGATCCTCTGTCTCCCTCTCGCTCTGCCCCTCCCCGGCACGTGCACACGCTCTCTCTCAAAAATAAACAAACACTTCGTAAAAATAAATAAAAAATGAATAAAAAGCAGCCCAATGCTCATAAACAGCATTGAATCATGAAACTATGCTCCCAGGAAACTTTTTTTTTTTAATGTTTATTTTTGAGAGAGACAGAGAGAGAGAGAGAGCAGGTGGGGGAAGGGCAGAGAGAGAGGGACAGAGGATCTGCAGGTGCAACAGAGAGCAGAGAGCCTGACTCGGGGCTCGAACTCACGAAACCACCAGATCGTGACCTGAGCCGAAGTTGAGTGCACTCAGGCGCCCCCCCCCCCCACCAGGAAACTTTAGACAGACAAATTAGCACATCCACTCCTCAAGGCTGCCCTACACCAAAGGTCAACTCTTTTACTTAAATGAGTCTTTAGGCCCTCTTCTCGTAGTGAACTATATTAGAAATAACCGAGGCACCAGGAGGGTGAAAGCTCCCCGTTTTAGTGACATACTCAGCTGGGGAAACTAAACACGCATGTCGAAAAATCGAAAGCCAGATCCTGACTCTG
This sequence comes from Herpailurus yagouaroundi, assembly GCF_014898765.1. NCBI lineage: Eukaryota > Metazoa > Chordata > Mammalia > Carnivora > Felidae > Herpailurus > Herpailurus yagouaroundi. Next base: position 49,529,949 of record NW_024412396.1, on the reverse strand, counting down.
CCCCTCCCTCACTTCCTTCGTGTTTAACTTTTCCTCCCTGTTACCTTCCAGGACCGTAGAAAGACTGGCTGAAGGCTGTAAAACAGAAGCTATGTAAATAAGGGAAGCATCTGATGCTCTGGTGCCATTTAAGGCCACAGCTGTCCCGCAAAAGCCACGGGGGCGGGGGCGCTGCTGTTGAGTCAGGTGGCTGGGAGGGCCGACGAGGGGGGGCCGAGGGGCCCCTCTCCTTAGCTGTCAGATGCCTGCGGGGGCACTGAGGCCCTTCAGCTTCTCCATTTGTGATTTGCAGCAGAGCCAGATGCGCGGGTCTCTGGGGACCCGGACAGGCGGCTGCAATTTTTCCCAAGGGTTTCAGCTCAATCTGGGTGGAACCTTGAGAAACCAACAGGGAAAGAGCCATCCGTCAGATACAATTCAAGGCAGCGAAGATTTATGGGGCATGCACATACATGAGTCCTTGGAAGGAATACTAAAGAAGTCTATGTCCCCGATGGTGCCCTCAAGGGGCTGAGCCCCGTGGAAAAAATACAGAGCGAAGCACGTGAGGAAAAAAACCAGGGGACGCAGAGGCAGCATGTCATCAAGTGCCACATTACGCGGTTCAGGCTTTGCGAGAATCAAAAAGGCAAAAGAGTAATGTGACCAGGAGATAGCAAGGAGGGCCTCGTTGTAGTATCTGATGTCGGATGCCCGCTCGGGGCCAAGTAGCACATATATTGGCGCTTGGTCGTTACAAACCTCATGAGATAGGCTCCGAGAGGCTAAGTAACTTGCCCAAGGTGACAGAGCTGGTGAATGGCGGGCCCAGGGTTCCAACTCTAACCTCAAAGCCTGTGTTCCTGACCACCACACATATATGGCCTCAGAAAGGGTATTGTTTCAACGTTTATTTATTTTGGGGACAGAGAGAGACAGAGCATGAACGGGGGAGGGGCAGAGAGAGAGGGAGACACAGAATCGGAAACAGGCTCCAGGCTCCGAGCCATCAGCCCAGAGCCCGACGCGGGGCTCGAACTCCCGGACCGCGAGATCGTGACCTGGCTGAAGTCGGACGCTTAACCGACTGAGCCACCCAGGCGCCCCAGAAAGGGTATTGTTTATTATGACTGAGATCCTGAGCTGACACCTTCACACATACCGTTTTTTTTTTTCACCGTCACGCTATCCCGAGGAGGGAGGTATTACCACTCCCGCCTGACACTCGGAAAAACTGAGGCTCACAGAAGTTAATGTGCCCCAGGGAAGGGGGAGAACCGGGAGACCCCTAATTGCCATGCCATTCAAGCTAATTCAGATAACTTGTGCATATCCATTCTCCACCCCACCCCCACCCCTGATTTTTATCTGAGCCACAAAGATTCTAGAAACACAAAGGTACCATTTTAGGAGTTGGGCACATTCAGATACTGTGGATGAGCTGTCTTTCAAATACGAATTGATAAGCAGTCTTTTTGCAGCTCAGTAATCCGCCCTGGGAAGGAAGCACAGCCTCACGGGGACTCACTAATGACCAAGGTCGTTTCCCACCAGGTCCACACTAGCAAGTATCACCACGAAATATGATGGCTGAGCCTTTGGAGAGCACGCTTTGTATCACGCACTGTTGCGGTTCCTTGACGTTTTCCAACCGCCACCAACTTTGGTTGATCGTTTCAAACACCGCCATATCCCCGGGCACAGTGCCAACCCTTCTCTCCACGAATCCCATTTTGTGGGTGAGGGCACTGAGGGTCAGGGAGGCTAAGTGACTTGCTCCAGATCACGCAACTGGTCAGTTGCAGAGCCAGATTTCCTGCCCCCCGAGGCCAGAACCTGAGCTTCCATCATTCTCAGTGACGGTTTGCACCTGAGTGGACAGTAAGGCTCTTCTTCAATTTTTTTTTTTTAATTTTTTTTTCAACGTTTATTTATTTTTGGGACAGAGAGAGACAGAGCATGAACGGGGGAGGAGCAGAGAGAGAGGGAGACACAGAATCGGAAACAGGCTCCAGGCTCTGAGCCATCAGCCCAGAGCCTGACGGGGGGCTCGAACTCACGGACCGCGAGATTGTGACCTGGCTGAAGTCGGTCACTTAACCGACTGCGCCACTCAGGCGCCCCTCTTCTTCAATTTTTGAAAACCTTAAAGCTGCAAAGGTGCCCTTTGTTGACACAAAAACGCACAAAGGGGTATTTGTCCATCTCGTTGACAACCTTTGTAATTTTTGATGAGTAACCTAATCTCTCTGGGCCTCAAGCCCTGTAAAACACGGGTAAGATGGCTTCCGCACCCTAAGGCTGTTATGCGGAGTAGGTGAGATAGCATATAAAACGCCTAACATCAGGGGCGCCTGGGTGCCTCAGTCAGTTAAGCGTCCGACTTCGGCTCAGGTTAGGATCTCACGGTTTGTGAGTTCGAGCCCCGCGTCGGGCTCTGTGCTGACAGCTCGGAGCCCGGAGCCTGCTTCCTATTCTGTGTCTCCTTCTCTCTCTGCTCCTCCCCTGCTCACACGCTGTCTCTCTCTCAAAAATAAATCAAGATTTTAAGAGATTAGAAAAAAAAAAAAGATACAATGCCTAACATCAGGCCTGGTATATTGCCAGCACTCTATAAATGATACTTATTAGCAGTGGTGATATTTATTGTCTACTGTTTCCCAAGCCTTATGCTGTGTGTTATAAACAGTGTTTAAAATAAGATTCTGACATCATATATGGAAGATACATACATACATATATATGTATATGATTGGAAGTATACGGGCGAGCAGTCTAGAGTGACATAAACCAAAAGAGTAACAGTAATTATAGGAGGTTTTCATTTCCTTCTGCATCTGTATACATTTCCCCAGTTTTTCTATAAAAACCATGAACGGATTGCTTTTGTAATCAAAATAAAGAAAATCTTGGGAAATCCATTGGAAGTGCATTTCATTTTGGAGTGAGAGGAACACCGTATGTCAACGAAGCCATGAAAGTTTGAAACATTTTAAAAGGTGTACTAGCTTAAAAGCCCCAGGAGGGAAGAAGTAGCTTTTCCCCACAAAGCTGAGCAAACCCAGCTGCCTTCGCCAGCAGTTGCCGTGACCCCTGGTTCTAGAACGAGACACTTAGGATGGGAAGAGGAAGGCTCTCCCGTGGCAACCGCGCATCTGGTGGCTGAAATCTCCTCTTTAGTTGTTCTGAGGCCAAGCCCTGCCGGACCCGGCGCCCTCCTACATCCTGTCACCCCTTCACCCTGACGCGTGCATCCTTCTCGGGTGGGTGGCCACCTCTCACACCGATGCAGGTGCAGCAGCAGCAGCGAGTGGCCGTCTGCAGCTCTCCTCGCCTGGGAAGGCAGGTCCAGCTGCTGAGGGAGGACCCACCTGGACCGGCGAGATAGCAGCTTCCACGGACCCAAAGGGTAGCCTCTGAGAAGGGGAGCTAAGAGAAAAGGACGTGGCAGAGCAGCGCGGGGTGGGAAGGGAAGGGGTCCTGCGGCCGGAGTGCTTCTGCTCCCCAAGGAATCTCCCATGGACTGGGGTTGGGAGGGGGAGGGTAACTGGGAACTGGAGGGTAACTGGAATCTCGCAGGCGGAGTGTTGGGAAGTTCAGAGCCTCGCTCAAGTGCCACAGCTAGTGTGAAGCGAAGCACGCACTGTTTCAGGCGGCACCGGAGCAAATGTTGCAAGTGTGGTGAGGGCTGTGGCAGATGGCGGGGGGGGGGGGGGGGGGTAGAGAAACCAGCCCCAGCTTTTCAGCTCCGGGGGGGGGGGCCGTGCCTGAATGCGGGACCCACCAGGGCCGGCCGCGTCTTCTGGCTATTTTGTGAAATGTCTCGGTTTCTGAATGTTGGATTCATTTCATCTTAGTTAGATGAAAGCATCTGAGTGCCAGCCAGAACGCTCCTCCAGGCCGGGTGTGGCCGGCCAACTTGCACCCTCGGCCTCGGGGGTCGCCTGGGTTGCCCAGCCTGCCCAGTCGTGCCATTCGCGCGCGCTGTGACCAGGGGGTTTCAGGCGCCCCTGGAGAAGAGGGGACACTTCCCATTGGGCCGGTAACCCCAGAGAAATAAGAAAAATATCCGGGTTTTCAGATTACCGGTGCCAGAAGATGGGCTAGGACCAAATTTGCCAGGAGAGCGGGGAGCTGGATTTGGTATCTAGGTCTCTCTGCCCACAGCCCCTTTATTGTTGTAGGCAGAGCCGGTCAGCAGACATTGCTTCAGGGATGACGATACATCCACTTATACCGGGCGAGATCCTGGGGATAAAGTCAGGAACAGAACAGAAAGAATCCTGCGGCATAGAGTTTACATCTGAGAGAGGGGAGGCCAAAAATAACCAAGGGCGTGCTCCCCCGGGGGGGGGGGGGGGGGAAGGCCCAGGAAGAAAAGCTAAGCAAGCTAAGGCAGACACAGCACAATGAAGGCCACACTGGTCATGAAGGCCTTCTTGATCGGGTGAGATACGGACAGAGACCTGACTTCATCGAAAGCCATGTGGGTTTCTGGGGAAGAGCAGGCCAGGAACAGTAGGTGCCGAAGCCCTGAGGCGTGGGGACATGTGATGCAGGAGGGAGCCCTGAGTCAGTATGTCTGGGGCAGAAAGGAGAATACGAGGAGACGAGGTCGGAGGAGGTAAACAGAGGGAGGAGCGCGCTCCGTCATGTAGGACCACGTTGGCTCTCGTCAGGACAGGTCCTAGGGATGAGACAGGAATGAGATCTGCCCTCAGCCCTCAAAGCTTGCAGCTTGACCCCGTGACCACTGTATCCTGCTCCGATCCACCTGTATATTCCTGGCATCCGGAATTCTCCTCACATCCCCATTGGCCTCGGTGCCATTTGGCTGCAGGAGGGACGCTTCAGGGAACCCACTCAGCACAGGGCCACTCTCTGGATCCGGATCGAGCGGCAGCGAGAAGGGAAAGCATGTGCTGGCTGCCCACCGTAGGATCGGACACACGAGACTCCATGGTGAAATGCGCACCCCCACTTCACAGGCTGACACGGGGACAAGAACCATTACCTTCCGTTAGGTCCCAGAAATGCCTTTGTGGTCGCGTATTCGTGCAACAGGAATGTATTAAGTGACTGCTGAACACTGAGTCCTGACTAGGACTTGAGTAGCCTATCCCCACCACAGACCATCCCCACCACAGAGCCCCCAGGCCCGAGGGGATACAGACGAGCAAACGGGCCACGCGAGCACAGCAGGTAAGTTCGGCGATGGGGGCGGAACAGGAGACACTGGGCCGGGTGTGCTGGCAAATGTTTGACGACTGGCTCTCTGGAAAACTATGCGTGGGTTTATAAAGGATGCACAGCACACAATATGCCAATAATAACAAAACATACCGTACTCTTTATTATAAGCTTCATACAACCAAAATGGGTTTTCGCAGAATGCTTTTGTTGATTTTTGCTAACACTGGGGTCTGGAGCCAATCTATCGTTGGAACTGAGGAACAGGTGTGGTTCCAACAGAGTATTTGCTGATATTCTTGTTTATGCTAATAAGAAAGACAGAACTGAGATAAAAAGGTATGTTGGGATTTCACTTATTTGTCAGTGACGGGAACAACTTCTTTGCCGAACTGGATGGTAGTTTTTAAATTACCAAATGATGGGGCGCCTGGGTGGCTCAGTCGGTTGAGCGTCTGACCTCCGCACGGGTCACCATCTCACGGTTCGTGAGTTGGAGCCCCGCGTCGGGCTCTGTGCCGACAGCTCAGAGCCTGGAGCCTGCTTCGGATTCTGTGCCTCCCTCTCTCTGCCCCTCCCCTGCTTGTGTTCTCACTCTCTGTCTCTCTCTCTCTCAAAAATAAATAAACATTTAAAAATAAAGAAGTACCAAATGAATATCTCCTCGATTTTTTTGTGCAACTCACAGTGCAATGGCTACAAACACCCTTTCAAGTTTAATCTGCATTTTCTCCATCACGTCCTTACGTTTGGACAATCAACAATCCCCCATTTAGAGTATTTGCTGTTTTTTGTGGTGTAAATATACACACAAAGGCTGATTTCAAGCTGTCAGTGTGCTCTGGTCTGACTATTCGTGTCCCCCCCCAAAATTCATATGTTGAAATCCTAAGCCCTAAATTGACTGTATTAGGATGGGGGGGGGGGCTTTGGGAGGTGGTTAGGTCATGAAGGTGGAACCCTCAGGAATAGGATTAGTGCCTTTATCCAGAGGCTCCTGAGGGATCCCTTGCCCCCTCTACCCTGTGAGGACGTAGGAGTAAGAAGGCACTGACTCTAAACCAGGAAGGGGGCCCTCACCAGAAGACAACCAGGTTGGTGCCTTGATCTTGGACTTCCAGTCTCCAGAACTGTGAGAAATATATTTCCGTTATTTATAAACGACCCAGTCTGATGGATCTTATTATAGCTGCCCAGACAGACTAAGACCCGGTGTAATATACTAAACGAAGATTCGGGAAGAGGTGCCCAGTCGCCTACCAAGTATATGGTATTTTCACCATGGAGATGCATGAGACATAACTTCAAGAGCATCGGCAAAAGCAAAAGGTGCTAAAGCAATTAGGAAATGGTGAATGTTTAGTATGTGTTACCATATGTGAATTCTTAATAATGTCCGTGTTTAACAACCCAGCTCGCAAGATTCCTGAAAATGGAAGGAACAGTCCGTTCTTTCAAAGCGCAAACTGTAGGCAGTCAGGCCAGCTGAGACCAAAGGGGCGGGGCCTAACAAGGCCCAGTGGGCCCCTGTGTTCAGGCTAAGGAAAGGCCTAGAAGGGGAAGATGTCGTCTCAGAGGCTGAGCAGGGAGAGTATTATTGACAGAGAGTTATTCTCTTTACAAGGAATTGATTTGGCCTTGAACTGGGGCAAAAGCCCTCCAAGTCCAAGGCATGCTGCAGCCCTGAGGCTTTAAAGGAAAGGGGAGGGGGCGCCTGGGTGGCTCAGCTCATTAAGCATCCAACTCTTGATTTCTGCTCAGGTTGTGATCTCATGGTGGTTCATGCGCTCCAGTCACTCTGCGCCGTGTCTTTCTCAAATACTGGGGCGCCTGGGTGGCTCAGTCGGTTGGGCGTCCGACTTCGGCTCAGGTCATGATCTCACACTTCTTGAGTTCGAGCCCTGCATCGGGCTCTGTGCTGATAGCTCGGAGCCTGCTTCAGATTCTGTGTCTCCCTCTCTCTCTGCTCCTCCCCTGCTCATGCTATGTCTCTCTGTGTCTCAAAAATAAATAAAAACTTAAAAAAAAAATTATCTCAAAGTAAATAAATAAACTTTAAAAAATAAATAAAGGAAGGGGGAGGACTGTGCGTGACGGAGGGAGGGGCTGGGAGCTCCCAGGGGATCCAGGTGGAGAGGGAGGCAAAGGGCAAGGAAGGGTGAGCTGAGTTGAGTGCTGGGCATGGCACAAGGGGACCCAGCCCTAGAAACTCAAACTTCAGGAAAAGCCACCCCACAAAGAGGAAAAACACTTGAAGAGTTTAAGTTCTTGTGAAAAATGCAGTGAAGAGACTGAAACTTGTGTCAGGGCTCATGCCCACACAAGCCCCGAAGTGAGAGAGCTCGGGGTATCCCAAGCACTGAAAATGGTTCATCCCCCAGAGCCCAAGGTGGGAGGTGGGAATGGGGGTTGGGGAAGATAGAGCCCCCAGAACTCAAGCTGACGGTGATGGATCCTGATTGTGCAGCTCAACACTACAGGTGTTTTATTCCCGGCCTCTTGGCCTCCCTTCCGCAGTCACTCCCGGCGTGGACACCCAACAAGTGACCCAGACCTTGCGGGGGCCCCCACCAGCGTCAGGCTAATGCCCGTGCTGGGGAGGCCTTGATCTCCTTCCCCAGACCCCAAAGACGGGGGAGTGACAGGACTCAGGCAAAGCTCCTCTGAAGGGACCACAAACACCTGCCCCTTTGCTAACCATCATCTCTAACGGGTCCCAGGGCCCCCAGAGTGGGGACAGCAAGGATTTCCCCCCCAGCTGTAGAATGTCCTCTTCTTGGTCTCTTGAAACTCACCCCACGGTGACACAGCAGCTCCGGGCAGTGACTAACCCGGGTTTGAGGTGAGTCTTTCCATGATGGGGCAATGAAGCCTTGGAAAAAGCCCCCTTCTCAGGGGGGGTTTCTTCTATCTGCAGTTGGCTCATCCTGAAGTCAGAATTCTTGCCTTCCTCTTCCCCATTTTCTAAAGTCCATACATACCCTGTTCCTGTGGGAAAAGAAGAGGGGCCGCTCCTGTAAGCTCCAAAATCCAGCTCTTCGTCGCTCTATTTGCCCCCGAGCACCTGCTCGTCTCCTGCCTCCCGGGGGCTAGAGCCACAAGGCCTGTGACCACTACTTGCTCCCGTCTCCCAGGAGCCCATGGTCCAGTGGGCAGGGGGGACAGACAAACTGACAGTTGCCATGCACCGCGACATGCGTCCTCACAGAGATCAGCCCGGGGTCCTCAGGGTGGCCTGGAGACTCGGGCAGATTGGGAAAGGCTGCCCAGAGCTGGTGGCAGGGGAGTCCAGAATTAAACACGGAGGTGCATTAGCCTGGCTGAGAAGCCCGGGTAGGATGCATGGAACGGACGGAACGGCACAGGCAAAGACATGAGAAAAGAAGGCACATTCAGGCTCTTATGAGTGGATTTTGGTGCAATGGACTAGATTCTCGTTTACGTTTCTACACCCCGATGAAGTCAGGCGTGGCTATGGGACTTACTTGGCCAATGACATTTGAGCCGACGTGGCACCATTCATTTCCAGACAGAAATGCATCGTTCAAGAGCCAGGGCCCTCTTTCTCTACCCCTGCAATCGCGGAAACACACGTCAACATGGAGCTTCTACCAGAGCCTGGATCCCTGAGTCACTATAACGAATGGAGCCCCCTGCTGGTCTGAATGGCCATGTAGTGTGAGCAAGAAATGAACTCAACGGCTCATTTGTTACTACGGCATAACCTAGCCCGTTCCTACCTGATACCGTTCGCCCGGCTGCGCCCGCTTCCCCCCGCGGCGCGCCGCGGGGGGGGGGTGTCAGATGAGCCTGCCTCTGTATGTGGTCAGCTAGATCCCCTATTCTTTCTCCAGATCTCAGACAGCAGCACAAGCTGTACATAAGTGGATTAGAATCCTAGCTTTATCATTTACTCGTTCTGAGAGTTGGGGAAGTTTAGTTAAATCCTTTGAGCCTAAGTTTATCCATCTATAACTGGAGAATAATGAAAATAAGATTACCTCCTTCCCAGGGCTGCTGTGTTTCCTGAGTAAATCAATGCTCGATCTTCCCTCTCCCCAGTTTTGACACTTGTCAAAAGTGTCACGAAGGTACTTGTTCCAAATGCAGATTCCTGACCCCCCCCCCCCACCCTCTGCAGGTCAGGCCCAGCCATCTGTGCTTTCAGAAGGCACTCCGGGTAGTGTTTTTGCGTGTTGGAGTTTAGGAACCACGACCTTTAAAGTTTTGATAGACAGTCACCTCTGCCCCGAGAAAGGATCGTTGCTTGGAGGCTGGCTTGGCCTGAGGCCAAGAATCTTCAGACTGCCGCAGATCAGGTGGCCACAGTGCCTCGGACAAAAGCCAGAGGCTTAAAAGCTCTGTATTACTTAGAGATCAGGTAACGTCACTTGGAGCCAGCGCAGTGTGTACAACTCCAGCATTAATCAGCCCTCTGCGGCAGAGGCCCAGATCTGTGCTGAGCTTTTTATGAGGTGTTCTTCTCCGAGGGAGAGCTATCAGGGATGCACCCCCTCCATAGCCCGGCCCAGGGAGGCTGACCCCTCGGGGATGTGGTACCAGCCCCTTTTCCTTCAGGACGAGGCCGATTCTTCAGAGAATCATGTAAGACTGAGACCAGGAAGAGGGCTGCAAAACTAGACCCTGGTAAAGTAGCTTCTGAGGGTAGAGAGCTGCCCAAAGGCTGCAGAGAGATGCTTTAAGCTACCTGTAGTAGCTTAAAGTAGCTTAAAGTACCAGGCCCAGCTGCCCTCCTGGCCAGCAGCTTCCTCCCAACACATGCCACTGTCATATGGCTCTCTTCCTAAACATTGCTCCAAATGACACTTACGCTCAAGAACACACCATGGCTCCCTATGGCTTCCCACCCATGGAATCGGGTGTTAACTTCTTGCTCTGACTTTCAGACCCCTTCACGTCATACCGCACCATGCCTTTCAGTCCTTCCCCCCACTACGTTCCCAGCCTACTAAGTTCTCTCTTCCCTCCCTTGCCACGGTAACCCACCTGGGAGGGGAGCTCAGACCCCTCACCTGTAGCAGATGCTGCCGGTGCCCCACCCAGACCCCCTTTCCTAGGCCGGTGTGGCCATTCCCTGCCGCGAGGTACAGGAGGCCGCCCTCTTGCCTCCACGCTGCACAGCTGTCCGTGGGACCAGGCCGAGGTTATACTTCAGTTGAACCCCATCTTTGTGTGGTCTCTTCCCTCCTCCCATCCCGTTTTTCTCACTTCCTCACAGACTTTTTCTCCAGACAGAACGCCCTCATAAATCACCTGCATGAGAATTTATGTCTTGGGCTTTGCTTCCAGGAAGCCTGAGCTACGACTCCCCTGTCACTTGAGAAGTTACCCTGAGGCAACAGTGGCTTCGAACTATATGCCCAGGCAACCTATACCAGAGGTCACGGAACAGAAAGGCTCACAGCCCAAATTAAGCCATTTATTTATTTTATTTTTACTTTTTTTGGACAGAGAGAGAGGGCAGGGGGAGGGGCAGTGAGAGAATCTTAAGCAGGCTCCACGTTCGGTGTGGAGTCCGACACGGGGCTCGATCCCACGACCCCGAGATCGTGACCTGAGTGGAATTCCAGAGTCAGAGGCTCAACCAGCTGAGCCACCCAGGCACCCTGAATCACACCATTTATTAATCAATTTAAAACACACAGTGGACAGGAGGAAGGTAAAGAGACAGGACAGGTGATCACATTTAGGTGGAAGGATCACCCTGCCTGAGTCCAGGGTTACAAGCATTCATGTATCTTGTCCTCTCTGCCACAACAGCCTTCTCTCCTGCTGGTGTGGCTACGGGGGTCAGACCCAAGGGCAGGCCAAGGGCGATAGCTGGAGGCAGTGCCCGAAGTAAGCACACAAACGGCGTCTACTGGGGATAGACCAAGGACAAGTATACCTGTTCACACTGCAGCGCCCGAGTGCATCTGCTGAGCAGCTGTGGGTTTTCTCTGTTTCCTGAAGTGTCACCAGTGAGTGACCAACACAGGAGTGACATTGCTTCAACCTGGAGAAGACATGATCCGTGCCTCATAAATCCTTAAGATTTACTTGGTATTCTCATTCCTTGTCTGTAAGCAACATTCTCATTTGATCTATATTCCACCCATATACGTTCTATTTATTCTTTCTGTGTCTAAAAAATCTCCTAAGCTGCTTGCTTCTATACTTAATGTCTCTCATTTTCTATAGCAAAACTGAATATTCATAAATAACACGGCAAACACAAGACAGTTCCCTTTTCCAGAATTACCATCTCCTATCCATCGGTCTAAAGAGCTTTGTGTCACCCCAAATATAAAACCACATCCTTTAGTAACGGAACTAGGACTCAGCTCAGGTTTTGAGCACTGGTCTGACTGGCTCTAAGTCCATTGTGCTGGGTGATGTGTTGTTTGGGAACATAGTCTGTCCCCCCTACAGATGGTAGGGACCTGCCCCCCCTACCCCCCCCACACACACACATGCACACAGTGCTTGCCCAGTGCTTGAATGATGTCGTGGGGTTCAACTGAATCCATCAGCATTTTAGAGACAGCTCAGCCAGTTTGCTTTCCTGCGTCATGATCACTGTGCTTAAAAAGCCAGAGGACAGGGGCACCTGGATGGCTCAGTCGGTTGAGCATCCGACTTCAGCTCAGGTCATGATCTTACAGTTCATGAGTTCGAGCCCTGCGTCAGGCTCTGACAGCTCAGAGCCTGGAGCCTATTTTGGATTCTGTCTCTCTCTCTCTCTCTCTCTCTCTCTCTCTCTGCCCCTCCCCCACTCATGCTCTGTCTCTCTCAAAAATAAACATTTAAAAAATTTTTTTCTAAATAAAAATTTAAAAAAAGTTAAAAGCCAGAGGACAGAAACAAGCTGCCCCCTCCAGCAAAGCTATGAACAGGGTAAGTGCTAAACCCTGGTTTTCATTGGCCAGATTCAGCCTGCGAATAACCAGTGTCCCGATATCTCTCCGGATTCAAGAAAGCAAACTCCTGCCCCCGTGCGACTATAAAACCAGGAGCCTCCGTCCGTTTCCAACTGGTCCACCCATCACAGCACTAAAAGCTGAGCTTTTATATGTGAAAAGTGCTTGCCAAATTCCCAGAATAGCCGTGGCAGGAAATTGAATAACAAGGTAAAAGTGTAACCCTGCACTACACTGTTAATATTGGAGGGGAGAGGGTGGGACAGTCCATTAAGAAAGAAAAATCTTACTGTTGGCCGGTCAAGCTCATACACAGAGCTCTACTTGAGGCTCAAGCCACCAATTCCAATCCACACAGAAGTGACTGGAGACGAGGATTTGAGAAGGACCCCCCACCCCCGCTCCACTGAACAAACCTTCAGCTCCGCAAAAGGTGTGGGGTCTTCGTTCTAGCCATTCTGAGCTGCCCCACGGGGCCACCCTTGCCCAGTTAGTAGGAAAACCTCTCCCCTCTACACACTTTCTCTTCTTTGCTCTATCACTCAGGAGGCTTCTGGATGGGGAGGACGACGACGATGATGGTAACAGCTCACATTCACAGAGTCATCGGTTGGGTTCCTGAGAAGAAACCCTGAGACCAGCGTGCACCGTGTGCTGCCTGGATCGACGCGCACAGAAAGGGAGGAAAGAAAGGATTGGGCAGGATTGGGCAGAGGGAGAAGTGGAGCCGAGATGGAAACCCAGCAGAGGCCTCCATCAATCCCACGGAGCGTTCCAGGGCTCGCGTGACCTTCCAGAGTTGTCCTGAGTTGAGGCAAGGGGTTCAGGCCTTTATAGCAACTCATCATACATCAGGCGTTGAATGTTTCCCAAATTCGGAGAACGGCGTCTAACACATAACAAGCGCTCAAAACGTTGTGAATGAATGAATTGGTTCACAAGGGGAAAACTCCAGCGCTGCGTGTTTCAAGAACAACTGGGAGTCTGGCTCCACTTGTCTGTGCTCTGCCCTCTTCCATGGGTTGGCTTTGCCCTCGGGATGGCTTCCATCGAGGTCCCAAGATGGACCCAGGGCTACTTGTATCTGTGCCTTTACCAGGAGAGAGAACTTCACCATTATATCCATCAGAAGACCCAAGTCTTCTCAACTCAGTCGGTTGAGCGTCCAACTTCGGCTCAGGTCATGACCTCGCGGTTTGTGAGTTCGAGCCCCACGTCGGGCTCGGTGCTGACAGCTCGGAGCCTGGAGCCTGCTTCGGGTTCTGGGTCTCCTTCTCTCTCTGCCCCTCCCCCACTTGTGCTCTGTCTCCCTCTATCAAAAATAAATAAATAAATGTAATAAGAAAAAATGTTTTAATGAAAAAGAATAAAAGAAGACCCCAAGTGTCACACTCCACACTTCACAATACGAACCGATCACTGAGGTAACAGGACTGAGATTGTGCTGATTGTTAGGACATTCAGGACCCCCCTTGACATCCCACCCAAACCCAGAAAGCAAATATGAGTGCTGGTAGGAAGTGGGGAGAAGAGGAATGGATATCGAGTAGGTAATCAATGAACAACCACTGACCCTTCATCCCATGAGCGTCCAAGCCCTTGAACCCTCTGCTCCCTTCCCCGGGGTCTAGCTTCACCTTCTCCTCATCCCCTGCCTAAATGACCCTCACCTACCTCCACTCTGCAGCTGAGGGTTTGGGGTCATTGGCTACCCTCAGATCCTGTGGGAGAAGGGGAACGAGAAGAAAGACGTCCACTGAGAGTGGGGTCTAGACTTGGGAGCTTTGAGTCTAATGCAATTAGATTAACCACTCTGCAGAGCCTCAGATAAGCCCCTGTGGCCACACTAGGCAAAATATGCCTTACTCTCTCCCCGCTTTCCCTGCTTTATTTTCCTCCAAGCCCTTATCTCTGTCTGGACTTCTATTGTGTCTATGTTTATTTAGTTGTTTGATGCCTTTTCTGCACTGGAACAGATGCTCCGCGAAAGCAACTACTTTCTTTCGTTCACGTCTGAGTTTTTGTCATCGACAAAACTCATTTGTGGATGGATGGATGGACGGATGGACGGACGGAGAACCATTGGCCTGTGTTGCTACGGTAACGGGCTCAGTCTCCTCCTCCACCTTCAGTGGCATCGCCAGAGACTTTTTCGTTTTATCTTCCACTCCAAAGTGCCAGGCCTCAGGAAGGCCAACTGGAGAAAGACAAGAGAGGAAATGTCATCCTACCTCAAGTAAATCAGTCTGTCCTTATGAGCCAGAGAACATCTGATCCATAGATATGGGGCCTCTCAAAGTGGTCCCCAGTTTTAGAGGGAAAAAAATCAATGAAACTATTTTGTCTGTACAGATTTCACAAGTGTGAAATGTAAGATTTCGACAACAATCCTTTTCAACTCTTAATCATCATTAAATTGATAGAAATCACACATCATTAAATTGAGCCTGGCTGGCTCAGTTGGTAGAGCATGAGACTCTTGATCTCGGGGTTGTGAGTTCGAGCCTCACGTTAAGTGCGGAGATTACTTAAAAATAAAATGTTTTACAAAAGAAATCACACGTGCACTGTAAGGCCAGCAATGGCCACCTGTCTCACCGTGGCTAATGTTTAATTGGAAGGTGCTGATTGTCACATGGTTCACAGGCTCTTCACCCACAGAAGGACGAGGACAATTCTATCATCTTTCACATGGTGATCTGGGAGCACCGATTAAGAAAAGGAAAAAAAAAAGGGGGGGGGGGCGCCTGGGTGGCTCAGTTGGTTAAGCGTCCAACTTCAGCTCAGGTCACGATCTCACGGTTTGTGAGTTCGAGCCCCACATCAGGCTCTGTGCTGACAGCTTGCTCAGAGCCTGGAGCCTACTCCGGATTCTGTCTCCCTTTCTCTCTGCCCCTGCCCCGCTCACACTTGGTCTCTGTCTCTCCCAAAAATAAACACTAAAAAAGAAGAAGAAGAAAAAAAAAAAAAAAGACCAGAGAATTTGAGGCCAGCCTCCCCGGTTTCCAATCCCAGACCCACTTCTTACTATCTGGGTGGTCTAGAGCAAGTTGATTGATCCTTCTGTGCCTCCACTTTCTCATTCATAAAGTGAGGCTACTCTAGGTAGCTACTGCCCAGGACTCTTGCAAAAATGAAGGAGTTGCCACGTGGGAAGCACTAGGACGAGTGGCCGGCTCGCTGTGGGCACCGAGTAAGTGTGGGCTTGTTGGAGCGTCTGGGCTGCAATGTTGAAGACATCAGTCACCAGGCAAGCCTCCGTCACTTACACAACCCACTCACATACACGGAATGCACACATAACACGCACAACGCATCCATAGCACCTGTAACATACAACAAGGAGAACAAAACACACAAGACACAGGACGTACATGTGTGCATACATAACACAGCCAGGCGTTTTTCATACTCCGTGCATGGCGGTTTCATGCAACCTTGCAGCCAAATCCCTGCTGACACACGCCCGTGAGACTCGCTGCTCTTCCCCCTGGTGGGCCAACGTGACATCATGGAATGCCACGACAAAGCAATTTACCAATTGCTCGTTCTAATTGCTCCCGGAGCAAAATACTCCAGTTTTGTCTCACAAGCTTCTCGGCCACAGGGTCTTCTCCAGCGTAGTGTGGTGCTCTGGAGTCAGGCATGAGTTCAAATCCTGACATTACCACTTACCAACTGAGTGACCAGGAACAAGATGCTAAACGGCTCCGGCTGTGATGCGGTTCTCATTTTATGGAGGCGGAAACAACCAGAAAGAACAAACTGCTGCCCGTGACTCTCATGTTATCCACGAAAAAGGTTTACCTTGCACGGTTGCTATAAGAAATGAAAAGGTAAGGTGTGTACCTCATTTCATTTAGTGCTTCACACATGCTTCACACATGCTGATCTATGCTAACCTAACAGGTGAATGACGTTTTCTTTAAGCGGGAAAAAAACGTTGCTTGGACTTAATTACTCTAAGCTGCTTTTCAACGTTTATTTATTTTTGGGACAGAGAGAGACAGAGCACGAACGGGCGAGGGGCAGAGAGAGAGGAAGACACAGAATCGGAAACAGGCTCCAGGCTCTGAGCCATCAGCCCAGAGCCCGACGCGGGGCTCGAACTCACGGACCGCGAGATCGTGACCTGGCTGAAGTCGGATGCTTAACCGACTGCGCCACCCAGGCGCCCCTCTAAGCTGCTTTTCATGAACGTAACAGTAAAGGAGACCCATGGTGACTTGAGTCCCCCCAGCACATTTGGGTTCCAGGTCTCATAAACTTTGACCCAGCATCGTGTCGTAACGGCACCATTTCCCTTCATGAAATTCGAGAGGTGATGTTTTGACATTGTTGCCTTTCATTTCCTCTTGATGGGTGGGCTTAACTTGTTTCTCAATTTAGGCGAAGCAAAAGGGAGAAGTATTTTTTAAATCGCTGGGATAGCCCAAGTCGGTCCTACCTTCTGGCCCCTGAGAAGGAGCCCCAAATTCTCTCCTGCTCTCCTAAGGCATTGGGGCGTTTTCCAGTTCCTCTGATGGCCAAATATAATCCTTTCCTTAGTTTCCTCCAAAGTTCCCCCATTTCAGCTTCAACTTTTCCCCCCGACACTTGGGTGCCTTAACAATGAGTTTTGAAATAATATCTTAACCATATTTCACGTTCTTGTGGTGCATTTCAGTTCACCAAGTGCTTTCACCTCCATTCTTCCTTAAGGGCTACGGGAAGACATAAGTCCTCTTTATGAGGACACCGCTGAGGCTCAGAGAGGTGAGTCAGCCTTCAAATGCCACCGTCTCCCGCTACAACAAGAAGACAGTCTTTAATTGACACTTTTCTTAAAACTGCGGTAAAATAGGGGCGCCTGGGTGGCGCAGTCGGTTAAGCGTCCGACTTCAGATCAGGTCACGATCTCGCGGTCCGCGAGTTCGAGCCCCGCGTCGGGCTCTGGGCTGACGGCTCGGAGCCTGGAGCCTGCTTCCGATTCTGTGTCTCCCTCTCTCTCTGCCCCTCCCCCGTTCATGCTCTGTCTCTGTCTGTCTCAAAAATAAATAAATGTTAAAAAAAATTTTTTTAAATAAAAAAAAAACCTGCGGTAAAATATGTGTAACACAGAATTCACCGTTTTAATCATTTTCAGGTGCACAGTCCAGCAGCATTAAGCACGTTCCCATGGCTGTGCGGCCATCGCCACCGTCCATCTCCAGAGCTCTTTTCATTTTCCCAAACCGAAACTCCATACCCATTAAACGCCAACACCCTCCTCCTCTTCTCCAGCCCCTGAAACCACCTTTCTACTTTGTGTCTCTATCAGCGTGACTGCTCTGGGAACTGCGTGCAAAAGGATTCATACAGTGTCTGTCCTCTGGTGCGGGAGACACTTTTGCGGCAAGATCTCTGGAGGACGCACTGGGATTCCTTCCCCCACTGTATTTGTTTTGCTAATATTGCACGTCAGCCAGAGTGTCTATTTTTTGTGTGTGTCAAGTGTCAGACTATTAATCTCCAGACATTCATGGGCCAGAACACTGAGGGAGACAAGCCTCTCTTTCTGCCACCTAATGACCCAAGTGTGACACATCAGCCACATCTGCAATGCTCTGAGGGCAGGAGGGTGTCTATTCCTCACCCGGAAGTAACCTACCCTCGTGGACACAAACACCTGGTAGGCCCTGCCCTGCAAAGCACATGTTTTCTAACATTTTGTTTTATGCTGAATGCTGTTTGTTCCTCTTGGGCCTCCAAGAAATTACTTGACTTGTGGACATCAGCAAAAAGAAAAGAGGGGAGAAGAGGGGAGAGGAGAGGAG